>NC_081824.1:317201548-317508855 GCF_030867095.1 Alligator mississippiensis
AGGGAATTACACCCCCTTCCTGACCAGTTTACTTCAGGCTACTGCTGGGGCTGGCCACCACCCCAGCACAGCTTCCTTGAAGCCCAGGGTGTGCTGCAGTGCCCCTGGCACCTGGCTTGAGCAACTGCAGGCATGTGTCTGCATTTCCTCAGTCCAGAAGGAATGTCTGTGCACTTGCAAATCAGTTCAACCTAAACAGGTAAGACTAGCCTGAAAAGATTGAATCAATCCAGAATCCAGATTTTTGAATGTCTGTCCCTAGCCCAACTGTTCTATTGAACCCAAATATTTATTTAAAAAATGTAACCCACAAAAAAGGGTGCCTGTAACTATTCCAGATGCAGAAGTGGTAGAATACTGAAGTACACTGAGAACATGACAGTGAGTTCTGAACAGAATCAACTTCATTTTCTGATTAAATAAAATTTGCTTTGGGATAAAATGCAGGCACAATTAGGTCATCCAACCAGAAAACAGAAATGATACCATGTAACCCAGGAGACAAACCACAAACTCAGTATCCCATTCTGAGTATTTAATATTCAAAGCTACTGCTAGAATAAGCAACTGGCTGTCTGTTGTTTGCAAAAACTCATCAAATAATTAGATGTAGCACATATATTTTTAACAAAACTGGCTTTGTTCGCCTGCCTCTATTTGAAATGGGAATTCCTCCAACTGCATACCCATGTCGAACTCTAACATCGAGATGTTATTCAAGATTTGGGTTCAAGTTACAGTCTGTGACCCCCGATCTTTGCTCTTCTAAAGTTCCAGAGCATCAGATTCAGCATTTTCAAATTTGTCTACAGTGGAGGCAGAGAACAGATCTCAAGTTCAGGCCTATATATCAAGGAATATATATACTGCCTAGTCAACGTTACCCCTTCATGGAAGCCATAAAAGCTATGTGTTAAAGATGACTGTGTACATCTGTTGATTTAGTTACCGTCAATGTGTGTCTTAGCCACTCACACCATTTTTTTTCTTCTTTCCCCTTTCTCTCACAAGTCTTGGTTTGTCTCACTGTGATGATTCCATTTTTTAATTGTTTGCACTTACAGCTAAAAGGTAGGCAAAGTGAATGCAACTAAGCTGAGAACAAATGATAGCTAAAAGAGTGCTAGCCTACCATAGACAAGACCTCATTTTCACCTCACTGGCACAGCCCCTTTTCTGCTTATTCACTGATCTCCTGTTACAGAAAATTAGTTAAATATTTCCTGTTCACATGTCTGTGGGATGAAGAGGACAAGAGGAAAACTCTTAGAGCAATTTGCTGAGTGGAACCAACCTAATGTGTTGACATTTTTCAGGACTCAGAAGCAGAACCCAAAGGGTAGATTCCAGCTTCCAGGTTTTGTTCCTCCATTTGCCCCAATGGAAATACAACAATATTTCAAATCCAAGGGGAAAACAGCTTTAAGAAAAATTCATCTTCTGGAAAACAATAGGAGAGAGGGAACTATTATATCCTGTTCTGTAACTGGACAGCTGAAATCCTTTCCCACAGTCTGTTGCTTTATTTTTTATCTCACAATGCACATTAATTACCAGTAAATGGACCTGATGCCTACTCTGTAGTGTATGCTAGCGTTTCTCCAGCACACTCTATCTATTTTCATTTGGATAATTTATCTTTTAGGCTATTAAGATAAGTATGATATTAATAAAGCTGCCCAGAATAGGTTGCATTAAATTAGGATGATGGAGAATAATACCATTTCTGTCAAGTTCAAAGTATTCTAGCTTTAGAAGATGAAAGACAGTTTTGAAAAATCCATGTTTGAGCTTACATATAGACAATGAAGCATTTATCTTTTCTGGACCTTACTCCCCTAGGTCTCCTGAGACAACAGTCTATATGCCAACAGAAATTTGTGGGGCTGGGGAGGAGGAACAGGACTCTCCTTCTAATGGTCTGCACAATAAAAGAGCAAGGAGTTTCAAGACAGATTTTTGAGTAACAAATGAAGTATGCCTTAAAGGGGAGAGAGAGAGATCTTGCCCTTTAAAAAATCTAGGAGCTAAACAGAAGGAGCAGCTCCACAAGCCCACCTACCTGCTTCTCTCTCTGGGAGCAGCTGCCCTCTCATGTCTCCAGAGTATATAACCCTAGTCTCTGGCATGGGATCCTTTCCCCCCAACTCCACTCCTTCTGGTGCCCCAGAGGACTTAAGCTTGAGGAAAGCATACAGATGTTCAGTCTCCCAGGAGAAACTCTCCCTGTAGTGACTTCTAGTTTACTGTAGTCAGGTTATTATGCTCTGGGAGGAAAAACTGGAATGTCTGCACCCTTATGACTTCTACCAGGAGAACAGTGATTCTCCCAGCAGAGAATGAACATCTATGCCTGGCCTTGTTTCAGAATTTCAGAGTTTCTAGAGCTGGAAGGGACCTGAACAGATCATCAAGTCTGACCCCCTGCCCTGGGTGCAAACGAGTGCTGGGATCATAATACCCTAGCCAGATATCTATCCAACCTCCTCTTGAAGACCCCCAAGTTAGGGGAGAGCACCACCTCCCTTGGAAGCCCATTGCAGAGGCTGGCAGCCCTAACCATAAAGTAATGCCTCCTGATATCAAGCCTGAACCTACTCTCAATCAATTTGTGACCATTATTCCTTGTTATCCCAGGTGGTGCCTGGAGGAACAGAGCCTCACCTATTTTCTGCTGGTCCCCTCTGGTGAGTTTATAGATGGCCACCAGATCCCCTCTCAGTCTTCTCTTGTCGAGGCTGAATAGATTCAGGCCCTTTAGTCAATCTTTGTAGGGCCTGGCCTGCTGCCCCCTGACCATGCGAATGACCCTCCTCTGGACCCTCTCAAGGTTAGCCACATCCCTCTTGAAGTGCGGTGCCCAGAACTGGATGCAGTACTCCAACTGCAGCCTGACCAGCGCCACATAGAGGGGAAGGATCATCTCCCTGGACATGCTTGTGATGCATCTGTAGATGCACGACAAGGTGCAGTTAGCTTTACTGACTGCTTCCTGTCATTGGCGGCTCATGTCCATCCTGGAGTCAACAATGACTCCAAGATCCCTTTCAGACACTCTGTTGTTCTTCAGCCAAGGGTGTTCCCCAGACTATAGGTATGTAGCATGTTCCTTCTCCCTAGATGCAGCACCTTGCACTTGTCTGTGTTGAATTCCATCCTAGTCTCATCCACCCACCTCTGTAATCTGTCTAGATCTAGTTGGATTCTGTCCCTCCCCTCCAGTGTGCTCACTTCTCCCCACATCTTTGTGTCATCAATGAATTTGGACAGCATGCTTTCCACACCTACCTCCAAGTAGCTGATAAAGATGTTGAATAGCACAGGCCTGAGGACTGAGTCCTGGGGAACTCCACTGCCCACATCCCTCCAGGTCAAAAACGACCCTTCCACCACCACTCTCTGGGTGCGACCATTGAGCCAATTTGCCACCCATCTGATTGTGTAGGCAAGAATGCTGCAGTCACCTAATTTTTTATGAGCATGGGGTGAGAAACAGTGTCAAAGGCCTTCTTGAAGTCCAGGTAGATGACATCCACCTCAATGTCTGCATCCAAGGACTTTGTGACCTGGTCATAAAAGGAAACAAGGTTAGCCAGGCAGGATCTGCCCACAATGAACCCGTGTTGGTTGCCCCTGAGCATTACCTCCCATGCTAGGCCCCTGCAAATGTGTTCCTTGATAATTTTCTCAAAGGTCTTCCCAAGGACTGAGGTGAGACTAACTGGCCTATAGTTACCCAGGTCCTCCTTTGTCCCCTTCTTGTAAATGGGGACTACACTGGCCCTTTTCCAGTCCTCTGGGACCTGGCCAGAGCACCACACAGCCATGCCTGGGGCCCTGCTATGACCTCTGCCAATTCCCTCAGTACCCTCAGATGAAGAGCATCCATACTTGCTGATTTAAACATGTCCTGCCCCTCCAGAAGTTCCCTAACTAGATCATCCATGACCCTAGGCATGGCGTTGTATCCCCTGAGCCTGTCTGTTATCCTAGTGGGGGAGTTGTCCCAGTCCCTGCTCAGAAATATGGAGGCAAAGAACTCATTGAAGAGATCAGCTTTTTCCTTTGCCAAGATTGCCAAGCCTGTCCTGTAGGGGCCCCATGTTACTTGGTGCCTTCTACTTACTCCCTATGTATTTGAAAAAGGACTTTTTGTTATCCTTAATTCTGGTCACTAGCCCTAGTTCCGTCTCTGCCTTGGCCTTCCTCACTGCCTCCCTGCAATCATGAGCAACGGAGGTGTAATCCTCTTTGGTGATAATCCCTTGCTTCCATTGATTGTATGCCACCTTTTTTGCCCTCAAGCCCTCCTGGATGCCTTTACTGTGCCAAGGGGGCTTTTTTAGCACTCTTGCCCCTTTGGTTCACTTTGTGACTGACTCCCTCTGAGCTCGGAGGATTGTCTTCTTAAGGAACAACCACCCATCCTGGACTCCCATGTCATTGAGGCCCTCCTGAAGTCAAGGACTTTTCCCTTACTGCTTGCTTTCACCACCCTGCACTGGATAGTAAATTCCAGCAGACGATGGTCACTAACGCCTAGATAGTCATGCAGTCACAGATCCTGTGGCAAGGACCAAGTCCAGAAAGGCATTTCCTCTGGACTGTGTACCTCCTGGGTTAGGTGGAGGTCTTGTATTCAGGCTAAAAACTTACATGAGCATTCGGGCCTGGCTGACTGATCCTCCCAGCAGATGTCTAGGTCATCCATGGACTAAGAAGCCACCTTCTCCAATTAAGCGCATAGCATCTCAGGATAGGGGCTTCTTTAATTAACTGCTGCAATTTCTCAAACTCTCCATGAATGTTTGCATCATGTTAATTGGCCATCTTTGCATAGTAACATCCTGAGGCTGCTGGATCAGGTAGCCATATTAGGCACACATTTCTTTATATAGTTTACCATTCCAGAGAATCTTTTGCTCCTCTTTATGCATCTGGGAGCAGATGAAGGGAGGCTGTCTATCCCCAGGTTTGGACAAAAGGAGCTTACTTTGTCAGACTGGGCCCTGAAATAAAGAGAGAACATGCCTGTCCTTCTCAGGAGATCCAATTTATTAGTAAGTTAAACTTAAGTTTAACTAGCATTCAGATGAGGCAATGGAAATGCAAAAACATATTCCTGCCTGGGAGGATGGCAGTAGGTCATACCCTGGATTTTTGAGTTTTGCTAGTTGTTCAGTTTTCTGGCAACTCAGGTCCATTATTCTCCAAACTCTCCAGGTTTACAACCACAGATATACAATCATTAATGATTACTCTACACTTTAATTGAATATATTCAAATATCTTTGTTTTACAGAATTTTTTGGAACAGGACTGAACCAGTTCTCTTGTTTATATAGAAGATATCAGTTATTTGGGATTTATGTTTCCGTGAAAGTTCCACTGCTGGCAAGAAGGATTCCTTATCTCTTTCCTTTGCCAGACTGGAATGTTAAGTGCCGCCAATTTGTTTGCTTCTTACTTTATTTATGGCTTTCATTGACAAGGCTTCTCTGTTTTTTTTACAACCTAAGAAACCGAACAGAAATATTTCTATGCAAACTACATCTAGGACATTTGATTACACCAATTATTCCTACCAACATGTAAAAGCTATGATATATTATGTTTGCATATCTAATTTAAGGCCTTGTGCTATGTTTAATCTTATCAGGTTCCCCTGGATATGTTAATGGATTTCTTTCCTTTGCTGACCAAGCTAACTGTCCCCAAAAGTTCATGTTGCAGTCACTCAAAAACAGACTTTGGGGGCCTTTTGCTTTTAGCCACATTTTTGTTACTTAACTCAGAATTTCTATTCTGTATTTACATTTATAGCAATAAGAAATAGTTCTGATCTTTATATAGTGGAGGATGTACACAGGATGGAGGCACTTATGCCAAGTGCTCTAATGTGTTCCTTACAGAAGGTTTGCTGGTGATGATCTAACTTTTACTGTGACCTTTTTGCACACTTTGTTGCATTACCTTCTCTCTTAGATATGCTACTTCCATTACAGAAAACTTAGATTTTGTGTGTGTGTGTGTGTTCATTTAGCTTTAGCCCAGCAGCTCTGGCTCATTTTGAAGCAGTTCAGCATCTCCAGAAGTGCTCTTTTACTGTTTTTCCACAGAATAAAATGTCTTTCTAGAAAACTCTAGTACCCTATATTCCATCCAAACAAACACAAACCCATTATGGGTACCAAATCAGAGTTACCAGATCTTCACCCTGGATAGCAGCAGTGGTGGCTGGGCTGGTAGTAGTGGTGGCCACTATTCTTTCATCCCTTCTAAATGGGTGCCAATGACTTGGTCACCCACTGCTTATTGTGCTACTGTACTAATTGCAAAGCCTAATGTAACATTGTCTCCCAAAGGGGTTTTGGAACATGCACAAATAGGGACTCTGTATTTTCTAAAGGTATCTACCAGAATCCTGCTGAAGCATCAGAGCAAATATCCATCCCAAAACCTTTTCTCCATCTCTGTCATGAATTCCCACCCATCTTTAATTTTACTTCATGTAAGTCTATAAAGAAGATCAAGATCCCATAATTTTTTTCTAAAATAACCAGCGAATATACCCACTCTGTTGGCCTCTTTGCTCACTCTATGGGTATGTTTATATTGTGTGACACAGCACCATCTTGAGACATGCCATAGTTAATCCACATGCACAGTCTTCTGAGCTGGAAGTAGAGTAGTCAGACTAGTGCAGCACTGCCTGTATGCCAGTGTGTTCTGCCTCTCCTACCTGCAGATGCTGGTAGATAGCAAGGGTTAGGTTTGCCTTGAAGATGCAGGTGTTGCTGGTGAGCTACAAGGATTTCTTAGGGTGATATCTGTTACTGGACCAACTATGTAGTTGGAATACAGTTAGACAAGTTTTCAATTGTAAAATATTCTTCCTCAGACCTCCCGTTACAGGAAGCTAGGCACAGCAAGTTAAGCACAACAATTTTTTTTTTTTTTTTGGGGGGGGGGGGGGGCGCGGCACTGAGAGGAAGCCTCAGGTGTAGCAGACAGACAGTTAGTCATTTAAGTGCTTTTGCAAACTTTGCAAACTTTAAAACTATAATGTAATTTTTCAAAGGCCAGTAAGAGGAATTGCTCTCTGCAGGACAAGAAAAAAGAATAATAGCAACTATTTTTAGTTTCATAGATTGTAAGGCCAGAAGGGATCATTATCAAGTCTGATTTCCTGCATAAGACAGGCCAAAGAACGTCACCCATTAAGGCCACATCCTGTAGCTGAACCAAAGGATGTTTTTTTTTAGCTAGACAGCCCAGTATATCCATTAGCAAATGCCGCTTCTTCCTTCACTTCCCTCCAGCCATTTTCAAATTAAAGTCAATGCCATTTAAAATCTGTTACGACCTTTCAGTTTCCCATTGCACTTGGACATTTTGCATCATGATGAAGAGACAGTCTGTGCAGAGGAATCCAGTGCTCAAGCTTCAGAAACAGCTGAGAGAGTTTGTTATCAATGAACATGAGGGATGTTCATTCTCATGTAGAAAGACTCATAAGTGTCTTAGAAAAATCATGTACTTCAGAGCTGTCCAACTTTCCTATAGCCAGGAGATGCACAATGCACCAACCATATCTGCAGGGACAGGCTCCTGGGATTTTCCCCTCTGCCTTGTAGAGCATCCTCCCCTGCCCTGCCACTGCAACCCAATTCCCACCACCATGTGAGCTGCATGGATGCTGCCTGCATGGTGCTCCCCCACAAGCAGTGCTGGCAACGTGCAGTCACCCCTGTCTCAAGGGCCACCACTTGGACAACCTGAATGTATTTAAAGGTGGAACATAGTTTTAAGTGGTACATGTAGGGATAATTTTGGTCTCAACTGTTGCCTTTGGCACCAATTTCTCATTGTTCTGCATGAGCCGGGCCTTGATTTTCATGGGTACAAATGCAAATGCAAAAAGTGAGTCAAAGCCTGAAATTTAGCTATAAGTGCCTGCAGATGAGTTGCTAATCCCTCTTTAAAGGATGGGCTCACATCCAATTAGAGCTTTTCAAGGCAGCTAGAAAAGCCATTATACCCTGATGGCAATTGGAATGGTACGGCAGTGCTAATCCTGAAAGTATTTAGGAAACCTTTGATTAAATGATATACTGGGCAAAGAGTAAAATTACTTCTCTATCTACAGACCTGCATGGATGAGTTTATAATTAAAATGGATTAATATGGTGTTTTTCTTTGTAAAAGCGGAGAAAAGGGCGGGGGGAGAAGAGAGAGAGAGAGAAAATAAAGCAAAGGAACTTAAGTAAGGAAAGCTCCCCTTTGTTTGCTCTTTTGCCTGATTATAGCCACTCTGTTGTAGAATCTTGTTGCTTTCCAGCGTAACTGAGTTGATTAAAATCTGCTAAAGAATTAAACAGCTGCACAGACCTCCAAAATCACAGTGGAAGGTCTCTCCCCTACTCTCTGCACATTGTCTTCTTTTCAACCACTTTGTTTTAGATTATTCTTTTCCCTTCATTGTCTCTGAAAGCCTATTACTGGATTTATTAAAACAAAGCTGAATAAATACAAGGATAAAGACACACTGATTGCTTCAACACATGTTGTTCTTGCAAAGAATACTGTGCTTGCAGTTCTAAACTGCTCATTGCTGATGAGCTGAAAATAAAACAAATGAAAAAAGCCCAGCTGAATTAACTAAAATGTTCATTAAAGGAAAATGCCATATTTTTCTCCCTCTATTAAATTCTGAATAGCTGGAGTAATAGTTATTAAGGATGAGCAAGGCTTTGACATTATGGTATAGCCCAGACTAAGGGAGACAAAGTGTTTCTGTATTGACCACAAAACAACCAAGGAGTCTTTTTATGGCTCCAGAGAGAGAGAAACTGTTAGGTCTGTTCACTCCCTCGTGCTGAGCACCAGAATGAACTGGGAGTGAATCAAAGCTCTACTCTTCCCCTCCACTCCCTGTTGCCTTTTGTCACTCACCTGTCCGGGGCATACAGAGAACACAGTAGCCCTTAACACCCTGGCACCTTGGAGGCTCTGATACCTTATTCCTTTTGTGCTGCTAAATGCATATGCCATGTGATGACCTCCAGAACACCATTTCCATAGATTTCCTAAATTCCAATTTCCTAAATTTAGGAAATGGATAGTGTAGATATGTCCCTATTTTTAGGAAAATGAATGGCTCTGTATTTTTGCTAATGATGCAGTCATGTTTCTAGAAAGAAGTAGAAAGATGTTCTTCCTCGTCATAACTTTGAGTGGGGGAAAAGAGCCATTTCACTGACACTTGTAGTTAATATATACACTCTCCAGTGTAGCCAGACTGCAGGCTGACTCTTCTCACATTATTCTCTCCCCAAGCTAACAAAGCAATGTTGTAAGGACTCCATCTATCCCAGGAAAAGTTACTCTTGCCAGCAGTCACCAGCTATAGCAGTGGTTGAGGCTATATAGACAGGGCCCAAGCACATTTATTACTTGGACATTTTGTGCTGATGAAATCATTGAAGTGTTTTTCTCTTCATATGTAATATCCCCCCATATCTGCCTATAAAAAAGTAAACTTGTAAACACACACACACACACACACACACACACACACACACACACACAACCCCATGGGCAGCTTGGGTTCTGGGGGCCAGTCTATTCATGATAGCCTAAAACAACCTACCCAAGAAACTGAGTAAATAATCATCTTTGGCAATCCCTTGCAGTCAAGGATGATTGCCTTCCATGATTGTCTTACCTCTATGTAACCAAATAATCATATGGTTAACATGTATGTGCATACACACATACCTATCAAAGACACTTGAAAGTGATCTTTGATAAGTGATCTTAAAACACCAAGGGTCATGGGTTTTTTTTTTCCCCATAGCATAACTCTTTCATGGTTTTCAATGTCAGTCTGTCAAACTTCAAAGAGGCAGCATGAATTGGTGGGCAGGCATTGGTCTTCTTGAGAGACACAAATTATCTTTCTAGATCTGCTACTGGCTTTTGGCAAGTCAATTCAGTTCTCCATACCCAAGTCTACCAATCTGATAAATGGTAACAATGGTAGTGTTGGATTTATGCTGTTGCTATGTTGGTCCATTAAATATTTGAGGGTCAAGCATTTTGCGGATGTGATATATTTTACTGGACCAACTGTACAGTTGCAAGAGATTTTAGACAAGTGGTTTTTAGACCCTTCAGGTTGCAAGGTATCCTTCCTCAATATTAGGGAAGGGTGAGTATTGAGTCCAATAAAAGATATCACCTCTCCCCCAAAAAAACCTTGCCTCTCACATATAGTGATAATGCTACTTAGCTCCTTTGCAAAGTACTTTGAGAACTGTGGAGCACATTCCAGGGTGCAGACACAAAACCCAAATTACCAGGGAGTAATTTACCCAGAATTTTACTCTGTACTAAGAAGCAGACATAGAACCAGGCATCCTATGTCTACAGTAGGTGATATCATAGCACTAGGTTACTAGGTTGTCAGAGAAGCTAATTTACGTTGAACTAAAAGCTATCTCAAGATGGAAAAGACTAGGGGTGAAGTCCCATGACATATTCTATGTAGTGAATGTGCTACACACTCATTTTATAATACTGAAATAAGGGCAAATACATTGAGTTAAAGTTTATAAAAACATATGCAGTTGCAAACATAGAACTTGTCAGAGAAAAATATGAGTCATTATTCAAACAATTCAGAACTAGGCAGAATTGCTTTTTTTTTAAAACTCCATTAAGGTACTGTTTTTCTTTCTGGACTATATAAAACCTGTTTGTCAAAAACCAATCCCAAGTCAGTAACATCTATCCCTATATACTGTTGTAAGGAAAGGATGAAGCCTGGCACCACTGATCTTAATGGCACATCTCCATAGAATTTAGTGGGGCCAGCATTTTGCTCCAAAACTGTATTACTTCTAAAATACTTTGTATCCCCAGTTTTCTGGTATTTTTATATGCATGATCTAGATTTTCAAATTTCCTATACTGTAAAGATATATTAGCTTTTCAAGCAGCATGACTAGATTTTGAAGAAAAAAAAAAGTTTTCTTTGATATACAAGAGGTAAAAAGATTTTTCTAATATCCTTTTTTTAATGCTTGCATTCAGCGTATACTTGGTGTTTCAACATCACCTCTCTCCTAATGCAAACACTGAAGTCCTGACTTAGATGACTACTTAAGGACACACTAAACCTTTAGAATGTGGTTCAGTACACCACTGTTATGGAAAACAGTGCAAAACACACCAGTATGTTCTTATGACCTATTGAAGATGACAATATACTTTCCTGAATGGGGACATTAAGGAGTGTTCATTGATTCACTGAAGCTGTTTGTATCTGTGCTCAAGAGAGAGAAAAAAATAGAAAGCCAGAAAGAGTGGACAGACTGTGGGGAAAACAGTAGGCTACTTATCTTGTCTGGACACATTCCTGGCTTCAGTATGAAAAGATAGAATACAAAATTATTACATGCTTCTATATTTAAACCTCTGGTACTGATTGGTCAGAATGGGATCATGTACCACCCACATATTAACCACCATTCCCCTTGCAGATAGGCATGCCACTTACTAAAATAAAGCCTAAAAATCACTTTTAAAACCTTTTCCCATCCTTCTTCACACAAGGCAGATCCAGCCTGCCAACAATATCAGTTAAAAAAAACCACTAGGGAGTCCAATGAATTGCTCGATCATGTTTTCAGAAGAGTCTGTTCCTTAAGCTCACAAACCAGTTACTATTTATACAGTATAAACTCACAAACCACATATGATCTATAACAACATAGTGTAGCTGTGCATGTGTGTATCTGTCTTGTATAAGTAGCAATTGTGTGTGTGCGCGTGTGCGCGCGTGTGTGCATGCGTGCATGCATGCACACATGAATTCCTATAAATGTATTCAAACAAAGCTCTTGTGGGCGATTAGAATTATATCTACTTATCCCTTTCTGTGATCACATATTAGTGTAACACATTATCCAGCTTCAATTAACCACCAGCTTTGATGATATATTCAATAAAACGTGGTGCTGTGTTGGCAGAATCACTGGAAAGTCTCTAGTTTCTTTATAAAATATATATCAATATTTAAAAAGGATTAAATTATCTGATTAGTGAAGCAGGCTTCTGCTGTACTACATAAACTATGGATTTTAGTCATTGTTCAGCATAGGGAAGGGTTTTTTTATAGAAGCTCAGCATGACAGATAGTCTCTCAGGTATTAGAGCCCTGATCCTCCACTGGTATCAACTAGTGGGGGGTTCTTGTGCCCAGGTAGTGTCTGCGTGAAAGGTGCATTGTCCAACACAAGCTCATGGACTGTTTAAATTTTTTTTTAAAAACTTGTTAACTCCCTGACAAATATAAATTCCGATAAAATATTAAAAGCTATTCCCTTGCCTTCAAATCAAAATCAAACAACAATAAGTGGAAAACAATAAGTGGAAAATGCGGGACAAGAGTGATGATATTAAAAAGTCTAAATTTACATTTGAAATTGCTATAAGAATGTGGGTCTGGAATAAGAAAGCCCAAGTCAAAGTTTACAACCGTAGCCATGAGCTATGCCAACAAAACCCGTAGTGTAGATGCAGGCAGGCTGACTGAGAAGAAAATATTCATCTTAACTTTTCTCAGGGGTCAGCAACCTTTTAGGAGTGGTGATCTAAAGTAACTCAGATCAGTTTGAGGCAGGCCAGAACTTCTGCCACCACCACCACTTCTCTTCACTGATGCTTCTTGCCATCGACACACAAGACTGCCACAGAATCCTTCCACCACCAAACTACTACCAATATCTGAGCTTTGAGGGCTCAAGGAAATTGCTTGGTGTAGTAGATCTGACCCGCAGAGTGTTGGTTTTTGATCTCTGGATTATGTGATGGAGGCAGGAAGCATAGCAAAACCATCAGAAAAATATTTGCAGGTGCCTTTTCCCAACATGGGGTGCATCTCCACTAGCAGCAGAGGCCCTTTAATACAGATGCACCCCAGAAGATTTGAGACTGAGATGGTCTCTCACCAGGTATGACTTTTTTGCCCAGTCCTGAGCCCTGGTGAGCAAAAAGTGAAAGTGTGATCTGCTGTGAAAGAGCTGAACATCATCCTAAGATATATGACTGCCTATATACATGCTGGTTCACATTCTAATTAGAACATGGCAGAGCAAAGCTGATTAATTGAGTCTGTTCCACATTTTAATTAGAACACTCCAGTGTGGCTTCACCATCATATATATTAAGCCCCCATGCATTTAAAAATGGCCACTGGGGCACTTTATCTAAACCTCACTGAATGGGCATTAGATAATGCAGTGGCCATTTTGAAACATGTGAAGGGCTTAATACACATGATGGTGAGCCCTTTTAATTAGAGCAACTGTCTGGGAACCACTCTAATGAAAATGCCCTTCCTACCCTCCTCCTCCCAAGCACCTGTATAGGCTGCTTATGAGACCAGATATTTTCGTGAGAAATAGGGAAGTAGTAATGCTATTGTACAATATAATACAGCAAGTGTGGGAAGACCTTACATTGTACAATTCTGGGGAAACGTTCAAGAAAAAATAATTAAAACAGAACAGGTGCAGAGACAATCTATAAAACAGAGTTCTCCAACATTGGGCCTTTGAGTGGGATCCAGTCTGCAGAGCTGTTTCCTCCAACCCACAAGGTTCCTGGTGGGCTCCAAAATTCAGGATCAGAAGTTAGGGCCTGCTGTAGAATTTAAGGCTATAGGGATGGCCTTCAGCAGCAGGCGGGGCAGGGGATGAGCCCCACCACTACCATTGCTTTCCCCACTGCCTACCCTACTGCAGACAGGTGTGGATCCAACCAGCAACAAGGGCCACAGTTTGGATCCAGCCCGGGACATGGGGTGAATTTATGACTCTTGCACTCAGAAGATCAGAGCAATAGAGAGCCTACCTTACAAGAACAGCTCAAAGGGCTTGACTTTTTTAGCCTAGCAAAACAGGAGCTTAGAGGGGAAAGGGTGGCTCTGTCTAAATATTTCAAGAAGGTAAAAACAACGGAGAGAAAAAACTTCTTTAAGCTAAGGGGAAAAAAAGAGAGGGGGGAAGGGAAGAACTGGGCGAATACATTTAGAATGAAAATGAGATTTATAACTATCAAACCAGTACCACTCTGGAACAGCTGCCCAATACACGTAGTGAGAACAAGAAATCAAGAAAGAAACTGAGCTTGATTCATTAATGAACAAGATTATATGACGTGGTTGCCTGGGACAGCACGAAGAGTCTGAGCCAGGAAGTCCATTCCAGTCTTATGTTCCTCATAAATAACAATCATTGCCTTGAAAACCTGGGACCACGTAAGCCAGATCTTTCTGTTCTTTATTACATTTTACAAATATTACACATTACAACAATGACTTTTTCAAGTTGGAAACATAGCCAGATCCCAAACAGTATATGCTGTAATCTAGCTTTTTAAATTCATCAGTTGTTTGTAATTTATTCACTCAAGTTTTTATGCAAAGAGAAACAAGTAGGAAATACAATAGACTGACAGAAAAATGAAATCCAGGTAAAAAAGACATATCAGATGCAGCTCTGCCTCTTGAGTCATCTGGTATTTACTATTCCTTTTTAGATAATTACATATTTTACAGCAATTGAATCTGTAATAAATCCCCCATCTGTGGGACCCGTTGAATAATACTTGAAGAAAACTTGTACATAACCTTTGGAATATTTTATAAATAAGCATATTTAGCATAAGAATACAAATTCCTCATTTAAAACCGTAAAAGTTCCCCTGCACAAGGGGAAAGATGGACTTTTATATTAACTAGTTTAAGACTTATTGCCCCTTCTGTACTCCAGCTCATCACCCTAATTCAGCAGTCATTTATGCATGTAAGTCCATTACACATGTGCATAAACTCAATGGGGCTACTCATGTGTGTAAAGATGAGCTCATAAGATCTTGCTTCTTCAAAGAGCTAAACACATGCATAACTTCACATACTGGAAAAAGCACCAAGAAAGTTGATGGAAATACTCAGCATGGAAAATTCAGCGTGTACATAAGTCTCCTGAGGGCATGCTTACATCTTCAACTATGCTAAGGAGTGCCACAGAGCATCCAACTCCATGCTAGAGTCCCGAAATATAATGTAGCTGCTGATGGGCACTTGCCCAGTGCTGCTCATTAGCTATCTTGACTATGTTTATTGGCAGGTGCTAGCACTGCTTAAATAGGTTTTGGTGGGGGGCTTTTGCACTCTCTGGCATAGTCCTGAGGTGGAGGAAACATGCCCTAAGCATTAAGGGCTTGCATACTTAAGAGCCAAATCTGTAAAGGGAGTGGGGGGCAGGGGTTCATATATTTTCATTTTTGGTTTGAGTTGTAACAGAGATAATTTCTTTGAGCTCACACACTACAATGCCCATATTGGATAAATTTTATCTATTTTTTGTCAACCCTGACCAGAAGCTAATGTCTGAATACTGGACAAACAAACAAAAACATTTGAAAATAAAGAATTGTATTTAAAATGAGAAGGATGCTAAAAGGATTATTGTCAGACCTTCCACCTTGGGGTGTACTGTGGCCCTTTTGATGAGGGACAAATATTGATTTTCAGTATTTTCCAAAAAATGTGTGCAATTTTGAAGCTGCAGGTACTAGCTGTACATTGTGAAATCATTTGGTAAGCTAGGTGCAGTTGGTGGGTCTGGATTTAGGTCCAAGTCTAGGTCTAGTTGGTAGGCTGGCAGTGTTAAAGCACAGCACTGCAGGTATAGAGGAAGGGCCGTCATGAAAGCAGACATTGGTTACAAGAGAGTCCAGAGATAGTGGGAATGAATAAGAGCTCATGAGACACTGGCCGCATACAGGTTTTATGCTTCTACGGGGAAAACTGAAGCTCTACCAGTAGAAACTATACAAGCATACAGGCATGGATTCAATTTCTCCCAGGAGAAACATGTCTCCTCTAGGAGAAAGATATTTCAGGTCTCAACCTGTAAGATCTCCCTTGCAAGAGAAACTCTCTCACAAGAGTGAATACTTGCATGCTCCCCTCCTGGCCTGGTTCGGGAGAAGAGGGGAGCAGCAATAGTAGCTGTTCCCTGCCTTTACCCCAAAAAAGACAGTTCCCAATTCAGGGAATGGGAGGAGATCTTTGCCCCACTGGATAGGTCAGAGAGGGAAGGGGAACAGCAGCCACTGCTTCCTGCCTCTTCCCCAAACTGGGCAGTTTGGGAGCTTCCTTCCCAACACATGACATTTTAAGGGCCTTGTGCTCAGTCCTGTGTGTGGGGTTCCCTGTCTGAGATGTGGGCAGGGGACTTTGCCCCACTACTTCCCAGAACCAGGGAGAATGGAGCAGCTGCTACTCCCTGTGCCTTTTCCAGAGTAATCACAGGTCTGGGAAAGGCACGGAGAGCAGGAGAGAAGCGGCAGCTACAGCCCAAATGCCTATACTGCTCCCTTTCCTGGAACAATTTCTGGCAGTGAATATTTCTCAAAAATTTCCCTTGCTAGTAATGAAGCTTTTTCAAGGACATTTGGTTAACATAAATCTGAAGAATATTTTAAGTATCTTTGGTTTTGTTTTCCATTGGGCACTTAATAACTAACTAACTGACTAAACACAAGTTAAAGCTCAATTTTGATTATTAGCATCAAGGCTGGCTTTTAAACCTGGAGAGAGATGTAATGTGCAGCAACCTGGAAAGACCTAGAAACTCCCAGGATCAGCAAGAGCGACATTTAAAAAAGACAAAAGTGAGATTTCAGGCCTTTAAGGGGAAGGCACCATTGGTACCTAAGAGAATCATTATACTCCATGAGCTGTCACATTGAAATTAATGAAGAAGAATCTATCTCCATGGAAATAGCACCTGCTTAGATGGTTAAGCACCACAAAGGTACAGGAATCAAATTTAACAAATGCCTGAACTAAGTATGGTTATGGCACATCAGTTTCTATGGGCAAGGGTACATAAAGGAGTGAAGTAGCTGGTATTACATTTAGCCACCTTTGATTCCCCAGCCTGTACAGTCAGGTACAAATCTACAGCTGGGTTGGGTGGGGGTTGCTTTTGCAATGAGTCTACAGTGGAGCACATACTCAAGCCTCTAGAGCTGTAGCAAGAAATCTTAGCCACTCTGGCACCACACATCACCAAGATGTTGCAGTAATGGATAGAAGAGGGACAAACCCTGTGTCCTGTTTCTCTTTATCTTTTTCCTTTTCAACTTACTAAGAGTGGGATGGCTGAAATTCTTCATGGCATCGTTTGTAATTTTTATATCCCAAATCTTATTTTAAGAAGCAATGATGATTTATGGACCCCTAGATATTTAGTTGAAACTCAAATTGTCTATCTGACCCTTGTCCTGCAAGCAACTCCTCCTACAAGGTGAATCTATTGTCTTCTGTATATATGCATGCATCTGTATGTACTGAGTCATTTGTGGTAGTCTGTGTAGCAGAACACAGGAAAATCAAAGCACACTAAAACTATAAGAGGCTTTGTAATAAATTCCTCTGAATCTCTTTATCTTGGGCCCCTGACAGATGTTCACTTTAAGACATGATGGGATCTAATCTTTGATTCCAAGAGTCATGTATTCTGCCATGCCACACATGCATGTAGGAGGAGCCCAACCTGACAATCAGCTGGGTGCATAGCAAGCATGGCATCAGGCTACTGCAACTACAAACCTGGGCATGATACAAATGAGCCACAGAATCATTCTACATTATAAAAGAATAGCATATATCCACATATATGTGGAATAACTTTGTGGCTCATTTACTGAATTATCATGCCTTTAATTGACTTGCACATACAGCTGGGTTATTACTTAAGGCACAATCAACCTGTTAATGGCTTAAATGCCATGTGGGCCTTGGCATTAAAGAATGAGAATTTTGTAGCTTTCTAACAACTGTCTTTAGGCACATGGAAAATGCTGTAAAATATCCAACCAATGGTCCATCTAATCTACTCTCCTGTGTCTGACAAAGGCTAGTATACTACGGGACACCTGAAAGGAAAGGAAGTTTCTTCCCAGGTCCAAGTTGTTAATTTATGTCCTGACTGAGAAGGGGTAATATCACTTTTACATCCATAATGTATCTCCAAATATTATTATGCTGCCATATTTAATCCATATCCATACTGCATGTCACAGGTGTGATGATATTTTTGAAACTGGCGAACACTGCTCATAGAATTTGTATTTAAGAATATGCTTTTCTGTGCCCAACTCTATATTTGAATTAGTTTGAGCAAATTTGAATGAAATCATGTAACATTCCATTCAAAATGTATCTAATGATTTTCCAGGGCCAGTTAACAATTTGGATAATTTTACCAATTTCATTTTTTGCATTTCTTCAGTTGTGAGCTGAGGCTGGCACTAACAGGATAAGTGTTAGAAGTTATTTTGGCTGTATTTATATCCAGCAGAATTTCTTAGAAAGAGTTAGAAATCTGAACAGAAAGCCAACTGTTATGAAACTGGGTTTGTGTACTCTATAGCTTGAGAGAGTAGAGATAGGCATCTGGGCTCACATCCTGGTTTCACTGAAGTCAACAGTAGCAGTGACATTGACATTAATTGGGCCAGGGTTTCACTCCTGATCTTTATGGTTTTTATCCAAAGCAAATCTGAGTAATCTTAATATCCATATGTCCAAACACAAATGTATTTGGTACTAAGCAACTTAATAAATGTAACTCTTCATCATGCAAGAAGTCCAGTTCAGTTCAACAGGACTTACTTGCAAAAAGTCAGGGACTGTTTGCTTGAGTAAGGGCCCCACAACACATACCAACAATCTGAATGGTATCTTCGGAAGATAGTTCAGGAAAAATATTACTACTCTATGTTTGAGTGACTAAAATGGCAAGCTATGGAAAGCAACAATATTTTGGTTAAAAGGACATTGCATAACACCTCAGACCCCAGGTGCCTGTCTGTCCCTCTCCATTTACTGCCATTCTCTTCTATGGGCTTATCTCCCTGATCAGAGAGCATTTTCCATGGTGTCCCATCTTCTTCCATGACACATGCAGAAAATAGGCACTTGTCAAAAAAAACCATTTGTTTAGTTTAAAACCAACTTCTACAAAGAATTTGCCAGAAAAAAAAAAACATCTTTGACAAATATAAGGGGAAAGATCTTTTTAAAATGTAGTTAAAAAATACTAACATAAAACTTAGGAGCATAAGAAATAGGGCTGTAAAGGGCCTCATGAGATCATCCAGTTCAGCCCCTCAAAACAAAATCATCCCTGACTTTAACCATACCAACCAACTTCTGCCAATGTGGAATTATTCTTCTACATAAAATTAGATATACCCAATCTGTATATATAAAACCCAGCTCTCTCTATTTCCTTCTGAGAGCTCACAGTTTTATTGGCCTTTCCTTAATAACTATTATGTAGTATAGTTTTTCCACTGCATTAAACACACTTTTGTGAATATTGTTGCTGAAAATCAGATGACGGACTTAATTGGCCTAATTACATTACCATATTTGGAAAACTGTTTGCTTCTCAGCATTTCTTTTGAAGCAGACAAGCCAAACTTTGCATACTAAGTTCTTGAGTTGTGCTTCCCACTTCTCTAATAGGCCCAGGTAGATTTCAACTTAGTGTGCATAGCTAGTGCATCTGCTTTGAGCGCTGGGCACCACATAAGCTCCATTTGAGCCAAGATTAACATTAGATGTAAGTAATGCCTAGGGCTTAAAGTGAAACATAAATGGCACACACAAAACCCATTGGTCCCTCTAAAAAAGAGTGACATGCACCCTGAATGAGTGATACTGCACCCATTAGGAACAGGAGTCAATATTATATTAAGTGGTTGCAGTGTCAGGAGTGCTCATCCCTAGGCCCATTACAATTCTCCTGATTTTTACCGTGCTCTTCAATTAAGTGAAGAAACAAGGGTATAACACTGTCTCTTGTGTGTGGTTACTGCAGATGGAAACCATTCCAACTTGAAAGTATTCCAAAACCTGAGGCACTGAGCTGACATGTTAAACTGAATTGATATAAAATCCTGTGTCTTGACATCACACAGCATCATTTATGACATGCTGGGCAATGACAATCTGAGTGATCAAAATGTTGTAGCACAGCAGATTGGAGATGGCTATGCAACAAATCTCATGAATTCCTGTATCTGGAAGGAATTAATTTTGTATAGGAACATTTTGCTCAGCTCCCCTGCAAAGCAACAGATTAAAACTGGATTGTACCGTTTACCTTTTGCTGACCTATGACTCAGAAAGTAGGATGGGTAAATGCAACTATCAATCAACAGCAATGCAACCAGCATAGAAAGGGTTTGGAGGGATGTCGGGGTTGTTTTTTTCCCCTTCTTGTACAATTTTTAAAGCTGCCAGAACCAGAACAGACAGTGATTAGATCTGTGCAGGTTATCTACCGGCATAATGAAGATGCATTAAAAAGAAAGCTAATTCTCCACACTGCTGAATAAGGCTCTGAAAATGTAGCAATAGGTTAGAGTTCAGAAACAGCAGTTTATGTCATAGACCCCTCTCAGGATACAATTCGAAAGGTCCCTCTACCACAGCCGACAGGATTCTGAACCTCGATTCATGGTTGAATTTATTGGGCAGTTAAAAGCTTTACGGAACTCCTCAAAGTTGCTC
Source organism: Alligator mississippiensis (assembly GCF_030867095.1). Lineage (NCBI taxonomy): Eukaryota > Metazoa > Chordata > Crocodylia > Alligatoridae > Alligator > Alligator mississippiensis. The sequence goes on from NC_081824.1 coordinate 317,222,214, forward strand.
ATTGCACCAATAACTCTGTAAAGAGATAAAGAAAACAAATGTCAGGGCTCATTTGAAATTATACACTATCCATTTTGTACAATGATGCTGAACGTTTAAGGTTCATGTCTTACTTTTTTTTCCTACTTGTGGGAGTTGTATTTCTACTCGGCCCACTCTCAGCTTTCAGAGAAATTAGGAATTTCAGGGAATTTTGTTCTTTCATGAAAAGGGTTAAGCCACCAGTTTTGCTATAATTTTTTTCAAAGATCAGCACAATTTTGTGGAGCTTTATGTGATTAACTTTGAGCAATCATGTCTGAATTTGGCTTTAACTTACCATCCAAGGAGCCATGCCAAAATATCGGTGCATCAGTATCATATTCTTTTTCTTCACCCACAAAATATATAGCACAGGAAGCAGTTTACCTTTTAACCCTAACTGAAGAGACCATCTCCAGCTGTGGGGAATCATTCCTTCTCTTACAACAGAGAGCCCATATTCTCTTCTTCCAGATCTGTATTTGTTTGTGCTATCAAGGGTGATTACTTCATTACTGCCAGAATCAGATTTTGTTTGCTGTTGTTTACTCCTATGTTTTTAAACCTCTTTGTACTTACTAATCTGAGATTTGGCGTGCTACTAAAATGAGGGGAAGTCTCAGCTAAGGGCAAAAAATGTCCCTATTACGTAATTAATCGCATCTTTTTTCATTCTCCTTATTATGCAGCAGAGGAGCACTTTCTCCCCACTGTATGCAATCAACTTTTCAATGCAGCTCAGCATGGCAGAAAAAAATTCTCCTTATAGTGACTAGGCTTTCTGCTAGTAAGGAAATTTGTTGTCAACTACTGTAAGAATGTCTAAAGGTCAGTTTTGTAAGGAGAATTATAATATACCGTTAGACTCCCAATAAAAAAATACAGCTTCAAATTAAGGTTTCAAATAGATATTCAGGGCTTGCTTCTGGAGGGCTCTGCTTGTGTAACCTGCAATGAAGTCACTAGGGATTCTGTTTGATAAATTGGGCATGAACTATATACAGCTATTGCCACAGTTAACCAAGCAGAGACTAATTTTTGAAAATATATTTATGTTTAAGACATTTCAGCTACTGTATAATTACTGGAGATAGAGAGAGAAAGAGAGAGAGAGAGCTAGGAGTCTTGCATTCCTAGAACATGGAAACTTTCTCTGAGAAAAGTCTGTTACATAGAAATCAGAAGTAGACAACCGACTCCTTTGTGCTCAGGCCTGGAGCATGAAATATGGAGGAAATCAAAGTATTTTCAAATCTAAACACATTTCAAGAGTGGTGCAAACCTCACAACAACAGAAGTCAGGATAATAGAAGCATTCACATACAGATAACTGAGCTCTAAGAAAATGCAAGCAGATCTTACAGTAGTATTACTAGATGTGTATGAGTGGGGCACCAGCTTCAGATACTGGTTTAGAGGGGGCACCAGAATGGTGACCCCAGAGAGCCTGGGCTACAGAAGCAACAGCAGCAGCTACCTGGGTAAAGGGCATCTTGTGCTGCAGTAACAGAAGCCAGGGTGAGGTAAGACTCTCTGGTACTTAGCACCACCTCCCCAATCTCTGGCATCTCTGCCTAGAGCACACCAATCACTAGCTATGCCTCTGTGAGCTCACACTGCTTTCATTCCTATGCCTTCCGTAATGTCAGTACTACTGCACATCTTGATTAGCTGTCCAGATACCCAGGTAAATAATACCTGAATTGGGGAGGACTGTGAGCTCCAATATGTATCTGTTCTCTTGCAGCTTCTGGTCTAAAGGCATTACATCGTACCTAACAGAAGGAGAAAGCAGAACACACATTATTTTGAATGCATATTTTCAAAATGTAGCGGATGCTGCTATATTTTGTATATATATTATTGCATCGATAAGACAGAAAGAAACCAGATCCCCCAAATTTTTCACCTCCACACACTTCTTATTTAGCTCTGGGTTGGTACTGTCCTGTTTTTTAGTCTCTAAACTGCTTGCTGTCCTCCACCTACTTGCTCAAGGCACCTAATCTTTGTCTCCTTGCCAGTTCTTTCCCTTGAGATTCACATTGAATGAGTCTTGCTCCTTGCCCTGAGTTGCAACATCTCAATAGTCACCCCCTCCCCCTCTCATCTTTAAAATTACCAAATATCAGTGCATTCTATATGAATTATCATGAGTGTTTTTTTGTTTTGTTTTGGTTTGGTTTTTTGGTGGTTTTTTTTTTTTTAGAGATTCAGCTATATCATTTGGTACATTAGCTCATTATTTTGAATACTGGTTTCTTTTTTAAAAGGGAATTTTTCAAGTTTCCTTTAATGGGCCTTACTTTACAATTCCTAACATACTAGTAGTACCTGCCCTGCTTATAAATGACCATAATGAGAGGTTAGGCACAATCTATGCCAGAACTGAGCTTGCTCAGTACCCACGCTCTGTGTAAAACAACCTGACTTCAAGGGTATTTAGTGTACATCTATATTACTATACAGGTGCCTCTTTTCTGAATGTGCACAAGTAGGTAAGGTACCCGAAGTGGGCACAGAACTGAGATCATTCACTTTGTTTCAGAGCAATAGTTGGAGCCATTAAACAGGATCAAATGAATCTCTGTTCAGAGGGTTGACAAAAGTACTTTGTATCACTTAAAGCCTCAGCATGGAAGACTTAAGGGGTACAAAGATCCCTGCACAATGGTGAGTTTTACTCAAAGTTGATAAATTATGTTTTCTGTTTTGATTATACACTCACTCCCACACTGCCACTGCTGCTCTGACCTCCCCACTTCATGGAAAGTTCAAGGGCAAAGGGGGAGGGAGGAAAGGAGTAGATGAGAGTGAGGCACCCCCTAATACCTTTCAGTAGTTTAACTGCAGTTTACAACAGCACCAGGAAGTTAAACTACTTAAAAATTGGCAGAGGGAGGATGCACTCTGATGAAGAAAAGGGTTTAGAGAGCAGTAGCATACCATGGGCTAAGCGAGTGTGGCAATTGCTGCAGTCATGCCTTACAGGGTGGTGGGGCCAGAAGGATGGGGAGGAAAATCCCAGTGGGCCATCCCTTGCTCCATGTGGAAGCCAGGAGAGGGAGGGCAGATGAGAGAAAACTGCCTGGGGCCATTCTTTCCATGTTATGCCTCTGGTAGAGAAGCAAAGGGAAACAGATGACTAACAAGCTATTCTCAAAAGAATAATCTCAGTGAGATAGGCAGGACCTCAAGGTTGCAAAGACAGAGGGGTAGGAAAGGTTGAGCATAAGAGAAAACATGGAGAAGACCCAGGAGAGAAAGGCACCAAGAGAGAAATAGCAGAAAAAAATTAGTAGGTTTGGAAAAAGAATGGGAATGGTAGAAGTGGGTGGGATTCCATTTAAAACCAAGTGAGGGTTTTATTCCCTGTACAGCATGAAATGTAATGGACACAAACACCTTAAAAACGTTTTCCTGTACTCACATGGGCATAGCTCAGAAAGAAGAGTTGGTTGTGATTGAACTCAATGCCTGGCAACAAAGGCTCTTCTACATCATCTCTCTTCTCTTTAATCCATTTTCTATAGGCCTGAAGAGAGAGGTATATTGAGTGTTCTTCAGTAGATACAGAACTCAAGAGCAGTTGCTTTTACTGAACTGTTTGAGATTTTTTTTTCTCTTAGCATAAAGAAATAAAACAGTTGCCTACCCTGAAAGCCTCTCGCAAACCTCCATTGTCTGCAATGTTTTCTGCCAAAGTCCTCTTCCCTTTTACCTAATGAAATGAAGGAACATAATTCATTTGACTGGTTTCTAAACTTCATGTCAAGGACAACTTTGACAGACAGGGAAAAAAAACAGATAGAGGTTATGAGCCAAATCCTTAGCCAGTAAAATCTGCCCAGCTTCAGAAAAGAAAATTATTTTCCAATGCAAAAATAAATCAAAATTATATTGAATACATCTCAGTAAATAATTACTTGCTCTCCTACAGCCAGTTACCCTAGAACTTAGATCCCAATGGCAACATAGTATAAAGCGGGAGCAATACACCAGAAAATCTGTTTTGTGCTTTCAATGAGTAGCATTCATTTCTCCTGAAACATATCTTGCTCTAGTTACATTTGGGAATTTGCAAAGTTTTTTTCTTTTTCTTTTTTTATTTTTTCACCTAAATAAGAGAAGCTACATTTATTTCTTCACATAACTTTCTATTTTCTACTACAAAGCTACATTACAACTATCAGTGTACAACATAAAGGAGCATAGTTTCGCAGATTCATAGATGCTAGGGTTGGAACGGACCTCAATGGATCATCGAGTCCGACCCCCTGCCCATGGCAGGAAAGAGTGCTGGGGTCAGATGACCCCAGCCAGGTGCTTGTCCAGTCTCTTCTTGAAGATCCCCAAGGTAGGGGAGAGCACTACTTCCCATGGAAGCCTGTTCCAGATTCTTTAACCCTTACTGTGAAGAAGTCCTTTCTGATGTCCAACCTAAATCTACTCTCTATCAGATTGTGGCCATGGTTCCTGGTTATTCCAAGGGGTGTCCTGGTAAACAAAGTGTCTCTTATCCCCTGCTGTCCCCTGCTGGTGAATGTATATACTGCCACAAGATCCCCTCTTCAGCCTTCTCTTGAGGAGGCTAAAAAGGTCCAGGTCCCTCAGCCTTTCCTCATAGGGCCTTCCCTGCAGGCCTCTAACCAAACGAGTGGCCCTCCTCTGGACCCTCTCAAGGTTGTCCACATCCCTCTTGAATTGCGGTACCCAGAATTGGATGGAATACTCCAACTGCAGCCTCACCAGTGCTGCATAGAGGGAAAGCATCACCTCCCTGGACCTGTTAATGCATGATAAAGTGAGGTTAGCTCTGCTAATTACTTCATCACATTGATGACTTATATTAATCTTGGAGTCAACAACGACTCTAAGATCTCTTTCCACTGCTGTGCTTCTGAGAAGGTCATCCCACAACCTATAAATGTGCTGGTGATTCCCTCTCCCTAGGTGCAACACTTTACGCTTGTCCTTGTTGAACTGCATCCTATTGTTCTCTACCCATTTCTCTAATCTGTCCAGGTCCACCTAGATTCAGTTTCTTCCCATCAATGTGTTTACTTCGCCCCATAGTTTTGTGTCATCTGTGAATTTGGACAGAGTGCTTTCCACACCCTCATCCAAGTCACTGATGAAGAATATGTCAGGGAAAGAATAGTGTATAAAAAGTTTTACAAACTTACAAAGGAAATTTACTTTAATTTTCTAGCATGGTTCCCAAAAAACAAAACAGATATGAGTATCATTTAAATGCTTTGTTAAACCCCAGAACCTGATTTCTTGCAAAGAGTTACTATCATTTTCAAGAACTTCTAGGGTTTGGTTTTGTTTTGTCAAGCTGAGCATCTATATTATTGCCACATCTATAAAAGTCTTAGAGTTACCAAATTGCATTTGTGATTAATCACTTGTATTCTACAGTATTCATCTAATGAATTATAGAATAAAATTTAGAATCCCATTTTCAAACTTGATTGCCAAGCATGAAGAGATGATAAAATGATGTAAAAATAGTTTCTGAGATGAGGCAAGGACAAACTATGATTGGCAAGAAGGCTTGGTGAAAAGCCATTGTAATGAATGGAATTCTCTCCATTTGACTCTGGGTCAGATCTCAGAAATTATAGTGCCACAAAGGATTGTGAAAATGATGGAAGAACAAAAGAATCTCTTTAAACAAACCCTTTATCTCAACACATTGCATTTTCAATATATACAAATCGTGAGGCTGCATATCTCTCTATATTTCCTTTGCATTCTTTAAATATCTCAATAAAGACATGTTCATATCATAAGATACTTAAGACTAATAATATGTAAAACCTGCAGCATGCCTCCGTGTTAGAAAGGTAAGTTACATGTGGAAAACGGAGCTCTTTAATGTCCATTGTTGCAGATAGAAATTCAAAGAAAAGGCAAGAAAATATGTCATCAGCACCAAGAGGGACAATTTGAAAGGATCCAATCAAAGTACCGTATAAAGGATAAACTACAACTCCCCCACCTCAGCAAAGCTGTACTGAAGCCATGGTCCTGGTATGGCCCCAATAGCAGCTCCCACCTGAGCAGCAATAGCTGCAATTATTCAGTGGGAAAGATTCATATCTTTCTCATCTCACTGGTAGCCTCCAGAAAGAAAGACTGATGGATGAGCCAACAAAAGCATCATGGAGGAAGTGAGTGAGTTCCTACATTATATCATCTAGATAAGTAGTCCTCAACCATTTTAGACTCAAGGAACCCTTCATAGACTCAAGCACCTCATTTTAAAAATTAACTTATTTATTACAGTGCTTGCCTATTTGCATAATAGTCTGAACCTGTGCTTGTCTGCTTATCTCTTCACACAGGGCGTATCTCCTTACACCTCATGGTAACCTACAAAAGATATTGTGGCACCCTTGGGTGCCCTGACACCCTGGTTGAGAATCACTGGATTTAGGTCTTAAGAGGCTCTTCTGTGGTGACAGAGCATAACCAGCTGGAGATCTTTCATGTTTCAATTTGCTGACAGATATTATGGAAAACCTGGGTCACTGGATTTCTGATTGGTCAGAGGAAAACCTTTTAGATAAGAGGTATAATTTAAACAGTCCTAGAAAAGATGTGTTTGAAAACTGGGTGGTAATTTAAGCAATATATTTCCTGTGAGAAGGTGCTGGAGCAAGTGAGTTAAACCTGACTTTAAAATGGAAATGGAAAAATTGCAGAGGGTGGGTTTTGTGAGTGAGAGTTCAACACCAAACCATGTTTAAATGCTGGCCCCATGGAAGCAAATGAGTGTTTTTCCATTGATTCACAGGCGACTGGTAGAGGGGGTGGGAAGGCACATGGCCCCCCCTGAGATTGGCCCCCAATTTGGCACCACTTAGGATGGCAAACTGCAGCCCCACAGAGCTGAGCAGAAAAGCCATGGCTCCTCCTGCAGAGCCCATAGCAGCCATAGATGAGGTTTGATCCCACCGCCCTGCCTGGGGGATGGAGGTAGCTTTGCCTGTATTCCGGACAGTGGTCTGTAGTTTGCCGGGCTGGCCACTTCTGGTTCACAGTTTGCCAGGCTGTGGCATAGAAAGGTTGGGACCCCCTAGTTTAGGGTCCCACCCTGTCATAATCCAGTCCTAAGTATAAGAGTGGATATGGGGCTTTTAGCCCACCCCCAGCCCTGCCCACAAATTGTGCCCCTCCAGACTCAGGAGGTACCAGTTACCCCTGCACTGATTTCAATGAGTCCATTTGTGCCTGTTTATCCTCCAGTTCAAGAAATATACAGTTTTAGTCAACCGCACACTTTGAGGAATAACAGAAAATACAAGTAATTCCACTGATATTTGCTTCCTCAGTCTTCAACTTGCTTCAAATACCTGTTTCCATATTCATTCATCTGATCTGCAAGGTGTCTCTGTAGGTGTGCACAGAAACAATAGCAGACTTAAATATGCCATAAGTTAGTGGGTCTCCTTTATCATTTTAGTGTACTTACTAATTTATGGAGTCATAGGTGGGGTTACTTAGCACAACTATAAACTATTACTTCCTTATTAAAACTTTGCAATTGCTCCATCTATATCACTAGTCTGTGATGACATCAGCATGAGAGAGCACCTAACACACACATCAATTATATTGCTCCTACCATTTACATTCCTCTGAAAAGTAGTTTAAGCTTTAATAAAAGGATTCTGCTGTTATAATTTAAACTAATCATTTGAAAAGCACTTTTGCTCAATTCATTGATAGAAAATGGCTAAATTAATCTAAACAAGCATTTGTCATTAATACTACAATTAATAATCTAGTTTCATGAGTCATGGGATGCATGAAAAAACAAACAAAAAAACCCAGTGGTTTCAATCACTGGCATTTTACATACATGTAAGCCAGCTCTCTTCCAATAATAGTTGTTGTATTGGTTAATCATGCATTTTGTCTTCTCTTTAAATTTTTCTTCCGACTCAGTAGACCACCAAGGGTCCAAATTTCCATTCTTGTCATACTTACGACCTACAAAAAAATATATGTGTGCTTTGAGGAAAATATTCTTTTGCAGTATTAGGAGTATACCAGGGTCAAGTGAAACTAAAATTCAAAAAGTGGGAACAGTATTATTAATATGCTGCATCCAGATTTAGTTATTCTGTTTAACGCAATTGCCAGATTTTTATCCATCAGCATCTTATTCCTTGGAAACTTGGAATCTGGAATTAATACTTGGAAACCTGGCTCCTGTTACTTGTATCCTGAGGACACCTCCCAGTGAATCTTGAGAGATACAAAACTATGAATGACACTCTCTAAACCAGGGACAAGCAATTATTTGGACTGGAGGACGACTTAGAGAGATTTGGTGAACTGTGGCAGACCACATCAGCACCCTCCCCGCACCGTGCTGAGCCAGGTCAGCAACACTGCCTCCCACCATCACAAAAGCTCCCTAAGTGGTCCAGTAGCACCAGACAGGGCTGGGGGACAGGATCTCCATGGAGACTGGCTTGGACCCCTGCAGACAGTGCATGCTTAGCCAGACACATGGGATGGGGCCATGGGCAGGCAAGGAGCAGTGTCCAAGAGCAGGATGAGTGGGCAGGGCTGGGGCCTGGGCCAGGATCATGGGGTGCTGATAGTGAGAGGCCAGGGCTGGGGCCCAGGACAGAGCTGTGATCCTCTCCCTGCACAGCCCTGCTCTGTCACAGCCCCATGATCCTGGCCCCAGCCCTAACCTGGCCCCACTCACCTGGCCCACATCCAGTTGCTGCTTCCTGCCCACCTGCGGCCCCATCCCATGCCCCTAGCTCAGCATACCCTATCTGTGGGGGTCCCAGGCTGGTCTCCATGGAGCACCCGCCTGCCTGTTCCAGCCAGCATCTCCAGTGGTGGATGCAGGGCAGATGGGCCAGGGTGCCTCGGCTGCAGGGCCAGGTCCCGCGGTGGCTGCAGCACTAGTGGTCACAGCCAGAAGGAGTTGTTGATGCCAGGGCTGCTGGGAAGCAGAGTCCAGTTGCCTAGGCTGCCCCCTGCGCCTGGGCTGGGTGGGGCCAAGGGACCCACTGTGGGCCTGATAAAATCCCTTGAAAGGCCAGATCCAGCCCACGGGCTGAATTTTGCCCACCCCTACACTAAATAATAGAGCTGGGTAAAAATTTTGGTGAATATCTACTTCACTGAAAAATGCAGCTTCAAGGGAACAGAAAAGCCTTGCAAATCTGGGGTGGATTTAGGGAAAGATTTTTGTTAGGGGGAGGAAAGAAAACTTGCAAAGGTCTAAAATTCATTTAAAATCTGTTTTTATTCAACTTTGAGTTTTGTTTCAAGTTCAAATGTTTTAAATTTCAAAAATTGCTTTTGCTTCAAAAATTGCCAACATTCTATAATAAATGGGGTGAAAAAAGTGTTAGCAAACTAGAAAATAAAAGGAATCACTTTAATCAGTTTGAGATGAACATTTTCTTCCCCCTCACCCATCCTTTTTTTTATTTTTTGCCAATAAATCAAAATGACCTTCGTTTAGTGTTAGCCTGCAATATATTATTCAGTTTTCACAGGTCTATTTAATAGTCAAAAGAAATTATCAGCTAAAGACAAAGGCTATGGTCTGGGCATTTCATACAGTACAGCTATGTACTGTACTTTGTTTAGAATATATATATGTTATTTGTAAGAGACACATTATCACATCCTGTACTTTAGCTTCTTCCACTCTATAATGATATTATTCTCCAGTGAAAGTCAGAATAATAGACTTGCACACATGTGACTGCACATGTGGCCTACAAAATCTGTTTTGAAATTGTTAATAGAGAAGAAAGAAACAATTCTGTTTACTTCTTAGAGCATAAATCAAGCTTGTTTTGCTTGAGATTAGAAAACCAGGGAGTAGCTGCAAGCAGATTTTGGCACAGAGGTTAAACAACTGAAGGACCTGTGGGGAGGAAGAGAATCTAACAATTCTTTCTCCTCAGCTGCCTTGGCTCTGTAGTTCCCACCAGAGTTAATGCAACAAAACTCAGTTTTGCAGTTAAAGTAACCACATATAATCCTGAGTATACCAAGGAGCATGACTTGCTGAGGAAGGCAATCCTATTTGCCAACAGTATTTTTTTTACAGGAAAGATTAGTCGTTAACAACTTAATCATGATAGTTGTTTCAGGTTACCAGGGTCAAATCAGAGAACTCAACAGGAATGAAAATAATTTACATTAAAATGTTTGGCCCAAGAAGGTGGCAAAGATTACAGTCATGAGACCTTTTAAGAAGCAACAGTTATTTCCTCCCACACCCTATATTTCTTTCCGTTTTTTGTTTAAAGTGACTCAGACAGTGGGTGAAAACCTGATCCAAGGAAAATGCAAAAATGGGGCAAGGTTTTTATCTAGTTTCTTAGCTTCTGTTCACATTTAAAATTTACCCACAACACGGAGAAGATATATTCTATAATTATGTGATATGACACAAAAAGAAGCATTTCAATAAACTGTAACAAGAGTTAATTTTCTTTCCAAGCACTTATGACTCTGCATCTGCAAACAGAATGGTTATTAACATATTGTACAACTGGGTGGGACTGACTGGAGAACAATTGGGTTTTGCAGCAGCTTTTGAAGTTTCACTGAAACTTCAGTTCCAGTTATTCTACATTAGAATAAAACTTTGAAACCTTTCAAAGGGCTCATAAAGCAGAATGCATAGATCGCAAACTGTAGCCCCATGGTTGGGGCCCTTAGCTAAAGGAGGCCCAAGCTCAAGACCGGGTTCTGCCTAGTTGAGAGAGGAGTCATCCTTTACCCCTTTACCCTGCTTATTTCTTCCAAATTAAAAGAGCAGGAATTCATATTTAGGTCTCCCATATCCCAGACAAGTAGTCTAATGACAAAGCTATAAAGTATCTCTCAATTTCTCTCTTCGTCACTTCCCCAGTTTGGAAATTAAAACATCTGTGTAAAATGTTTTGGCTTTGGCAAAATGGCATATGTCACCAAAGAGAAATTTTAGCAGAAATGTTGTGACAGGCTGTAGCACTGACATTATACCTTTATGCCATCTGATTCCCAGTTCCCTTGTCTTAAGGTTATGACAGAAAGATCACCTAGTCAAAGCTACTGAACACTCAGAAAAACAATGCATTATAATGCACTGGCATAAATTGTGTGTCATTGTACTTTGCCTTAATTTACTACTGTCTCTATTGTCTCATGACCGACATTACCACAAGAAGATAATGCAATCAGTCCATTAATTCTTGTGCCCAATGCAGCAATGGAAGAAACTACAGCTAAATAGAAATTGCCTAGGAATGTTTTTCTACTGGAAAATCCCAATGTTCCAGGACTATACTGATTGTAATGAAAGTTCTTTTCAAGAATCTTTTTTTAATTCAATAAAATAGAAATGTTCCATTTAGACATTTTCAGAATAGAAATTCGCAATTTTCTGTTTTGAAATGGCTCTTCTTTAATCATTGTATTTTATTTATATTTAATGTTTTAAATATTAAAATTGGAATGAAAATGTTTCATTTTATTTATAATAAACTATTTGTAAGGTCCCTCAAAGATTCCTTTTTCTACAATATCCTTTGGTGGGAAATGTTGATTTTCCCCTTCTCTGTTTTAGAAAAGAAAAAAAAAATCAAAACCATGGAATTCCTTTCAAAACAAACAAAAAAAAGAAAACCTGCACACAAAACAAAACAAAACATTCTTACTATAATCAAATGGTTCTTTCACACATTTCATCATTTTTTCTTTATTATTTTTCATTAAAGGAAAAAGCTACACCAAGGCATCCTTTTGTATTCAACAGTCCTTTAAAGTAGGCCTATCCAAATATGAACACTTACCATTATTATCAAATCCATGGGTAAACTCATGTCCAACAATCACTCCAATAGCTCCATAACTTAAAGACCTGTAATACAAAGTAGTTTTCCTAAAAATATCTGAATTCTTATGAACATCAAACTATAGGAGATAGGCATCCATCTGAGAAAAAAATTCTTTTGCATCTGAAAATTGCATTTTCCCTCTAGTCATAGAGTATGAAAGGCTGAAAACAAAAACCTTGCTTATTTAAAGAGACTTGAAAGAAAATCTTAAAGAAGGTTTTATCCAAGGCAGCTAGATTTTTCTATACAAATTTCTGATATAATTATCTTATATTCAAAAAGTTCTTCCAAGTAATCTCCATATTTATAATTTTTTTCCCCTGGAACTGGAAAGCGTAGAGAAAACCTATTTTGTTACTGTAATCATGGAAGATAGCAAAGGTTCTTTCTGATGCCAGCTCTAACTACTCTTCTCCGGCCATGTAACAGAGAGGCTTAAACAGAATTCCAGCAATATTAAATAGATTTCCATTATGCTTTTTAAAGAGACATTATATTATTTCCCTGCTCCTGTGCATTGAGAAAGAGAAAGGACGAGAAAGAAAGGGTGAGAGAGTGAGAAAGAGACAGAAAGAGAGAAAGACTTTTGACTTTTAAGAGGCATTTATTCCAGGAAGGGTGACAAATCAGGGCCAGTAAAGAGTATGTGCAGGTTGGCCCGAAGATCTGGGCCTCATGGACAAGGCCTGGGCTCATGGCCTGCAAGGCCTGCCTGTACAATTTAGACTAAAAAACAAAACAAAACAAAAACAAAAAACAAAAAAACCCACAACGAACAAAAGGACTATTTAAAGGAGACAACTAGAATGGAGACAATTATTTCATGTTCCTGGCACACACCAAATGATGTTGCCTTGTATGTCCGTGTAACCTAGTTTTTCATTCCATGTTCTGTTCATGTGCACTGGGGAAAACAGACATTCATGGAATTTTCAAGCAGAAGAACTTTGCTTTTCATTTAACTATTGTGCAATATTACGTATGTAAGTGTTTACTGAGATGCCATACTTCAAAGTAGCTTAGTGTATTAATCACATTGTATTTTAACAGGGAAAGGCTGAGGGTTTTGAAGTAACATGCTATTAAGGGACCTAATGATCCATAACACGCTAATTGCTCATCTCAGTCATGCCCAAAAAAGTGTTATATGATTTAATTTCCTCCCCCCCATGACAATTCTTCCTTTTGTTATTTCTTTTCTGAAAAGTAATTTGCATGTAATAAAATGCTTCCTACTGGTTTTTTTTTATATTATTGCCAACCTTCATTAAAGAAGGTAGGTTTAAAAGTATACACCCCAACAATGGAAGCATCAACTGATTGTGTGACAAATTTGTAATTTTGTAGCAGGCACAGTGATAATTATCCATACTGAATGCACAATATTGGGTTTGTTTTCCACATCTCAAGTCAAAGGGTAACATAAAGGCTTCTTCAGCTAAGGAAGAAAAAAGATTGGTACAAAAAGATTCTCATGAAACATTTGATAAGGTCAGAAGCCCACAAAATAGCTAGCATAAGGTATATCTCTTCTTTTTTAAGGATTTCTTAAGGCTTTAATCCAGCACTGTAAAGCCCCATGAGCTTCAGACCTCAGCTGTCCACATATACAGTAGGGGTTTGCAAAACAGGCCGTATTCAATTTAGATTCGGCCTGAATTGGGGAACAGTGAGTTGATTTGGATCTCTGTCCCAATTTGATTCAGCTGAATCTGAATCTGAAGATTCGATGCTGATTTGGAGAATCAGCGATTCGGTCACACACACAGCTTTAAATGTTTTTTTCTACATACCTTAAGGTACCAGACGCAGCTCGTGTAACACTGCGATGCTGGGACAGATGAAGTGTTCCACAGGAGTATGGGGGGAGGGGTCCCCCCGCACTTGGCGGTGGACCTGGAAGTGGACCAAAAATACTTCTGGCCCACTTCTGGGTCCACCCTTGAGCATGGGAGACTCCCCCCTGCACCCTCCTGGCTCAGTGATCAGCCACAGGGGGACCCCGGGTGCTCCCCCAGACTCAGGAGGCACAAGTCAACGAGCTAGGGGGCCAGAGGGAGGGTCCCCCATGCACTTTGTGGCAGACCCAGAAGTGAACTGGAACTGCTTCTGGTCCACTTCTGGGTCCACTGTTATGTGCACTGGGGACACTCCGGCCACACACACAGTCCTGTGGGACACTTCATCCACCCTACCATCTCAGCATTCATAAGCTGCCTGGTACCTTGAGGTATGTAGAAAAAACATTTAAAGCTGTGTCTATGTCCAAATCATTGAATCTCCCCGAGTTGATTCAAAGGGTTCTGATTCGATTCAGAGAGATTAAAGGGTCTCCTGATTCGATTTGGAGATTTGGCCACTGAATCGGCCTGAATCTCCGCCGAATCGAATCAGCGACCGAAGCTTCCCACAGCCCTGATATACAGTAGGGCTGTAGTTATAAGTGTCAGCGAGTAGAGCTTGCTCTCACCTCTAAGGCTGTTGGGCAAAAGGTAGACCACCACCTTCATTGTTTAGCTGAATGCAAGTGAGACTGAGCACACAGAAAGGATTAAGACTACAGGGACTTAGGTGCCTCTCAATCCCCCATCTGGATTTGTAGCAGGGTTTAGGCTGGAGTTAGGCACCAAAGTGATCACAATAGATTGCTTCACTTCTGAGGATGCTCAAAAGCCTAAGCCTAAGCACATAGGGAACTTTGTAGTCCAAACAGAGGCTCCTTCTGAACTTAAGTGCTTACTAAGTTTTCTGATTTGTGGAGCAGGGTCAATTCAGTTTGCTCTTTGTGACTTAAGTAACTTAGTTCCACCAATGCCCTGTTTAGTGCCCATGGGATTGATCTGACTTATTGTTACTACATAATCCTTGTCCTGGTAAAGGGATGAATGCAGAAGTCTTATCTAAATTCAGGATTTTTTCATCACACTTCAGCTCTAGAGGTACAAGCAGTATTAGAACACTTTTACGGAAAATCTGTTAGCTGCAGAGGTCTAATAATCTATCCGTCTTAGAATTCCCAACATTGCTATCACTGGCAGTGCTGAGATGGTATTTATAATGATGGAAGTTTTTGAGAATTTCCTTAAAGTAGCAAGAAATACAACTAAAACATGGAATATTTTTAAGGGTTATGAATCCTTCCTGTATCTAGCATGCAGGCTCTGCAGATATTAAATTCAATTTGAAATGAATATTAACACAATAAAAGTAATAAGCTAGTCATGTCTCTCACAAAAATGGTTACCATTTGATTATGGTAGGTAGAGATTCAATTTTGTTCTTTCTGATATACAGATACGCAGACCCCTAATTTAGGTTCTTATCATGCAAATAGGGAGCAGTCGATTTTATTGAGGCTCTATGGGAAATTGATACTATAAATGTTCAGTGCATATTTAACGTTTACATGATACATTTTCAGCAAGTGTCAATATTTATAACTTGATTTTTATTTTATGCCAGCGTTACATATGGTTTCTATTAAATGGAGTGACAGGATATCTAAAATATTTCAAGGACAAACCAATCTGTTATCTTATGTAAAAAAGATATATTTGTTTCCTAAATAACATTCTGATGATTATACAAGCAAACCTAATTTGTTTAAGTTAAGGTAACCTTTAAAGAACAGATAAAAGCAATAATCATTTGAAAACCTCACGGCTTTAGTATTAGGCCAGGAAACCAGTGCACAAAGAAATCTGCTCAAGGGAGCAGAGCTGGAGTGAGAAAGCTATTGCAGAAAGCAAGTTCACTAGAAAGGGCTTTCCTTTATTCCTCATTACAGCACCAAGAAACAATCACCTGGCTTATAAGAATTCACCTTGAACATGAATTTCTTTGTTCCTAAATGTAATGTTTATCTTTATACACACTGCCAAGTTTCCTCTTTAGAACCACACATCCAAACTGAAACATAACAAAATACAACATGTTTTATAAAGCTGAACAATGATAACGTATTAAGAACGTGTGTCAGGAGTAACTGGTCTTGTACAACAAGATAATTGACTGAAACAGTTGCCAGGATGCTGTCATTGCCACCTCCCACCCCATATATAAAAATATTGAATTGTGTAAATAAATGAGCATGCTTTCACTGAGCGTGATTAAAGGTGACCTGTTATTATTCCTCCTCAACTACAGCAGCACATGTCTAGAAAAGAGTTTAAGCAAATACTAAGCTTTAAACCCTTGAGTAATGCCACTGTTGACTACTCATGGGACTACTCCAAGGCCATGCCTACACTGCAAATTTACTATGCCCTGCAGCACTGCTCCAAGCACATTCCAGTGTTCTGTGCATGCATCTCCCAGACCAGAAACAATATAACTGAGTTCACATGGCACCAAATGCAGGCCAATAGGCAATGTCTATTAGCAATGCTAGTTATCCTGCCCTCTGTGCTGTTACATTGCTTCCTTTCCAGGAGATAGTGCATGTGGATCCATGTGGGTTTTGTGAGGACACTACTACCAGGGATGGTAAGTTTCTGGTGTACATGAAACCAAAATTAAGCAGATACTTAAGTGTTTTTCTCGATTAAGGCCCAGTATTCTAAGACATATTTTATGTCTGGATGGAACCCTAAGATGGACATTAAGTACTTCGGGCCTAATCCAAAACCCATTGAAAACCATGGGAAAACACCATAATGAGGCTGGAAGCAGGTCCATTGGGAATTGAAAATGTTAGTAGAAAAATAATAAAGACTACATTAACAATTCCCTAAATGCATCTCTGAGCTTGGCCACTGGGAGCAGTGCAGACAATGAGCACTGCTGAGGAAATTTGAAGTTTTTGCCTATTTTTCCTGATTTGCCGTTCTCATTTATTAGACTCCATACACACACTGCTTCATTCTGCTCATTGTTGTGTCCAGACACCCACACTCAGACAAGTATTTACAAATTCCTCTGATAAATCAATCAACAGTTTAAGACAATAGGAACATCCAGTTCCCCAAGAGACAGAGAAGTATCACACAAGATAGAACCTTCTGAGATCAGTCTTATTTTTCAGTAGACAAAGAAGCAGACAGAATAGCGCGTGCATGCGTGCGTGCACGTGCATGTCCCAAGGGCCTTCCTGCCTCTATTTTCCTTGGGCAATGCCCTACTGTATATATGCTTTTGGTCTGCCTTACCAGTGCATTCTCGCATTCCACGTTCTCTTTCTTTTCTCACATAAAATTTCATGCAACTTTTGTTACACATTTCCAACTTACTCAACATGTCTTTTCTTACTTACCTGGGATATTCTGTTCCCCAAAAGAAAGGTTTCTGGAGTTCTCCTGCTGGAAACCCTGTAAGAGCAAAAATACAAAAGCACTGAGGATCCATTCTTTCTGGACTGCTTCTATATTTAAATTAGGCAGTCATTGGATTAAAAAAAAGCATAAATAAAGCAGAATGTTTGGGCTAGAACTCAGGTTTGCCTAGTTCCCAGCTGAGTGCACAGCCTGTAGGCTGAAGTCATAGTTTGTGTGTGCACTTTCATGTAGTAGTAAGAGTTAACTCCCTTACTAAACAGTGATGTCATCCACAAGAAGAGGTCAGTCGAACATTTTGGGTCAGGGGTTGGTTGTTACAATAAAGGTTTAATAAGAACACAGAGTCTTCTTGCTTCTTTCTAAAATCCAGAATAACACATTTTTGGCCACCTGGCTTGTATTCCTGGCTGCACAGAAGTTCAGCTCCTGGTAGAGGGGTAGAAAACACATCCACTCAAAGTATATTAAAGGGGTTACTGCACCCACTTGGAAAAATGAAAGAGGTAGATTTGAATCCCTTCAGGACAAAGAGTGCCACAAACCCAGTCTCCTTCTTCCAAGGCATTATGGTCAGATACATGTACACAGCCATGCTAACTCTTTCACTTAGTTGGATATTCTGGTAAAATAGTCTTCAACTGAATATGGTAAGTGAAAATCTGTCTGTGAGTACCATGCCAAAGAGGTCAAACACAGTATCATAAATAATTCCTACAAATCATAAATACCAAGCAAATTCCTGAACTGTAGACAACATTCAACTGAACATACACAATTCACTTAATTGCTAGTGAGATACTTCTTTATCTAGGGTTCATCAGAGCCACTGTTTAACAGTGCACAACACTACTACAGAAAAAAGATTTCCACCCCCAAAAAATGGGTATAAATGAGACCATTTACATGTATACTGCTTAGCTATAGAGCTTTATGCCATTCTCTTCTTTTACAAGAATTGGCATATATGTAGAGAGAGAGTATTGTAGGAACATGTCAAGTCACAACTTTGTAGTGTATGAATGAATATGATCATTGTTAATGATAAACCAGTTTTTTCTGGATTATTCACTACATACCTATTTTCCACCATATTTTGCTTTCCAAAGAATAGACAGCTTTGCTTCAGTTGCTATGGTTCACTTGTAGAAACCATCTGATCATTGAAATCAAAACCAAAAGGTGTTCACATTTGATAATGAGTCTCTCTTATTTTTTAATTAATAAAAAGGGCACAGAATTTTCAGAGATGAGGTAAATTGTAAAGCAACATTTCCCTCATATGCCTTCTGAAGTCTTCTAAAAGATTACACTAGATGTAATTCATGTCAAGCAATGCAGTGAGCAGTATGCTCTCCTGGCCTGCCCATCTGCTCATTGCCTGCTGTTGCTCCCTTGCTGCCATGGCCACCTGTTTGAAGTTAGTTTATGAAAAGCAATTTTTTAAGACTTTTTTTCTGGCATCTTTTTAGGTTCCTCAGATGCCCTGTTGCTCAGATCATGCACTGTCTGCTTTTATCTACTGAAAAATATCTTTACGCAAGTACTGATAACAAGACTTTCATGATCTACTTCTTGCATCACAGCACACCTAGAAAAATAAGCATTCATTGGGGCAACCCAAATGTTGTTAAACAACTCACATTACTAGCCTCTCAAGTACCCTGATTACTCTACTCTTTGCACCATACGCAAATGCTAAGCATTGATGAGGTAGCAGGCTTTGTCTACAAAACCACTTGAATTTAGACAGTGGCAAATCAGACATTCTGTGTAGATCTGATCCAAAAACTACAAAGATCAATTGAAAGACTCACAAGACTGAGTTTTGGAACCTGACAACCTAGTCATAGTAAAGCATTTCTCCCCATTTCAGCTAAGTACAGACTTTCAGAAAGCCTGAGGTGGAAGTGGTCTAAGTTTTACACTTTACTCTAGGGTATAGGTTGTAGCTGTGTTGGCCTAAGGACATAGGCAGGCTAGGTTCTTTGGGTAAATCTGATATCTTTTATTAGACCAACTAAAATAGTTGGGAAAATTTTTCTTTGCAAGCTTTCAGGTACAAACCCCCTTTGTCAGGTTGAGGAAGCATCTGCAGTTGGTTTGTGCTCTCAGCCTTATCCAAAGAACCTTGACACACTTTACTCTAAGCACCCTAGGTTAGGTCGGGAGCAAACAGAATAGATGTCTGCCCTTCAGTGGCGGGGGAAGGCAGGGACACAGCTTGCCTGCACTGACTGAAGCCTACACTGACTGAAGGTTGGGAGCTCTCCTGCATGCCTCCTAGTTTTTGGTCACTTATACCAGTTTATACCTTCAAACTGTGACATGCAGTGCAAATTGCCTTGAATGGACCAGACCTGAGATCCACACAAGGGAGAGCTCACACTGAGGAGGGTGGATTTCAGGAATGTTTGTTATTTTGTGAAGATACAAAATTTTCCAGTCCTGCAGGACTGGTCCATGGTCTGAATCCAGATCATGGGCTGGATATGAAGTGCGGGGCAGAAATTTGGTGGCAACAGTGTTATTTGTTGTGGCCATCACCTCTCCCACCACCAAAGTTCTGGCCCCATGGCAGCCCTACAAGCTAGATGACATGGCTTCAATGCTCTGGATCCAGCCCACAGGGCTCCCCATGGATTCTGAAATTTGACAGCACGACAAGCAATGACAATGTTAATTATTGTGGCTCTAAGAGCTTCAACAACTAACACTACTTCTGCTTACCATGCTACCAAAATTTTAGACCTGTGGGCTGGATGACATGGCTCAACAGGCCAAAACCACCCTGTGGAACATATCTTGGTCGCCCCTGCTCTAGTATGTTTTTAAGACTAAAATTGGGTACAAAAATCATTTGCTAAGCCTGGGCCTCTTGCTTGCTTCCCAAGTTGTGCATCAAAGGGATGATCAAGGTACTCACAAAGTCGAAAATTATGCAAAACCCAAAGGATACCAAAGGATCATGTATAAGCACCTGGGGCTTAGGAAACCTGGGGCACTGATTTCTAGGTCTCAGGCTGACATTAGCCCCATCTCTGAGCCCATACAGAAAGGATGGCTTAGGTATGTCTACCGTGTGCCCCTGACCCTACCCATTTACTCCTACTTGCACAAGCCAGAGGCAGAAATCTTGAAAACAGCCCTGAGGGGAATCCCCTGGAGCATCTTCACTGCTTTATTTCCAGGTTTGACATTGGAGAGTAGGAGCAGGTGGATGCAGTGTGCTTGAGAGCAGGACTCCCCTGGATTGTAGGGAACCCAGAGTAGAACCTTAGAGACCAGATCCTGGTACAACAACCCAGCTCTGCTTGGTTAGCATGTCTAGGAGGAAATAGGAACTACCAATTGGCTCAGTTTGCAGTTGGTATCTCCCCAGAGGGTAGAGACTGAGCCAGGCTGTGTTCAAGCCTTTGTAGGACTCAATGCCAACACTGTGATTTTCCCCCCTCTCATTCAAACTTCCTTCTCTCACTCTCTCTCTCTTTTTTTGGGGGGGGGGGTGGGGGGGTGGGTGGGGAGTGATAGGGATGTAGCAATAAAAATGCTGCTAACTTGAATTAAACTTTTTCCACTCTTATCCTTGCTCTGTAGAAGGAAGCAATTTTTGTTATACCCAGGTGTCCTAGAGAACAACCTTCAAACACATTTGATATTGCTGCTCCTGCTGCCTTTCCATTAGCTATCTGCTGAACCCTCTTCTTGCTCAGAATATAATTCCAAAACATTTCCCAGTTTTGCAGGGAATGGAATACACCTGACCTACTTTTAAATTGTGTCGCTCTGAATTTCTTCTGAATCTGAAAAAAATAATAGCACCTTTGATCTGCATCAAGGAAAATTGCTTCATACATTTTAATTGTCATTACAACTTTCAACCTATCTCCCTACCAAGAAAGATGGCAGCATGATGAAGTATATTTCAAATGTTAAAACTCTGCACTCATATCATGGCCTCCCATCAGACTGCTTTACTATTAATGAATTCATTTGCCAATGAATTCATTAGACAAATGCTACTGACCGCATTTTGCAGATGGATAAACTGAGGGACAGGGAGATCGTATTACTTGTCCAAATAAGTAAAAATAATTATATTTAACTTGACTGTACATTGAAATTTAGCCTGAGCAGCAGTGTAATGACATGGTTGGGTGCCCAGGGCAGCTGCTACACAGGACAGCAGTGATTTCTGGTTGCTTCCACCACTGCTGGCACAATTGAGCCATTTTCTTTTTTGTACTCTCCCCACCCAACCCACGCAGTTAGGACCTGGTGTGGTTGCTCTGGTTACTCCCCGCTAGTTATGCCACTGATCCTGAATCAGAACAAGAGATGCAACCCACAGTAACATGAGAAAATTGGTTTTGGCTTTAAATCTTTGGCTCCATCTCCAATTTCTGTCTTGTATGATTTTTAATCTACTAGGACTGGAGTTAGCAAAACCACTTTTCAAATTACATGAGTGCCTCTTCCCTTCTGACTAATTGAATTGACTTCCTGAGAATAGCTTTTGAATGGATAGTTAACCTGGTATGTAGACAAGTGTGAGACAAATAAAATGGAGATCCTAAATACACATGCATGTTGTTCAGAATTGTATTAAGCAGATCTCTAATGCATGTCCATAAAGTCTGTACCTGTGTTGCCAATTTCATAGTGTGGACCCAAATTTTAAAGCTAAGAATTGGTAATAGATAGACAAAAGATTGTCACCCATTTTATCCTAGTGCAGATGTTGTATTCTCTCTAACTATTCCATTTTAAAATCATTATGTTTCTTCTTTCTACTAATGGAGATCTGGTGTTGCAGTAGGTGACATTCTTTCTTTTTGCGTTAGTACTCAGTAGTGTAATAATCAAGGTAAAATTAAAAACATTCAGAATTTGCCATTCTGGAATTTTTGGTGCTTCCTTAAACACATGATATTGTTTAATGAGGGTTGGAAATATCACGGCTGCAGATCATATTTTGAATCATTCTCTTAGGCATAAGTGGGAAAGAGCATTGTGCTGTGAGGGGCAGGAAATATGGTGAGGAGAACTACCAAATGCTCAAGGTAGAAGAAATGGCCATCAGTGCTTTATCCCTTACTGGAACAGAGATGTCTGTGATGGGTGAGAGAATGCTGGGGAGGTATGGGTATGCTTGGAAGACATGTTGCAGATCCAAAGATTTCTTGTCTAAAAAAAAGTCTAAAGATTTCTTGTTCATCCAAAACAGGACTAAGCTGAGCATATCTGCTATTCAAAACCCATGATTCAAAGAAGACAAATGCTTTGTCTCTAGATTCCTTGCAAGCAAGTTTTGTAACCATTTAAAATTTGGGTTGCTACAGTTAGTTACTTTGATTGATTGCCTTTTATATCTCTGCCTCTCGATTGGATGATCTTGAATTTCTGATGGGAATATAACATTTGTTTCCCATACAGCCTAGACACATGACACAAAGCCTTACCCCAGTGTAACTTATTAAAGCAGAGGTTCTCAAACAGGTCACCCCAGGAACCTGCCAGAGCTGCTGTGATGCCAGCACTGCTGCCACCATTACCACAAAATAGTTATGCCTTCAGTCCCTGACTGCAGTTCTGGTGCCTTTGACCAGGACTGTTCCTATCAGCACAGTGACAACTGCTCCCCCAGCCAAAGGAGGTCGGCCTGGACTATGTCAGAGATTGTTTTGCAGAGCTGTGCTGTACTCTGAACTTGCCTGGCCCAATATAAGTAGCACAGGAAGCCCTGATTTGTAAGAGAGGCTGAGAAGAGGGATCAGTGCTCCCCAAGCTCTCTCTGAGCTATTCATTTTAAAAGCAGTTTTTACATAAAAATCCCTTTCTTAAAAAATCATTTTAAGAGCTTTTATTTTAATTTAAGAGACACAACTAACTGGAAATCAAGACTGCAAGAAAAAAAAATATTTTCTCAGTGTTCCTCTATCACCATGGTTTTCAACCAGATTGCCACTAAATTCAGAAAACTTATGGAGAGGTTGCCTTGAATCTAAAAAAGTTGAGAAGCACTGTACTAGTGTTATCCTGGGGAAAGGAAAAGCTGTACTGATATAAGTTGCAACATATCATTGTCGTGTGTCTGCTTCTATTCAGGAGTGGTCCTCTGCTCAGTGCAAACAGACAATTACCATCTCACATGATTCAGAGTGGCAAGACACTATAAGTAGTACCTGCTGCAGCAGTGACCTTAGGAGAGCTGATCATCTGTTGCCTCCAGACAAATATAATTTCTATTAGGATATAAAACCCATGTGCATTACTGTTGTTTGTGTGTTGTGTATCCAGGACCATAATGAGCTCTATTCTTTACTTAAAAATCAGTTTACAAATATGCCAGTCAGTGAACCCTTAATTAAAAGTAAAGAGAATACAAACATAACAGTATCTAAGGAGAAGAGGCCATAGCCCCAATTTCTTCATTATTTCTCCAGCCCCTCAAACATTCGTTAGAGACAGCTCCTAAAAACATTGCCTTAAGAGGTAGTCTACTAACCCTTGTGAATGAAGGCCACTGAAAGGTTGAGTATGACCACCTCAGGTATATTTAAATTGTGAATACCATCTCAGCTAATAGGGAAGAGTTCTTCCCTGAAACTTTAAGCAGAGGTCTGAGAGTCATATGAAATACTGAGGGCCACCCTCCTGATTTCAGCAAATACCTCTGGCATCTAAAAAGGGGCTAGTTTCAGTGTAAATATCATGTTTGTTCTGCATCTTTCTTTGTTAACTTCTCCTTTGCCCACATAATTTGCAAGGCATGTTTACACTTGCATCCCACTCCTATGCAGTAGCAAATGCCACGCTAGATATAAACTCATTCAAAGAGAGCCATGTAGTTCCTGAGAACAGCCTTAAAAAAACAGTGAGCAATACTAGCCAAATTTCAAGGTCAAACACAAGCAGTACAAGAAGGTCAGTACTTATGATATAAAATACAATTGCTTCTATACCCATGACTGATTGGTTACATTTGACAGCTCTCAGCTTCGTGATATGGTTAGGCACAGTGAGTGTGAAATTCAACATCAATAAGTCTAGCCTCTCATTTTAGCCTTCTCTAATGTGCTGTGTCAGAGCAGCTGGGAAAGCTGAATGATGCTGAAATGTGAAAGGATTCAATATTAAAGCATAGGTAACAATAACAGCTCTCATTCTGTGTTGTCTAAACTTTAATATTATTCATACTACGCATTTGACAAAACTGGGGAGGTTTCTGCTTAAATGGACTTACGTGCTTTAGGGAATTAATCAGTTCAGTGAAATGGTGTGTTAAATGACTATTCAAGGGACCAGAAAAAAAGCAGTTGTTTAATGGGAGTGGTCTTCTATTAAAAGTGAAACAATCTACTTCTGAGACTAATTTGAAGACAAGGAATTGCCTAATAATTGCACCCATTTTACAAATGAGTACACTCCAATGCAGAGAAGTTAAGTGACTTCCCCAGAGGCACAAGCTATTCAGAAGAGCTGAGACCCAGCATGTGTGACTGCTAAGTCCCTTCTTTAAACACAAGACGTACTTCCTCTCTATCTCCACTGTGCTGTTTTCATTACATTATTCTTAAGAATTACTCCACTGCATAATAAGGAGTGAGTTAGAAAAATGGTGGGGGAGCCAACTAGCAATCTTTGACAAGGCTGTGTTATGGTACCCCAGCTGTATGCAAAGCCTGCAGCCACAGAAGGGGAAAGGGAATGAACTCACAGCTGGGAAATAAAAGAAGAACCATAATAAAAATAACACAATCATCCATACTGCCTTAGAAATATAGACTGAATATCGCCAAAGCTTCTTACAAGATCTGAATTCAAAATCCTCATCATAATGAAAGGAAATTGGACACCCAACCCTCCTAGACAGCTTTGAAAATTTCAGCCATAATATCTCACAGCACCTTGAAACTAGAAAGTGGTATGAATAGGCCAGCTAGCCAGAATGTCTTTAAAATAACTGGAGCACTGAAGTTAATGCCAGAGGCCCATTGTGCTATGATTATGAGATGAGAATGTCACACAGCTGAGACAGAAGGCCAAATGTAGCTCTTGAAAATATTGTTTATGCCCATGGACATCAAAGGAGCTTTGCATATGTGATGGAGATCAAAATGTAACTTTATTGATTCCTTTGTACCTGTTTTTGGTACCAATATGCTGTATTATTGAAAGATTATGGAATGAATCACTGTTCATATTTCCAAAAGTAACTTAAGTTATTTTAATTTGTACATGGCCAAGCAGACACCTCTTAGGGATGATTTTCAGACTGTAAAGTGTCATAACTCCTAGGGCAGTCATATGAGAATATACAACCTTAAAACATATCTTTCCAATACATAAGGAAGGGATAAAGGTCAGGTACTCACTGATCTGGTTGGTAGATGCACTATAGAAAGCATTGACAGTAGTAGGACTGGTAAACCACCTGTACAAACAGTAGTAAAAGAAAATATATTGGTTGTCAGTGCTCAGAGCTTATGAATGGAATGAACAAAAATAAAAGGCTAACTCAATCAAATGGCACCAAGAAATTAAAAACCATTAGCTGCATAAACAGTTAATTATTTCTCCCATTTCACATTTGCTGTCATTTAAATCTATTGTCTACTGACATTATTTTAAATGAACTTAGTAAAGAAGTGCTTAGCAGATTAGGAAGAGGCCACATTGGCTAGCACTTATTGTATTTTGTGTTCTTTTAAAAATGATTTTAGAGTTTGTAAAGCTGCCACTCAATGCCAGCCTTAGAGACAGAAGTCCTTTATTTATACAGAACAAAAGCAATACAGACAGCAGCGGTGCAAACTTCTCTTCAGTGCTATAACATACTCATGGAGAAGCTGCCTGCAGAAACCAGAGGAATGAGTACATAGGAATGAGCAGATAAGCCTGTTTAGTTTTGGCCTCTTTGAGCTTGTCTGCACAAGGACAATGACAAGTCCTAGCACTAAGGGGCCTGTGTGCAGGGGCAAGCCCTGAGCAGTCTCAAGGGCATACTTCTGGGTTTTGCCTGTTTTTGCAGGTTATATGGGGAATGCTCAGGCACATTGATACCAGGATTCGCTGCTTTGCAGTAGAAAAGCCATTGCTACAACTTTTGGCAGGATGCCTAGTCATGCTACTTAGGATGATTTCAGTGATATGGCTGAAAGTGCCCTGGGCAAGAGAACACAAGGGAGGTATGGGCTCCCTGAATTCTAGCAGAGCTCCCCGCACACCTGTTGCAGCTGCTGCCACAGGGGCTCCCAAGAAGCCACCACTCTGGTGCACCCTAAATCAGTGCCTTAATACGTGGTCTATTCACATATTTCTAGTTATGCTACTGTATAGACATGCCCCATTTGGGAACAGAAGTAAGAAACTACTTCCCATTTGGATGGCCTCTGCTTTGCTTTTTATCACTGGGCCCCTGGCAGACATTACATTTTGGATGCGATTAACAAGCTAATCACATCTCAAATTGTAACCCAGCCACCCACTCAGGCAAATAATGGCATCACAAAATGCAAAACCACATGCAATTATTTTGTGGCTGGTTTCCATTGCATTTTAAATTGAACATATGTCAGGGTCCTCACCATGCAGCCTGATGCTGGCTGAATGTCAAGGTTCTGGGACCAGTCCCAGTACAGTCCCGGGGCTGGGACCCACAATCGTTGACTGCCAGTGTCATAGGATACCCCCAAAAAATTTGAAATACTTAGGGCAGTCTGCCCTGCTCTCTCCTGTCATGCCTTGATGTGAATAGATATATAATGTGTGGGAGGCTGCCCTGATCTTACTATAATGACCACCTGACTTGTGGTAATGACCTTATGGGCCTATCACATGGCTCCATACCTCCTCTACACCATGTCCCATGCCTTGCAGATGGCATCCTTATTGATGTTCAACCTACTGCTGAAACAACTCCTAACTGGGCCTTCTGACCCTCGGCCTCTCTCGGCCCCACTCTGAGCTTCTGACCCCTCAGTCTCTCTCTTGGCTCCCACTCAGACTGCCAGACCCTTTGGTCTCTCCTCCAGCCTCTCTCTGGGTCCTCAAACTCCTCAGTCTCGTGCAACCACTTCCTGGGCTACTAGACCCCTCGGTCTCTCTCTCTGGCCCCTCTCTAGGCTGCCAGCTCCTTTTGGTCCCTTGTCCTGGACCCTTTTAGTTTTCCACATTCCCGGACACCCTCCAGGCCCTTACACCCATTTGGTCCTGCACTCTATTCCCGGCCCCTTGCTGTGCCGCTGGACCCCTCTGGTCTTACTATGCTTGCTGGGCCTCACTATGATCCACAGGCCCCTCTCACTGGGCCTCTGGACCCACACAGTCCCGGTCTTGCCTGGCCCCTCCCTGGCCCTCTGGACCCCTGTGGTCCACATGGTCTTCCTTACCAAGTGCTTTTGTGTCAAGGTGTGCTCCCTCTCCACAGGGTAACCCACAAGGCAGTGGGAGCTGAGGCTTTCCAGCACCCCATTGTCACCTTTCCCTGGAGTGGCCCATGCAAGGCATTTCATGGAGGCCACCTCACCACACCAACCAACTCCAGTATGGTACAGTTTTAGGTCTTACCCAGGACCAGTCTCCTGGCCTGCTTGATCTTCTTTGTCCCTCTCTGGGCTTCCCCTAGATGTCCTATACCCCTCCTGGGCTGCTAACCACCAGGCCCCTGGCCTTGGCTCCATCTCCACTCTGAATCCTCCATCTCTGGCCCCCAGCTCACTCTCGGACCCTTGTCCTTGATCCCTCCTCCTCACACACCCTAGCACCAGCCATCATCATCCTGGGCTGCCCACTGCTTGACCCCTCCCTCTTGTCTGTGGCCCCCTCACAGGGACCTTTGGCATCTCCTAGGCCCCAGCCCCACCTCCAGGTCAATCAAGACTCCAGGCTCCCGGTTCTGGCAGTCTCTCCCAGTGGGCTATTTCACCCTTTGGCTCTTCCTGGACTTGGGCCCCAGCTTGGACCATTTGAGGTTCTCAAAGTCAGCCCCCAAAGCAGCCAGCCCTCTCTTTTCTGTGGGTCTTCCCTCTTGGGCTCCTCCATAGATTATCCCTTCTCTGGGCTTACCCAGATTCCCTAATAGATCTTTCTTACCACAGCCCCCATTCCTTCTCTGGGCTGATCCAGGCCCCTCAATAGGCCCTGCTGCTCTGCCAGACTCACTGGGTTCACTCAGGCCCTTCTCTAGGTCTCTCACACATCCACCCCTTCTCTCCGGCCACGGACAGACATCACACACATAAACCTGTTTAAGTGATCAGAAACTAGTTTAAACCTGTAACAGAACAGATGTTCAGTGCACGTAAACCAATTTAAGAATGGTTGAAACTGGCTTGAGACTTAACTGATTTGGCTCAAACTGGTTTATGCAATGTCTGTCCCAGACCCCTTGCTGGTTTAAGATAAACCAGACTCCCCCAGCATCCTGGCGTGCTCTCTGGGCTGGATGGGGCTCTCTGCTCCACAGCAGGGCTGGCCCCTCCCCTCCACTCTGGCTGGAGCTCCAGAGACTGTGAGCTGCATCCCCTCTCCTCTCACCACTCCCTGCTAAGCAGAAATTCCCCCCTCCCATCTGCCTTGCTGAGGAGGTGTCTGTATATTAGCTAGCAGACCACATGCTGGGTATGGTTGTGCTGAATCAACAGGCAGAGTCAACAAGTAGCTGGTAGTGTCCCTCCATTGTTTTCTTAATTGGGTGATCAACACTGTTATCAATTCCCTGCTGGGCTAATCAGAGCACCTGTGGGAGCCTGGCCATGCCCCGCTCAGCTCCATGCTGTGGAAGGGAGGGTTGTTCTAGTACCGCCCCCACCCCCTGGCTTCTAGTCTGAGACACTGAAGGCATGTGCCTGCATTTCTGGGATATCTGTCAGGTTACAAGACTGATTTAGCCTAGCCAGGTTAGACTACCCTGCAAAGATTGAATCAATTCAGGCTCAGGCTTTTTGAATGTCTGTCCCTAGGCTCAGGGCTTGCCTAGCTCCTCAACAGGCCCACTAACTCCCAGCCCTTCTTCCAGGGCTTGCCTGGCTCCTCACTAGGCCCTTGTGTACTCAGCTCCTCATTCTCCAAGCTGACCTGGCCTCTCACTCAGCCCCTGTGCATTCAGCCCCCTTCCCAGGGTGCATCTGGCCTCTCAACAGGCCCATATCATAGTTCTGAATCATTAAGTGAAACCATTAAATAGGACATCAGATGTTTCATAGAATCAAAGAAGTAGGGTCGGAAGGGACCTTGTAGATCTTCAAGTCTGACTGCCTGCCTGGGCAGGAGGAAAACTGGGCTCAAGTGACCCCAGTCAGGTAGGCAGCAAGCCGCTTCTTAAAGACCACCAGGGTAGGAGCCAGCACCACTTCCCTTGGAAGCTGGTTCCAGATTCTAGCCGCCCTAACTGTGAAGTAGTTCTTACGGATGTTTATTGGTCCCTGTCTTAGGACTGTACCAGTTCACTTGACCTGCCTTTCTATTTGCCAGTGCAGGGGGTGCCCAGTATTATGATCCCAGATTTCCCCCTGCACTGGCTAATGGTAATGGCATAATTAGGATTTGATCCCTGATCGAAACATTATGGCATCCTCCCATAAATGTGCAGAATGGTGGGAGGCATGATTGTTGAGTTAAGAGAACAGATCTCTTCAGTAAACATATTCCAGGGGCCTGGGGAGGGTGTGATGGCTTTCAATAACTACAAA
Source organism: Alligator mississippiensis (assembly GCF_030867095.1). Classification (NCBI taxonomy): domain Eukaryota; kingdom Metazoa; phylum Chordata; order Crocodylia; family Alligatoridae; genus Alligator; species Alligator mississippiensis. The sequence continues at coordinate 317,252,082 of NC_081824.1, forward strand.
TCAGTGGTTAATAGTGAAGCACTCTGTAGTGAGGTCCAGAGGATAATGAAAAAGGACTGAAGACCAGATCCAGAAAGGGAACTAGGCATAAGGCCCCCCTACCAGAATCTACAGCTCTGGCTGAGGGGTCTATATTCCCTATAAATATATGTTTGTTGGATTAGGCTTTTAAGTCACATATCTAACATATTGCCTCCAATTGGACTACTGACTCGAGTAAAGATACTGATTACATATTTGAACTGTTCTTTACACAGGTTAGTTAATGCTAGAAGATCACAGGAATCATAGGAAAGTAGGGCTGGGAGAAGCCTCACAAGTTCATCTAATCCAGGCCCCCACTCAAGGCAGGATGTAAAATGCTGCTCTACAAGTATTATCCTACACTGTCCCTCCAAAGTCACTTATTAACAAAAACATAGTTGATAATAAACTCAAAATAAAGCAGTAGCTTGCAAATAAGGATTTTCAATTGGTATTAATCTTTCCTTGTTATTCTTCATGTTGATACTTCTAAATCAACAGGGCTGTCACCAGCTACCAGGGCTGTTCAATTGGTGGTCTTTGGGCCTAATGCAGTACCCAGGGGATTAAAAAAATCTTGAAAAATAAATTTCAGTGAATGCTTTTACAATGACTCTATATTAAGCATTTTCATTCCCCTTTAGAAAGGTAGAATTTAAAAGTAAAATTTTAGAGAGGTTTTTTGTAGTACATTATGCATGCCTGTTCCTTAAGCCCTCATATGGATAAACATCCGGACCGGTTTTGGACCAGTAACAATAGTAGGTGCCTTTACAAAGGTTCACAGAAGTGACATAATAATCACTCAGTTCTGCATCCTGGACAGGAGGGGTTGTGGCAATGGCCAAGCTGGCAACAGCAACTGTGGCATCCATAGATGTACTTTTGCTTGGGGTGCATCTATGCTTTTAAAGCCAAATTCAAGAGACCACTTTATTCATTTCCAAAATAATTGGATTCCTGCCATAAGATCACCAAATGGTTACCTGAGAATGTAACTGGACTTGATAGCCCAGATGGCTCATTCCAGTCCCATGCTCCTTTCCCCGTGCCTCATACGATGTGAACAAACTCTTATACACTCAAGCAGGCAATATGCTGTAAGTACTAGGGGTGAGCAAAACGAGCACTAGTCGATTTGGACTCAGCCCGAATCAGGAACAGTGATTCGATTCATTGATTCGGATCACTGTCCCCGATACAATTTTGCCGAATCTGAAGATTCAATGCTGATTCGGAGAAGCAACTTTAAATGTTTTTTCTATATACCTCGAGGTACCAGGTGCAGCTCATGAATGCTCCAATGCTGGAGCAGATGAAGCGTCCCACAGGAGCACAAGGGAGGGGGTCCCCACATGCTCGGCAGTGAACCCAGAAGCTGACCAGAAGTACTTCCAGTCCACTTCTGGGTCCACTGCCAAGCACACTGGAGGGCCCTCCCACACCTCCCCGACTTGGTGGTCAGCCACAGGGGACCCTGGGTGCCCCCCCCAGACCCAGGAGACACCAGTTGCCAAGCTGGGGAAATGCAGGGGGTCCCCCCATCGAATTCAATTTGGCCTAATCCAGAAGCAACAGTGCTTCTGGTCCACTTCTGGGTCTGCTACTGAGCGTACTGGGGACCCCCCTTGCACTCCTGTGGGATGCTCCATCCATCCCAGCAACTTAGTATTCACAAGCCACCTGGTACCTTGGGGTATGTAGAAAAAACATTTAAAGCTGTGTCTATGTCTGAATCGACAAATCTTTCTCCATCTTTCCAAATCGATTCAGAGGGTTCCAGTTCCATTTGGAGAGATTAAAGGGTCTCCTGATTCAATTCGGATTCGGAAATTCAGCCACCAAATCAGGCCAAATCTCTGCCAAATTGAATCAGCAACCGAGCTTCACACAGCCCTATTAAGTACTCTCTAATAAAGGAGGTCTGCAGTGCTTCAATACTGGAAGCAAGCAGCCACTTCGTGCCTAGACATGGCTCTGCCAAAACTGGACAGCCTGTAGGTCAGGGGAAGAAGAGACTGGGTTGGGATCTGTTAAATATCTGCATTAAGAATGGATTTAAGAGATTGCACTGGGTGAGAAGAGAGTTGAGAGCGCAATGGCGCATATGAAGAAAATAGGATAGAAAGAATAAGAGAGCACTTATTGAGAACCTAGAAAATGTATCATGACAGAAAATTGAAAATGCATGCTGTAAGTATCACTGAAGTACACCATAACTGTTTTAAAATAGCATCAGCCTCTGAATTAGTTATCTGGTGAGTTATATTCTTAATGTGCTTTTGCTGCCAATTGCAATTCTTAGTTAAATTGTGCAATAAAGGATGGTATCTTAAAATGGTAGTGTGCTTCTCTTAATCGATACATTTATCTGCCTCTCTCTCGCACTTGATGTTTAGAGTTGTGCAGTCTATTTTACACTGCAGGAACCAGAGAATTAATCAATTAAAACATCAAAGGATGAAGTTATATGCATCTCTTACCCATCCATCATTTTGTAGACTCTAATTGCCAAGATAATGCTCCCTGCTGAGTTTATTTTGGAGAAACTGAAGACTCCCCTCCAGCCCCCAAGAGTGTTCTTTGTAATAAAGTGATGAAACAGCATATTAAATTAGGAAGATAAAGAAAGTCAGATGAAGGTTTGTGCTTGTGGTGAAGAAGGGTCAAGAAAAGGAAACATTTACTAGGATTGAAAATTTTTTTCGTTTCACATTCATTCACAATAACTATTAACCAGATTAACTATTTTTAATGATGTGGTGCAGTCATTTGGAAGCAACCATGCCTAACTGAGTGTACCTAACTTTGCCTCATCATGGAAGGGCCTGGCTTGTATTTGAAAGGGAGGTAACTTTGGAACCCCCAAGTGCTGTCAATTCAAGTCGATGAGTTATAGTCAAACACTTGGGGAATACTGAAACAAAGAAGTTAAAAGAGTGGAAATACATTATTTAGTCCCATTGTTGGTGCTGAGCATTTAGTCCCATTGTTGGTGCTACACTTTATGCCATGTAGTTCTAACTTCAAAATGAGATTACTATATCTCATTCTGCCTAAATTTCCATCTTCAAAAGCTGATAGAAATGTCAATTTATGCAACACTCAGCAGCCTACAAGAAAGAATGAACATTTAACTGGCTGCCAGTTCAGTCTGGATCCACTTCACATTCCTTATAATAACCATGAAGACTTGGTTTGGGGTCTGGCTATTTTGGAAACTGTTTCTTTCTCAATGAGGACAGAGCCCATGGTAAAATGTTTTGGGGTAATGAACAGAATATTCTGAGATCAGAATGAGCCAAAAACTTATGCAAAGCCCATTTCTTGCAAGCTTCCCATATTTAATGAGGGTTGAAGCATGACCTTGAATAATTTCTCAGTGAAACATTTTTTAACCAGATAGAAACATTAGCTGTATCCAGGGAGTAAGGGAGAATAAAAGTACCTTACTGACAACAATAGTGTAGGTCACAGATTTATACATGGCACTTGGGTACCACAGTGATGTGCATATTAAAAAGCAGCATCTATAGTTAAATCACTGAAATGCCATTGTTTTCAAATTAAACTCAACCTTATTTTGAATATCTTGTGCCCTTTCAATGAGATCAGATTTTATCTTATTGCACTAAAAAGGGAAATAATCATACCTAAAGACTTTATGAAGAAAAAATTATGTTTGTGTATTAAATTTAAAGTGAAGAAACTACTGTTGCTCCTTCTATTCTCTATTTGGGCATATATTCTAGATTCTTCCAAAATTTTAAAGCCATACTTGATTTTTCTATCCTTCCTGTGAGATAATATCTAACCATAAAAATAGAAGAAAGAACATAGCATCAACATTTCCTGTAAATGTCCTAACATCTTTTAGTTACAATTTTAATTAGTGGTTTCATCATCTGCTATTTACATGTAAAGAAATCATGTCCCTTTTGCAGCACAGCAATGTCCTGCAGCATCACAAGCAATCAGAAAAGCACTGAGCACAGAACTGTAGACTTAATGTCTGTAAAGAAGCAATTTCTATCAGAAATGAGAAAGGGCAACCTCTTCTAGCTGATATGAAAGCATTAACAGTGACTTTAGAGGATGTAGGTGTTCATATTTCCCTGTTACGCCCATTATTGTGGCATCAGCCCTTCTACCATCTGGAGTAAACATGCTGCTCTGACAATGTGAAAAGAGAGGATTGGAAGGCCAGGGGGAGAGAGAGGAGTGCAGGGAATGGCAAAAAATATAAAGCTAAAACTATTTTATACTAAGATGAGTTTTTGAAAGGACACTGGATCCAGATGAGGTCATTCAGGTGTACATGGGCTTGATTCTCTTAATCCAAAGTAGTGAAAAATAAAATAGCAAAGATCATTTGTAAAAAAAAGTCTACAAATGCATGAATCCACAGTTCACTAGAACCAGTTCAAAATAAAAGACAGCATAGGGTCATTAATAGTGCTTGAAACTGAAACACAGTACTATGAAGCCTTCTCCTATAAGAAAAGGACATAAAAGAAATTAGTAAAATGGCAGACTATCTTTAAAAACAATATTTCCTCATTTCACTTATTAATAATGCACTTTATTTTGTAATAATAAGTCACCAGGCATTAAGAATCCTTGAACAGGTTATGTGTTCTCTCTCCCTGGGTACAGGAACAGGGGAGGCCTGTGAAAGCTGTGGTAATACTGGACACACTAGCCCCACTAGATCACCGCTCAAAATGATGTTCACAGAATGGGAAAAAAGCCACAAGTGGCTTCTTAAGCCTTCCCTTTGACTGGACAGCCTAGCCTACCTACAGGATTACTGAGCAAATAACTTAGTATATCTCAGGCAGCATGCTCACTGATTTTCATGTGGCTAGAGTGCATGCAGGTGTGACCTTCCTGAGCTACAGCCATCAAAAAAGTGCAGTGGAAACCTTGGGACCTTGATTCCCAGTAACACCTATAAAGGAAAACTGGGAAATCACAGAGCACTAGAGATTACAAGCAACAACGGGGCAGGGATCAAGGAACCCTCAAAAAAATTGAAATAAAACAAAAAGGGACAAGGAAAGCTCAACAGATATAAATGGCTTCCTAGTACTTAGAGTTTTTATTGCTTTTTTGCTCATTCTTGTTTACACTCTGTCTCTCCCAGTCTCCCAACAAGATTGTCAGCAACTCCCCAGCATCTGAATTCATTTGAGCATGATGAAATATTTTGCCAGACTTAAAAAATCTTGGAGAAGATGTCCAGGTTTCAGAGGAGGAGGATTAATATTAAACAAGTGCCAAACAAAGAGGTATGAACATATTCATTCTAGTGTCAGATTTTGTCCTGTGGAAATAGAAACAAATTTTCACAGACACTGCTTATAAGTTTGCAGTGAAGGCTACAAAATATATATCCAGTCATTGAGATAACCAGGTTATTGTCCTCTGGACATTCAAATTTGGGTTAAAAAATAGGTGTGTGTATGGTCCTAGAAACAGATGACAAATCCTTTAAAAACTCCCATCTTTCATCCTCTTTCAGCTGGACTACTTTAACCTTCTCCACACTGCCCCAGCTTTCCCTTCCCTTTGCTCTAATCAGCTCAACTGACTGTAGATAGCATCTTTTTCCTTGTCCACTGCTCTAACAGCCCCCTTGCTTGAAGTACTCCACTAACACCAGTACTTATGTCATGTATGAGTTCCAGTGCCTCGTCCATCCCAATTGCAAGCTGTTCCTCTATACATTCCTGGTATTTTCTCTTATTAAAACTAGAGTCAGATGTAAAAACTAAGGGAGAGGGGGAATTTTGAAAATTCTTGCAATCATTTCCCCGTTTTTTGGAGAGGCACCTATGTTTGTCACAATGCCAACTTTCAATGAAAAAAAGATGGTCACGTTCTAACTGCAGCCCCCTATGTGCATCATAGGGGTGTGCGAAGCAGGCAGTATTCGATTCGGATTCAGCCTGATTTGTGATTCGATTAGCTGATTTGGATCGCTGTCCCGATTCAGCCAAATTGGAATCTGAAGATTCGATTCTGATCCACAGAATCAGCGATTCAGCCATAGACACAGATTTATATATTTTTTCTATGTACCTTGAGGTACCCGGTGCAGCTCGTGAACGCTGAGATGGTGGGGTGATTGAAGCATTCCATGGGAGCTGACTGGCTGGGGCATGAGGATGCTTCAGTGCAGGGTCAGCCTACTGGCTGGTCTGGCACTGGAGCACCCTCGTGCCCCAGCTAGCATGTCTGCAGTACACTGAGCCAGGTCGGAGCATCCTCGAGGTGGCAGGCTGACCCCCACCCCCACCCCCTAAGCACCTCCCACTTCCCTCCACAAGCAGGCAGGCTGCCAGCCAGGGCTGCTCTGACCTGGCTCAACTTGCTGCAACCCTGGGGGCACATATCAACATGCATATAGACATGCCCAGGAAGACCTACAGTCTCACTCTATGTGGCCATTAGATTTCTATATATCTTTTCTTAAATCTGGTTTTTAATATTGCATGCAAGACAAAGTCAGAAGAGAACTGATCTACCAGACTAGGGCATGAATAAGGTGATAGAGAAGCTGCCTTCAGGAAATCCTTGAATGAAAGGAGAAAAAAAAATAGGATAAGAGAGAAATTATTCAGTCTCCCGCTGAACAGTTCTTTATTTTTTAAGCATTCCAGTGATGTGACAGTTCTCAGAGTATGGCCCTAAAGGTATACATTTCAGAGATTACATCCCAATTAATTTCCTTCTAGTTGAAATTTTCCATCATGCCAAGACCCTATTCAGTGCACATTAGCGCAACTAAAAATTCCTTTCAAGAGAATGAAAGATAAAAAATGTTTATCTCCATTTCTATAAGAAAGCAAATATTATTTCACTGCTCTATGGTAGCTCATATTGGGCAAAACTAATATATTATTATGATCTAGCTGTGGAATCCAAGGATATAGCAGAGTCTTCAGAATTATCCCTTCAGGATTAACCCTTGCAATTTTAAAGCATCATGTGCATGAGATTTTAGCTGTGAATATTGTCACTGAAGTTAAGCTGCTAAAAGCCCTTATTATGTTTAAAAAATAGAGGGCCACATTCTTACTACTGTAGTAAGAAACATACTGCCTTACCCATTGAGTAGATTCACTGAAGTCAAGGAAACCACCCAGGGAATAAAATACAAACCAATATGTGTAAGGATATCAGAGTTTATAGAGAGATAAGATCAGCACAGTGATGCCGAGGTGCTTAATTTAAATATATATTTTTATGTACAAGGGCTAATTTTAAATAACATGATTAGACAACCTGATTTCTGTTTATGTTTTAATTAGCATTATAAGGATTTGATTACCCACCAGTAAGAAAAGAGAACTGATTACTTGCATGTGTTCTGGCATTCTGCATGTTCTCATGGCTTTTTTTAAAAATAAATTTTAAAACGTTAAATTAAATTAGTTCTCTTTTATTCCACATCACTACTATCAGCAGCAGGTAACTAATAATGTTGTCTGCTAATAGTAATTACTCATTATCTCTTAATTGCAATTCTATTAATAGAAAATGTATTGCATAAAATTCCCTGCTGTGTCATTCCAAATTCTTACTGTGACAAAAAGAAATAATCCAATTTTAATTGAAATTCCATTACCATTTTTAATTAAATACAAACTTTAAGCTCTATGCATATGAATAGTGTGTGCTAAATCATCACCACCCCAAACTTTTACAAAAGATTTTAAGCATAGAAATGTTTATACGCATTTCTGCATAGTTGATTTTTCTTCTTCTGTAGTATTTTTCCAACAGACGTGTGATTATATATATCATATTTGTCTACTCACTCAGTTTTTGGAACTTCTTTTCTAAGCCAATAGAAGTCAGACTGGGCCGTGTACTTGCGGGTCTGTAGTACATTGCCAAAATAGTCATTTTCTGAAAATTTCATCTGTATAAATAAATCATAACCATTGCTGAAACATGACCAACAGATATAGAGAGGACATAATTTTTTTTAAAGGATCTTTGACATTAACATGACAACATCATTTTTAGTTGTAATTGTTAAGGTAGTGACATTATTCACACTGCAAGAGCTCGGAAAAAATTCACACCATTGCACACAGCTGCCCAAGAATCTCTGTGCAGAAAAATACTTGAGAAATCTTGCTTCAGATAAAGGTTATGATCAGCCCCGAAGAGGAGGATACTCAGTACTCTGCACCCTGCTAAGGGAAGCAGGATGGTTTCCCAGTAAAGACACTGGAGACAGTTTTAGGAGTTCTGGGTCCCACCCTGTTTCAGAAGCTAAATGAGCCTCCCTAACACTTCACCTGTAAAACTGAAACAAGCAATTTTTGTCCATCTTAACCAGTTATACTATACACTGTTTGGGAACAGACCATCTCTTACAATGCATTTGTATAGCAACTAGTATGATGGGTCCTTGATATTCTGAGTAGGCCTCACCTCACATGCTATTATAATACAAATAATCCAAGTGTATCCCAAATTTAGACCAAAATAAGTAATTCAAAAGATAAGACCACATTCTCAAGTATGCAAGAATTAGGGTGCTTTACTTTTGAAGACAAGATATATATTGTATTTAATTGAACAAAGGTGACCGTGATTGTAAGGTAACCCCCAATAATTAGATTCTATATATGAAAAATTTATACATTTGTTACCATTTTCCAGGTATAGAATCTAACTATTAGAGGTTTGCCTTGAATTTATCCCCCTCCCATTGCTAGAGCAGGGAAAATAAAACTAGGGGATTAAGTAGCCCTTTGCTCTCTGCTTCCCCCCCAACTCTTTTCCCTGATAGCCTCTTCCCCTTCCCCTTACTGTCATATCCTGCTCTCCCTGAGCATGTAGAAGTGAAAAACAAATTTGAAAAACAACAACCTTGAAATTAAACATGGCTGTAGCAATTTGCATGTAGTAACCATAGACTCAGTTCCTTCAGAATGGATGCAACTTGTGGGACAGATACCTGATAAACCCACATTTAAGGAGCACTTTTGACATCTACACTAAAATCCCTGTTATCCAGCACCAGTGGAGAATGCAGGGTGCCGGGTATCCAAAAATGCCAGTTACCTGAGCCGGTGGTTTTTGGCCAGACATGGAGCGGGAGAGGGAGGGAGGGGGAGGGGGGAAGGTGTTGGCAGCCACACACAGAGCAGCTGTAGCATAGGGTGATGGGTGGCAGTGGATGCCATGTGCAAGCTTTCGCACTCCCCCCCCAGCCAGAAAATTTGGTTAATAGTGTGTTCCAGTTTCCCAAATGCTGGATAACAGGGATTTTACTGTACTTATATGTAACAAACTATGCATGGTATTATCCAAAAGCCAAAAGTCTCATGATTTAACATGTAGTTCACTGGACTAGCCCCACCAGAGTCACCAATATTTCAAGCCATGGTGAGCCATGACCTTGCATACAGTTCATCCACAATTCTTCTGTCACTCCTCCTCTCAGCCTGGCACATATGATTAGTATGGCCCTGCCCTCTATGGTGACCCCACAGCTCAGCACTGCTCAGTATATATATACACTCCATATACCCCCCACAAAGGAGCTATGTGCTAAGTAGGCCCCACTTATAACTGAAACTGGGTGTTCTTGTTATAAATCCTGTGATGCTCAAAAAATGTATGTGCAGATGAGGCACAGGGCAAACCAGTCAGGCTTCACCTCATGGAGGGCAAGGACTTAGCCCTGATAAAAACTAATCAATCATATACACCAGGCTGGGGGGGGGGAGCTGACAGAGGGATTCTGAGTATGCAATGGTGTGGCTCACCATAACCTGAAAAAGAGTCAGTGGTCAGCGGGACTGCATTTGATGGGCACTATCATATGTCTTATTCATATGGGTTGTACCAACTTATACTTTTGATCCAACATGGGCCATACTCAGTGTTAGCTGCATTTAATCAGCTTGCTAGATGGCTTCTATTGCTGAGCACATGTTCCTTTTGGCAGTACTGTAGTTTAATGCTAGACAATGTATTCAGTGAGAATTTCTTGTGTGCAGTTATAAGATGAGGGGCTTTTTCCCCATACTAACTAGAGGGGACCTCATCTTGTATTCAAGTAAATATAGCATCTTGATCTATCAGTAACAGAGTTATATATGTAGCTATAGAAATACACAGGAGTATGATATAATATTACTGTTTTATCAAATGAATTTGGGATGACAATCTATTTGTTTATAGTCATGGCAGAATTAAATTTTGCAAGTGATCCTAATTCTGCAGGATTCAGAGCACTCCTACCTTAATTGACTTAAAACACTGGAACTATTTATGTACTTGTGTGTCAAATATGTACCTTGCTGTAACAGAACTGAAAGGGGATCCTTGAAGGACTTAGCCCTGATAAAAACAGCCTTGGTGTACCCATTATGGTATACTTTGCTTTTGCCATAAATGTTACAGAAAAAAATGAAAATGCTTTAGTTTTAAAAATTATTGTTGAAAATTATATTGGACCCAGTTTCTTTATTCTAGTTATATAATTTACATATAATACATAATTTACAATGGGCTTGACTATACTACAGCAGTAACATGTCTTGGCAAGGATAGGCCCAAGCACCCTTTCCCCAACCAACCCACAAGCCCACTCCAAATCTGGAAGTTCATCAGTGAGGTTGTTTGGAGCAGACTTCTGGAGTCACTCTTGAGATCTGTCTCTGCAGCGTGCTTCAGAGCAGCCACTAGGGATGATCCTAAAGCAGCTTCACTAATTTGGCACATGCCTATAGGCTTGGGTAGATGAGTAGTGGACAGGGGTAAGCCCAATGAGAACCATGAAAGTTTCTGGAAATGATTTAACACCAACACATAAAATATCATAACTAGAACTCATCAAGAAAATCCAAATTCACAGTTTCCTAATAAAATCACAGGACAAATTTTATGCAGATTGAGGGGGGCTAGTAAAAAATGTTTTGATTTTCCAGTCAGCCTTATTTTCAACTTCAATCTGACATTTTAAGACCTCCTGGGATTAAAGGCAAGTGCAAACTATCCCACATGAAAGCTAAAAAATGAAACTCTCCAATTCCCCATCATCAAAGGCTTTCCTTTCTGGTCCTGCCTAGTTGTGATATACTGGATGAGGATTACAGAATATTTGTGTTGGGTTTTGGAACTGTGTAATTAGGAAGACATTTTTCACAACTGATGGAAAAAAAGAAATGTTCCTTTTTAAAAAACCCAATTGCTATATCAAACTATGCAAAGTTTATAATAGCTAGACACATTAGAATCACCCCAGGGGAAAAAAAAGAACAGCAGAGGGCAGGTAAGGCAATCAAGGCTGCTTGATAAAATATTGCTGTTTTTCACAAAGATCTGCAATGTATCGCATGTCTAACACTGCTGTTTATAAGACAGGTACAACTACTATGAAATAAAAATATATTATACCCAATGGGGGCATCTATAGGAGATGCTTACAATGGAGCTGCTTAATTAGCTCTACAGGAAAGCATCTCCATCTACACTTGCTGAGCTATTAGGCTGGAGTAAATTACTTAACTCTGCCATAGGTTAGTACTGCCCAATATAAGTACTATCCTTGGCGGAGTTTACTCTAACACAATGCAGATGTAGACCATAATGAAGCAGGCTGGAGCATGAGGGTGCTACAGTGTGGGGGCTGCCAGTCAGCTTGCCCCACACTGGAGTACCCTCATGCCCCAGCCAGCCCCTCTTTAGTACATTGAGCCAGGTCAGAGCAGCCCTGGGCTGGAAGGCTGACCCCTGGGGCTCCCTACCAGCTCGGGCTGTGCCACCCTGGTTCAATGGGCTAGGGTCCTGGGCTCACCCATAAACACTTCACCCAGGACCAATAAATTGTGGTGCAAATCGTGCCAGAGTTTATTGTGTCACACTCATTTCACATGTAGATGCACCCAATGGTATTTTGCTGTGTCAATTAATACTCAAGAACCTACTTCATGGTAACCAAATGAACTGCTTAAAAGCATCATAAGTAAGCAACAGCCTCTGTTAAGAACTCGGCAACAATTCCTATTATCGTTTGCAAATGTTAACAACAGGACATGGGTACAGCAATTTGAAAATGCAGATCAAAAGATCCAAATACAATCCTGATGACTTCTGAAATGAGATTCAGGGATACAGAAGCATTTCAAAATGTCTATACGTTACTTACACTGACTATGTCTGGCCTGGTTTTCAGAAGTATGGACATCTACTGCTCCCAGCGTCTTCAGTGAGATTTCTAGTGTTCTGCACTTTTGAAAAATCAGGCCAGCTATTCTCTCTAGTCAGATTTGTAAAAGTATTTAGGAGACCAGTTTCTATAAATACCCAACTATCCTCAATTGCTTTAAAAATGTAGGCCTTTAAGCCTACCCAAGGTAACAGTAGTCATCACTCCTTTTAACCACCATGACTATGTCCTGGCTGACCAAATTTAAAACTACTTTCCCATTGTTTCATGGTTTCCTACCCATTTTGCAAACTTTGCATTGCTAAAGCAGAGTTGCAAACACTCCATATCCAAATACCCGTATTTGATTCACATGTATAATTATAATTACTTACTACTCCTACCTTTCGTATAATAGAGCACATAGGTCTCAGTTAACCTCAAAGCTCTAGTGTGATGGAATGTGTAATACAGGAACAGAGGTAGTCATAGCCATTTTAATTCTAAGACTTATTTCATGATGAGTTTTGTTTCAAATACCTGCTGCACCATTCACTAAACAGTACTGGATCTTTTAAATATAATAATGTCAGTAACATTTCCTTTTTGGAAGGAAACCAAATTCTCAAACCATTTGTAAAATGAGGGGCTTTGAAAATTTTAATATTATTTTCTTCTAGGAAAGGACAGAGTTACATTTAATCTGAGCCTGAGGCACACACAAAGAATTAATGAGTCTGAAAACTGATAAGTACAAGCTAAGCCAAAACATGCATTTAAACATGAGAAGTATGTGAGCAAACAGTGTTCTTTCTTGGGAGTTTTAATATTTGACATCAGCTATTTATTTTTCAAATTATACCCTTTAAGGCCTAATAAATGTTTTATCACAACAGTTGTGAAGAGAAGAAAAAAACAGGATTGCTTATCTTGGGCAGTTCAGATGATTGATAATTGGATAGAGGGGATTTCACCTGTAGATCAGTGGTTTACACCCAGACTGTACCATCAATGAATTGAGGTCATTACTATGCAATTACATGTTCATATGAATAAATCAGTACCTCAGAGCAAGTGCTAGAGCACAAATATTTATTTTCTTCAAAAATCATCATGCTAGGTCAATCACTAGAGTCCCCTCTTTATATTGGTACTTAAAATAAAAGTTGTAATTAAACCATTTTGTGTAATTTTAGGTGATATACTTTATTCTGAATTAGAGAGAGATGCACATGAGCACTTGAATCAAACTACAGCTATGTGACCCTGTGTGTGCTTAGAAAATTATCATGAAGAATAATTGCTGTATCATTTACTGTGAGTTTTCATACCTAAACATTTCACTTTTATAAAAACTATTGGTGATATTACTATTGATCTGCTGGAAACATGCAAAAACACATAGTTCAACAGCTATCATTATGAAAAGCTACTTCAGTATTAAAGCAAAGCCACTGTTGCTTTTAAAAAGTTTACTTTAGCCATATTTTCATGAATGTCACAAATACTTGGAAGAAGTTTATTTTTTATTTATGTTGCACTTTATTACATATATGTTGCATAGTTCTACTTCCAATTAACCTAGCCTGGATGCTTTATCATTGCTGAAGGCAGCATCTGAAAACATGAAGATCTATAATACTACAAGCTTCCTGGTAGATTTCCAAAATTTTCACAATTAGCCACACAGAAAAAAGGCAGGCAATCCAATCTATAGAGTCTGCTGATAAATCGATTATCTATTTAAAAAAAAAATTAGGGCCCAGTTTGCAAATGCCTTTTACCAGTCATACTTCTTATGCTGGCAAATAACCCTAAAGGTTACTCTAGTCTTATCCTCAATCCCATTCAGACAGATTGTAAAGGTGCTCTCTCCACTGTTTCCTTGTTCTTACTGAGTTTTACTTCTTATAGCTTGTCTGGACTGAGTCAAAGGTGTGTCAAAGACTGAGTCAAAGGTCTAGACTCAGCCCTCCGAACTGGGCTGAGCGTGCCCTGAGTGTGCACCACTGCACTTCAGAGCCAGAAGCTCACCCAAGGCTGCTCCAGATTTGTCCCCAGAGCCTGCCTTCAAGCCTTTAGTGGGCAAGTACTGGGGACAAGCCCAGAAAAGCCTCAGGGACAAACTTCCAGTGTTGGAGCATGTCAGCATAGTTGGATAGGTGGGGTAGGCTTGGTCCCATGTTCCTAAGACCTGCCTCAGACATGGTAAACCCTGTAGAGTTCTGAGTGGGAGCATTGTATTTTTTAAAGTTCTCCATGTTCTCAGAGTAGAATGGTCTTGTTATTAAATCACTAGACTGGGACTGAGGAAATAGAGGTCCAAATGCATAGTTGTACCACAGGCATTCTGTATGATGTAGGGGAAGCAAAACTGCACAAATGTGCAAGAAAAGAATGAACTATAGGCCCCGTCTACTCATGAAGCTAAGGGCATGATGGGATCTAATGCGCAATTCACACAATTGCATCTCCACATGTGCATGGCAGGAAGTGTGACTGTGGGATTGCGCATTCAATCCCCACCGTGCCTCATTGCCAGTGCAGTGGCAGCCCAATCCTGAGCTCCCCCTGACCACCAAGAAGTAGGATCCCACATCTGGGGTGCACCATGCCCAGAGTGAAACCCCTGGACCCTAGGGATCACAACTGTCAAGAACCCTAGGGCTCAGAGGTTTCATTTTGGGCATGGTTTGCCCCTGGGAACCCTGTTAGCTGATGGGGCTCCCAGCTGCAGGAGAGACCCTGCTCCACATGCAAATGAAAGCTTGATAGCAACCAGCTATAAAATTAGTACACATTTTTTAGGTCTAACTTTATAGCTGGTTGGAATTTTTCATTGTGTGATGATAGCTACTTTGTACATGTAGCTGGTCTCCAGGTAATTGTGCAATTAACCAGTTAACTGCACAATACCTGTAACATGTAGACATTAGACACATTCTGGCTCCACTACATTTGTTTAAAATACCTGCTTTGATTCTGGATGGTTGAAGGGAATGGTTGCAACAACAGTAAAAAAAGAAAACTATAAATGTTACACTTACTGTTTTGACATCTTCAATAATATATGTGTCATTCATTATGAATTCAGGGTATCCCACTTTTGCCATAACAGCTCTTGCCTTTGGGGAAAAAGAAAAAGCATTTGTGAGTTTAATCATTTCAAAGTACATCCCTTTTCTCATACTATTCCTTCTGCATGGTACTCTTGCCCTCTCAGAAATCATCTAGTTTTCACCACAACCTGTTACTGGAAAAGTAGGCACAACTAATCAACTCCACTGTGGGACACTGGGCATGTGGACAGGACATCGCCATAACACACATCCTGCCTATTTGCTCCCACGTCATGCTTCCAGTGTCGCCACCCTTAGAGCACCCTAGAACACATGCCTGAGAAAGAGAGCCTGAATGCAGCTCTGAGCATCCACTCAGCCCACTCTAGGGTAGCCCTTTGCCTTATTTATGAGTTTTGGTGTGTACGGAAGGGGAGAAGGAGGGTGCTATGCATTTCTCAGTGGAGATCCCCAGCTTGGCCTGCCCTCTCATTGAGGGCTAGGTTCTGCTTTCAGTTTACACAAGAACTCAGTTGATCCTGAGCACAACTGCAGAATCAGCTTATAAGAGCTGAATCTCAGTAAGGATCTGCAAGCAAAGTTAATCTTATGGTCACATGGTATTTTCTACAGCATTTCTAAAAGATGGTCACAACTACATAAAGCAGCTGCTCAAGTCCAGTTGTGCAAATTTATTTGGATAGGAATATGAAAGGGTCAGAGCCTTGACAGGTGTAAACTAAAATTGTTTTCTTTAAACAATGTATGATAATGTACATGAGGTGAACACTGTTTGAAGGAGCACATGGTTTCGTTTGACCACACTATTGAGCCAGATTCATTCTTTCTGAGGAGTCTAAACTCTTTGCACATCTCTATTTTAACATAATCCACTTCTTAAAATATTTGCTCCTAATAACCTCTGAATTCCTTGGTTTAATAAAAAAGCAATAACTTGATTAAACAATGCAATTTTTTTTTTTTTTTGCATTCACTTGGATTTTTTCTGTGAAATGGGATACAAATTTGCCTTAGTGTTTATGCAAGGACATACCCACACCATATGTGTGACCATAAAAGCTATGACGTGATCACTTACATGTGACAAAATATGGTACAAATTGCAAACAATTATGCAAACTGACTTTATAGTGACTCATGGAAGGCACTAAGCTTTGCCCACACAAAGGACATCCAGCCATAGTTGCCATAGAAACAATTTGTTTTTAAGACAAAAAGCACAAAGAGAGAAAGAGACTAGAAGATGAGAAAACAAACAAAATATGACAAGTACATGGACTAGACTAATGTGACCAAGTGAGGCAGTACAATGTTTTAAATCCTTGTTTTATAGGAAGGTACCTTTTTGTACTACAAAACTTTTCCATAATTTTTTCCCTCTAGTAATGGCATCTTTCAAATACAAAAATCTGAAACCATATGGAAGGAAAAAAAGGAAAACCCTAATGAACTATTTGGGCCTTTGAAAAAAACTGCATTTATCTCCAACCCAGTCTGTTCAATGTGAGGAGACCCCAGAGTCCACATGGTACCATATTGATTTCCAGCCTCCATGTGGATAACACATTGCTCATATGTAATCTAATAGACTAAGGCTTTATGAACCAAGATGACTGGAAATTTTGAAATAACCGAGAAAAAACTCATCTGCCACCTTCGAGTCATCTCACCCTAGTGGCCATCCCCCTATATTAAAAAATCAAAAGCATCTTGTGAAAATCATCAGCAACATACCCAGGATAAGCAACTCAGTTCACCTACATACCAATTTCAGCCTGTAAAGGCTAATTTACTCTATGCTGCAATCCTGCTTATAGCATTAAGGCCACAGAATACCAGAATTTAAAAAATTTCTTCTTCTACCAGATCTTTTCCCATCCCAAAAAGATCAGAACCTAATCCCCCATGCACCAGGACCTCCTATAAAAGAAGTGACAAGAATGAGAATAATAAAAATTAGAGAAGTTCCAATAACTAGATCACTTGAAGGAGGGTTAATGGATTATTTTCCATCCTCTTTCATAAAAGACATTTGCAAGAAAACAGATAGTTTATTTCTTGAGAGTTCATCTATTCTTAGAGTTTACTTCAATCCCAAAAATATAATCTTCCACTTGTGACATCACAATTAATTGCTATAGGGATAATTAAGATGTCACAAACAGAAGATTATGACTTCAGGTGGGAAATTAGCAGCAGGAGCAGATGAACTCTTAAGCAAGAAAGATCCCATTGTCATGCAAATAACCCCAGTGATAGAAAAACAATAGAAGACAAATGCTGTACAGGAAATATGAAATGAGCCAAATTATCTCTCAATAGAATGTTTTCTCAGTTTTCCATGAGGCTTAGAAGGTGTTCAAGGTACTTTAAATGCCTGAGAAAAAGGGAGAACCACAATTCATCTGTGAGATTGCATATAATCAGCACCTATTTTTTACCCTGACTATGCTGTCTTGTCCATCTGGCTGCACTTTTGTGAGGGGTTAGAACATTTGATTTCTTTATTTTAGATGTTTCCAATGCTATTTGTTATATCAGTCTCAAGGAAGCAAGTAGAAAAGCTCATCAGTTTTAATTTCCACTAAGTTGGCTGCTTAAATGAGTTAAGCTGGTCTCAAATGTCTTGCATATATTTCAAAGTTTTCATTTTAATCACTTAATTAAGCAGCCTTTGTGTTGCATCTACATAATTGAGCCCCTTAACATTTTTGATTAAATCAACACAATAAACAAAATAATTTATAATAGCTGATAAACAACTGTCCTTTAAAAACTGATTTATAATGCAACTTATATAAATCCATAGTGGTTTGGACAGATTCTGTGTGGATTAACTGCTCCACTATTATGTTGAATTATGAAAGCTCCAATCAGGACAAAGTTGTAAGCAAAAAATTAGCTGACTATTTCAGCGTATAACAAAAGTGCATTTACCCTGTTTTGAACAATATTAGCTCTTTTTTTAAAATGGCATTTTCCAGACTGCTTTCCAAGAAAAAGCACTAAAGCAGGGGTAGGCAATGTTTTTGGGCCGGAGTGCCGAAAAAAGCACAATGTCTACCTTGGAAGGTGCCAGAGTGCCGGTGTGCCAGAAAAACAAAACGAGGGGGAGGGGGGAAGGGGGGTACACGGCAAGACACACTACATATTAATGTGGTTAATAATCATAAATGTTGCCTTTTTTTTTTTACAGTAAATACCAGATCTTCTAAAAATTCTAAACCTAGTGACAATAAATAAAACTTCATATGCTACCTTTGCTTTTGTGTATTTGTTAAGTATGTTGTGATGAGAGTGAGAAAAAGAAAGAAAGAAGAGTGAGAAAGAGGAGAGAAAGAAGACAAAAAAGAGGGGAGAGAGAAAAAAGAAAAACAAAGACAAAAGAAAAATAAAAGAGAAAAAATGAAAGAGGAGAGACAAAAATAGAAAGAGGGTGTGACCCTCACCACCAATGTCTCCCACTGCTACCAGCTGTGGCTCAGGCCTGCTGGCAGTGTCCGACAGCAACAACCAGCAGCACTCAAGCCTCTCTGATGGTCCTAGAGTGAGGACAACCTGGGCCTAGAGCTGAGGGACAGCCTAGCCAGGGCTCGGGCAGATGGACACCCCTTCCCACATGGGCAGGGGCAGCACCAGGGCTGGTCACTCGGGTCAGGGTCTACGCAGCATGGGGTGGCAGCATGGGAAGGCTGGCCCAGCCAGGCCCTTGGGAAGGTGGCAGCCAGAGGAGAGTGGGGGCTAGGTGGGAAGCAGGGGCTGCTGCAGGGCTCTTCAGACTCAGGCCATAGTAGGGGCACCCAGCAGCATCTGAGGTGAGGGCTCAGACCAACCCACACAGCTGTGCAGGAATGGGGAGCAGCCACCCTGCCCACAAGGGGATGCCACCTGGCCAAGGCAGAACACCAGGCTCGGGGGTCTTCCGGCTTGGCCTCTGTGCACACTGGGTACAAAGTGAGTGGGACAGAACCTCTGGAGCTGCAGGAGCCCCTCAGGCTCTGGGAACAGTTGTTGGAGGCAGTGCTTGGTGCCAAGCCAGCCGGGAGCCTGCAGCCAGCAGCCCCATGAAGAGCCTGGCCCAGCCCCAGCCCATTGAGGGGAACTGTGGGTGTACAAGGCCGAGGCCTGATCCCTGCACTTAAGGAATGGATTCTTAGCTGGTGTAATTTGTAAGTACCTTGAAACCTTCTTAAATCCAGCAATCTCAGTGAACACCCCAATAAAAACTAGATCCCACCCTCTGAAAGGAGCAAAGGTGGCCTCTGACCTTAAAATAGGGGTGTCAATGATTCAATCATGTCATAGAATCATGGGGAAGTAAGGTTGGAAGGGACCTCACAAAGTCATCTAGTCCAGGCCCCTGTGCAAGGCAGGATCATCCCAATCAAGTGTCTGTCCAATTTGCTCTTGAAAAATTCCACGGATAGCGATTCCACAACCTCTCTAGGAGCCTGTTCCAATGTCAGAACGCCTTCATAGTCAGAAAGATCTTCCTAAATTTCCTCTGCTGCAGTTTGAGGTCAGTGCTCCTATTTCTGTCCCATATAGCTGCAGAGAAAAGTCAATCTTTTCCCTTTATAATCACATTTCAGGTATTTAAAGACCATTATCAAATCACTCCTCAGTTTTCTCTTCTCCTGACTAAATAATCCCAGTTCTTTCAGGATTTCAGCCTCATAAATCGTGTTTCTCGGGCCTCTAGTTATTTTTGTCACTCCTCTAACATCCTGTGATTTTGCTTCTGCCTATCTTCGGTGGTGGCAGCAGTCCCTTGAAATTTAGGATGATACCCAGCAGGCTTGATGGGTCCTCAGGTGACTGAGAAGCCCAATTCTGGATGCACATGTTCTTCAGCAACAGAGGCATGTTGTTGCATGGGGAAGTGGGATTTGCAGCCCTGAGTTGATCTCCTTCTCCTTCCTCTGTCACCGCCGTACCACCTCAATATTGAGTCACTGAGCCACAAAGTGGCATGCACCCTGGTGGACCATGTGGTGCCACGCTGAACAGTCAGCAGCTTGCTCCTCCCGGCCGTTGGTGTCAATACCTCCATGCTTGAGGATGACCTTGAGCATGTTTTTGTACCATTTCCTTTGGCCACCCTTTGAGCACTGGCCAACGGAGAGCTAGGAGAAGAGAATCTGATGAGGGGGGCTGTTCTTGGACATTCGGATGCAGTGGCTCGTCCATTGGAGTTGATTTCTCAAGAGTAAGGCTTTGATGCTGGTGGACGCTGTTCCACAGAGGATGCTCACGCTGGTCCTGTGGTCCTCCCATTTGATCCCCAGGATTCAACACAAGCACCGCTGGTGAAAGCTATACTAGTTACTGTGTGAGTCAACAATGAGCAATGTGTATTTATGAGTATGCCTATGCTACAGAAGGAGAGATTACAGTTACACAGCAAAAGAATTAAATTAAGCCCTGTTCAACTTCTTTCACACCTATGTCAGCCCTGAATTGGAGAATCTTTCCCCTCTCCCCCCAAGCTACTACTCTTGAGCACATTGGTAAACCTAAGTGTAACACTGCCCCTCCCCCAGCCCTGCTTCTTGAGCACATTGGCCAGTACCCCTAAGTGTACTGGCCAGGGAATCTCTCCAGGCATCCTCACTACCTTATTTCCAGGGCTGAAGACTAAGACTCCAACAATAGGCCAGATATCAACTCTGTCAGTACTGCCTTGGAAGCTGAGGAGTAAGAGGACAACCAATACCTCCACTACTCTTCTTATTGTAATCCTTCCCATCATTCATAAACAAGTCAGAATCTCAGATCTGTCTGGTTTTGTAGTGAGAAGCATCCTAGATGCAAGAGCAGGTTAGACAAGCCTGGCCATACCATCTCCCATGGGCTGATGCTGAACCAAATGAAAACCTCCATGGGCATGTCCTGATGAGCACACACTTGTGGTTTGCAGTGCCTCAAAGCAGTCTGAGGCACTGTAAACTACATGCAGTGCATGTGTAAGTGTTAGCAGCGCAGCAGGTTTTGGGTGGGGCTCCATGCTCCAGCCACAGGGTTGACCCTGCCCCTCTGCTCTCTAGCCAGAGCAAGGACCAGCCCTAGCAGAGATACCAGCTGGCACAGGAGGGGCAAAGAGCAAAGGGAGGGGCAGGGCAGCAGCAAAATGGGCAGGGAGGAGGTTAATTCTTCCCTCCTTCCTCCCTTCGGTGGCCCCCCTCCCAGCCCCATGACAGTGGGGGAGAGGGAGGAGGACAAAGAGTTCCCCTCTGGGTCTGGGCAGTTGTGTGTGCCCAAATTGCCCCCAGCTGTCAGGGAGCCACTGAAGCGGCCTGCCGGGGCCTGGCCACACCCTCCCTTCCTCAGTTCAGCTTCCCTGTGGAAGGGAGGGCTGCTCTAGTGCCCCTGGGCTTCTGGTTTGAGCCACTGCAGGTCAGACTAATCTGTAAAGTCTAACTCTCTGCAGGTTAGACTAATCTGCAAAGACTTAATCAATTCAGGCTCAGGTTTTTTTAATGTTTGTCCCTAGCCCATATAGCTAAAACTGAGAAAGTGCCTCATATGATATGCTAGCCAATTGCCAGTTAAGAATGACAGATGGATGGGGCTGGGTGGGGATGGAGCACCCCCAGCCACCACCCCACATCTCTGCTGCCTCCTGGGGAGGCGGGGAAGCTTGCCCCGCCATCCCCTCTATCCCCCCCACCAGCACCTCATGCCGCTGCCGCTTCCAGTGCCACTGGCCTTGCCCCCTCCCCCCCCAGCCCTGCTCCTCAGAGACAGCAGAGTGCTGTCATGGCAGCACTCCACCACTTCCAAGGCCCTGACCAGGGCCAGGGAGGCAGGCAAGGTCAATGGCGCTGGCCTCATTCCCCTGTTCCATCCCTGTCATCATGGTAGCACTCCGCAATCTGAGTGGTTGTTTCACTAACCAGTCAGAGTGCTCCAAGTGTGTTACGGACAAACAGACAGATGGACTAAGCTCTTTATTATATAAGAATCTTGACAGTGGACCTTTCCTCTTGTGTCCTTTCTCCAAAGAAACCCAAGCTGTCCCTTTACAAGCAGCGTGTAGATAACTACCACTCATTCTCCTTTATATGAAGAAATTTGGAATGCTACACTCCAAGTTTAGCTTGCAGAGCACGTTAAATGAGGTGGAAGAATCATGAACCGCAGATAAAAGATAGGCAATTTTGTGAGCAAAAGGGTGGTTATGACACTTTTTTTCTCTTCAGCCCTCACTCCCTCAGTCCCAAAGATGTCTTGTTCCTATTGTACCACCTAAGCCCTTTATATTTCCCTGTTTTTGTGTGCGTTTCAATAGCAAAATGCTACTTATGCACCTTTTGCACTTGAGGCATATCTTTAAATCATATAGAAAGGCCCAAATTGCTCTGATGCTGTGAACAATCTACTTCTCCAGACTTCCTAATAGAAAATGTCAAACCTCACCCAAGTATCATTTCTATTATTATTAGCCTTATTATTATTTATATATTTTATATTGTGGAATTACTGAGATGCCTTAGGCCAAGTCAGAGCCTCTTGCACTGCACATCATAAGGTAAGAAGGGCTGTCTAGCTGACAGGCCACTAGATTTGACTTCAGAGACCTAAATTCCCAGATCACACTTCCTTTATTACTTTAGTCAGGTTATGAAATCTGCATTTTGCTAAGGCTGCTGTAAGGACAAAGGGCCAGATTCTATTCCACGTATTAGGCATATACATGAATTTAGGTATGTAAACATGATCCTATGCCATCCAGCTTGAACCTCTGAAAAAATATTAATACAAAAGGTGGGTAGGTTCTCCTCATCACTGCTTTCTTGCAACTCCAAGTTAAGATGGCAGTCATTATAAAGTTAGATGCATTCATGGATTTTCTTGGACTCAAATAGAGTAGAATATAATTTCACTTAGACACCTAAATCCATTTATGGGATTAACAACACATGGAACTGAATCTGGCCCAAAGTGTTCAGATATTACCATAACAAGTGCCACATAACTACCTAGATAGATAAACTGTATAAAATATACAATACTTGATGAGCCTTGCCACAAAGGGTTTTCAGTCTTAAAAGTAAGTTTGTAGTAGCCCCTCATCCTATCAACAGTTAAAGTTCAAAATACACTACACATGCTTTTGAGGTTATACATGAGGAAAACCCTGTATTATGTAATTTTAATTTCTATTAAAAGCACTCATGCCTATTTTACATTGAAGAAATAAAGAATTATAAATATATAGAATAGATTTCTTTACTCTGTAGCAAGTAAAGACAAGAATAGAGAGGACAGGAATTTGTATAATAGGTGCAATAAAGTTGATGCCCTTGATCAAAAGGTGGGTAGGCCCTCCTTCTCCTCATTATTATTATTATCATTATTCAGATTTACATCTCGCCCCATCCAAAAAAGCTCAGGGCAGCCTACAATAAATGAAAAACAGCCAACAGATAAGAAACACCACCCCAAAAACTTGAAAACTCTAAATTAACTCTGTTTTCAGAAAGAAAGACAATGTCATCAGTATAACTAGTCACAATTTCTGAAACCATGATAGAATTTTATTACAGTGGGCTGTGTGCTTCTGAATAGTGTCTTTTGATTAGTCGTAAGAGTGCTTTTGGGAACAACTGAAATATGTTCTATTTTCAGGTTATACTTGAGGCTTATATTACCAGCATGACTGCACCCAGGTGGCCTGTATGCTGTAAAAGGAATGTATATGATTTTAATGAAGTCCATCCACTCAAGTTCTCAAGCACAACAGAAGTAGATGGATCTTGAACAAGCAGTATCGAACCTGTTCTGCTTACAATATGACCTATAAAAAAGCTATAAAAGAGGCTTCATATCCAGAGATGCTTTTTTTTAAGTCTATGTTTGTTTTTTTAGAGTAGATTCTTATTAGGTCATTCATCATGTTAAGAGGTGATTTTTTTAAATCTATGTGCTGTAAACTCCTTAGATACCCCACTGCACAAACCCAGACACACTGAACAAGTAAACAGTCCCTGTGCAATCCAGCAGACTGCTTGCAAGCTTAAAAGTTAAGCATTGTCTCTGGTACTTTGTTGGAATGCTGCCCTAGAATTTACTACTGTAATAGTGCAAATCATAGTCTCAGACCTAAAAATTCATATTAAAAACCTGCTTGCCATGCCTTCCCCACCCATTTAAAAATTCTCTTGGCCTTGTTAGAAACCTTTGACAAATGTACAAGAATCATTTCCTTTGAGAGGTCCATTCTACCACTTTGCTTCTCCAGTCCACCTCAATCACAATGCAGTTAGTCATACGCCTCACTGGGATTGCTGTGAAAATAACTGATTGTTCAGTTTGGGAACCAAAGAAAACATTTGAAAAAAAATGACTTGGCATGGGGAAAATATTTCCTTTTTCCACATAAGGCTATGAAAAACCAAAAAAAAAAAAAAATTAAATGGGGGTGAAGTGGGGGGAGGGTTATACTCATGTTTTGTTTTATTTTTGAATGTTTCTTATTCTTGTTAACAAAATTTAACTACATTATTCATAACACTTTTTAAAAACTCAGAATAAAATGTTCAAACATTTCATAAATTCTTCTCATTTTGGGCTGAAACTATTTGCTAATTTTAGTGCTAAACTTCACATAGTTTTGGTTGACCTGGAACTGCATTTTTTTCAGCTAATACACTGTTCATACAAAAAAATCTCCTAGCAGTACTTGCTAGGTGCTTCTGCTTCTTTCCTTACCTAGATTGGCGCTATAGTTCTCACAAATTAAATCTTCTATTATTCACGTGGTCTCATATAGGCTTGGTAAAGGACACTGGCTTAAATTTAGGCACATGTTTTTGAATCAAGGCTTTATTATCTTTTATAAATGTTAAAATGTTGGGGAAAGGGGAAAAAAACCCTATCCTTCCTGAAGGACTAATGTGGAGAAGAATCAGCCGAGTGGTGATAACTGCATATCTAGGTCTGCTAGTGCAGGGTAAGACATGCAGGGTTAGTGGCTGCAATCTCCAATTTGACATCTTTTTGTTGGAAAAGGAGCCATGTGCATCTCTAAGCTAGGGGATGTTGTCCATACTACAAATAGGCAATTTTAGGGAGGAGATTTGTAATAAACAGGTCACTGTGAGATTGACTTAAAGCCCATTGGGTTATGGAGGTATTTCAGTTTACTTCCATTGGCTTTGAATCAGTATATACTCCATTCCCACAGTAGCTACCCCAAGCAGGAGAGAGGAGGATGTAACCCTAACTATCTGCACCCAAACAAGTTCAAAAAGTTTTTATTAGCCAGGCATTCCTGCTTGTTTACCTCATGATAAAGTGTCATCTGAAAACTCTTCATTCACACAGCACTAGAAAATGGAAAGCCTGTCAAGGCCAAAGAGTTTTTTGGCTATTTTAGCTAGATTAAAGGCACATTTATAATCCCAGACTCAGAGAAAGCAATGCCCTGAAATATAGGGAAAATATAAAATTAAGTGTACAGAAGTCTACAGTTAGGAAGCTGTGCACAGAACTGTGTCGCAAGTGTGCCTTTTGTTTTTTCATCTAGCACATCCACTGTTGTGTCGTTTCATTCATTTCCTCACCTACTACTCTTTACCTCTAAGTACCACTCAATACAATCCAAAAAGATGGGTTTAATTACAGCTCAGTAGAAGCTACTGGGGTCAGGATTTCATCATTAATTTGCATTTGCATTACCATCATTCTAACTATATTGTCAATCAGATGAGTACAGTTTCAAAATTAAACACCATGCTTTCTCTCTTGGCTTTCCAACTGATTTCAAATGCTTGCATTTCAGTGCATCTGAAGGTCATTCTATCCTAATCTAGTCATGTTTTTCTATCCTGTTCATAAACTTGGTATCTAAGAATTATCAACATCTTGCTCACTATTGACCCAGATTAATATTATAGTACTTTGGGACCAGACTCCGTTTTATACCGAGGTTCGTTTAAACCCCCCTAACAACATGGGTAGGCCTTTAAGTAGGAGTGTACTACTGTTACCTTGAATTATAGACCTTCTACGTATATTTACTAGGATATTTTAATAGTTTAACCAAACTCCAAAGGGATAAACCAATTCACCGTATGCTGCATTGCATTATAGATTATTTTTATCATGATATAAAAATTGTTGACTTTAAGCATGAACATCCTTGTATATTTAAATACTGTATTTACTAGAATGGTTTTGAAATAAGCACAAAACTCTTTTAAACAATTCTAGGCAACTCTTGTATATGAAACACAACTTTGCAAAGGTTTTTTTTAGGAGCTTCTAATAAAAATTTAAAATTAATACAATTACAGTTCACTGAAAAATTAGCATGAAATACAGTCTGAAAGCTAAAATCATTCATGGCAAAGTAATGTTCCATTTAATTACAAAGATTAATTCAGCCTTTATGTGCGTGTCTAGTCCTTTCATTTTTCATTGAAAATACATGATTCAAGGGCCATCTTGTAAAATTGCTGCACACATATCACTGGTTTCTATTATGATTGCAAGAAAAAGGAATAAAAAAGGATTATGGAAAATTTCAAAACATAGCGAAGTACAAATATGGGGCTTGAACCAATGGCCAGTAACATTAAATTCATTTTTCTACTGACTTTAGTTGGATTCATCATGTTCAAATGTTTCCTTAACTGGGACTGTGCAAAATGTCAGGTATTTGTGCAATCAAACTGAAGTAGATATTCAAACAGACTCTTTTCCATTCCTTGATCTGAAATAATAATTTAAAGCAGTAAGAGTGTTTTACCTGTGGACAGGCAGACAAGGTTCTTTAGGTAAATGTGATATCTTGTATTAGACCAACAAAATAGTTGGAAAATGTGTTCTTTGCAAGCTTTCAGGCACAGACACCCTTCTTCAGGCATAGGGAGAGTTTGTTGTTTCTTTATGTTCTCTCCTGGGTAGAATGGAAGTCAATATACAAAATGCTGGTCTGTGAAAATGCAAATGCATGGCAGGGGGATGAGAGGCCCTGTGACAATAGGTGAGAGAAAGGTGGGGTGGGGAAAAAAAGGGGAAGAATGTAGCTGGTAAAATGCAGACAGATTACCTGCAATTATCAAATGGCAGGTTATAATGTGCTATAAAGCCAATGTCTATATTTAGTCCATGATTTTTTGTATCCAGATTTATGAAGTGAAGTTCATAGCCTTGTCTATTAAACATGTTTTGTAAATTCCCTTTGAGGATTAGAACTGAGAGATTGGAGAGAGAGTGGTTTTCTTGTGAGAAGTGTGAGCCCACCAGTAGTTGTGTATTTTTGTCTTTGATAGGTTTTTGATGCGTGTTCATTCTGTCGACCGCTGATTCTCCAAAATATAGCTAGTGTTCATAATGCTGTATCTGCAGTAGCTTGGAACGCTAGGTTTAACCAGTTGTTTTTCTATGCCTGTCTATTTAATAATAAAACATATGCACTAAACTATCAAAACTTAACTTATTAAGATTCTAAGAAGCAGAGAGTTTGTTTCAATAAGTAGATTTCACACCATGGCACTTTACTATTCTTTGTATTTTTAATCACTATTTAGATGTTCTAAACTAGTAGATTTTGGGGATGGGAACAGTGGGTCATTTCTCCCTTCTTGTAATATCCTAGGATCGAGAGCACAACATACCAAGTGGTTTATGCAACTAATCACAACACAAGCCATAGACATGCATTACACTGTAGTGCTACAAGCGCCCTTGTAGTGTCACCAAAAGTGAGCATTCATATGTTCATGCCATCTGTAGTGCCACCAAAACAGCAGGTCTGCCACAAAAATATTCCTCTTTCCAAGATAACTTTTCTGTAGCACCACATGTGACATGTGTTTCTATAAGGGGTCCCTCAGACGCCCAAGGCACATTTACATCTATCACTATGGCAATGTTGTTACTGTGCTGAGATTTAGTACTTCCTTTTGGTGCAGTTATAGCCCATACTGTGCTGTATGCACAGAGCACAGTTATTTTTAGCAGCTACTTCTTCATAGCAGCGCACTAAACCAGGGGAGCACATCGCTATGGCGGAGTAGCTGCTGGTCACGTGTAGATACCTACAGACACTACATCACCATAGTGTGTTGCTACAGCGACACAGCATCACGTGTAGAAGTGCCCCTAGTGTCCTAGAGTCCTCCACTCTTCCTTCTATTCCCTGCTCTAACAGCTTTTCCAGCCATATCAAGCTGTCATAAAGCCTTGTTGGAGCAGTCATTGAGCCTTGTGTCAAGTGTGCACCCCCAGCATTGGTGATAATGGCAGAAACAGCTGCCCCCAGTTCATGAGAAATTAAAGTGTTGAGGCCATTTTCTATGCTACAAATGAATATATGTCCATAGCCACAGAAACACAGTCCCAGTGTAAACTATCTGGTGTGTCAATACATAAAGTGAACCACTTTTAATAAACTCAGCAAACAGAGAAATCTTCTGAAAGAAAAACAAAAAATGGCCATAGATTTGGTAAAATGCACATCTCTTCATGATGGTATTTATAGCAACATTTATCAGATGAATTGTTTATTGGGAATGATTTGCTCAGCAGTAATAATATTTCAGTAATTAAAGTAATAATACTATACTGAAGGTAGTATCACACATTGTTGCAAAGAAGAGAAACCTCGCCATAG
This sequence comes from Alligator mississippiensis, assembly GCF_030867095.1. Lineage (NCBI taxonomy): Eukaryota > Metazoa > Chordata > Crocodylia > Alligatoridae > Alligator > Alligator mississippiensis. The sequence continues at coordinate 317,280,991 of NC_081824.1, forward strand.
GGCTCCCCTACCTAGGCACATCAGTTTTCATGATTATATCATTCTATTTCATAAATCCCAGTTTATTCTGGTCTTGTATGCTTTGATGACCATGTGGTTCAAGTAAACTACTTGCCTACTGCAAAAGCATTGTTATATTTGCATAATATTTGGCTGAAAGTCCCAAGCTTCAGAGTAAAATACTGATCCCACTAGAGTCAATAGCAAATTTCCTATTGGTTTCAAGAGATGCAGTGTTTCAAACTTCATGGGTAACATTAAACACCTCCAACAACTTTTCTGCCCCAAATTCCTATCACATTCAAGAAAGCTTCAGTCTTAGGTGAAGCCACACATTATAGACCATAATAAGGGCACTTAAAACTTCAATATTCACGAATTAAAACGTGTTAACTCGTGCAAAGTGTCCTCTGAGCATTTCAAAGTAACACCACTTCAATCAAGGGTTAACTCTGAGTCATGCTACCTAGCTCATGTTAGGGTAACTTCAGTCTGCTTCACAGAGATAAAAAGAGCAATTTGTAGTCCTCCAGCATCCTAAGATTTATTGTGCCCAGTCCCTACTTCCCCCAAAGTAGAGACAGAGCCAAGGTGCCCTGGCTCCTAACCATGCCCCTGCTTACCAGCCCTCTAATGGTAAGTCATAGCTGTACAGGCAAGCAATGGTATTAACCATTTCTATGTGCTTGCTCACAACCTGTTGTAACTTAAACACTGCTTAACATTTCACTGTTTCTGTATGGTCTAATTGTAATATGTAACTTCACCCTCATTATGGTAAGTAATAGTACTGAAACAAAATTGGCACAGGTTTGTGAGAAATGCAACAGAAGGGGATGCCTCCACCAAGGCAGCAGTTAAGAGAAAGAAATTATATTTTTCACGGTATCTAAACTTATCACCACCCTCACATAGCACTGCTCAGCACTGAAGCACAACCAACAAACATAATATTGTTTTTCCTATTTCAGACAAAAGTCCCCCATAATCTAGAGGTCTCCTTTGGCTGTCAGTTTGACAATATTCTCTGAGTAGTCATAGTGACACTGATTTTTGGGACAAAGATTTTAGTTGGATCCAGTTCTAATTCTGTTAATTCCATTTATTCCTGCAGCATCACTAAATTTGTTAACAGAATACCAGCAACTATAAAGTCCTAGTAATACAAAACTGACCCAACTTCTTAGATCAGTCTATTAGTACAATTCAACCACCTCACATTTCTACTCATCAGCAGTTATCCAGTTCCAAACTCATTCTACTGCTACTGAATCTGTAGATGTACATGATGCTATATCATAAGTGCTGTGTGATTTATGTACTTCAGGGTTATGGGCAAAAAGAACGAAAGACTTCATAATGTACAGCACCACAGAGATGAGTGTCAAGCATGTATATTCATAACACCAGAAAAGCATCCCTGCAATACCTTCATCTATGATTTATACAGAATGTCTGGAACTATGTTTTCTATATCCCTTGTCATTTTAAATTTGAACAATAGGACAATTCCAATGAGTCAACTGTATTTTGTATTTTAAACCACAAGGCAACTCTGAGCTGATTCCCATCCAGTAGTCTAGTTCTCCAGGTGTCTAGGGCTAACTAAAGATTTATTATGTTTTCAAGGAGAACATAGTTAGACAGGTCCAAAGGCCACTTACATGGTCCAAATCTTAAATCTGTTTATTCTCTGCTCAAATGCCAGCTGACAGAAACATGAAAAAGGTTTGGAACTGAAAAGTACCAAATATAGAAGAGCTCAGCAACTCATTTTGGGAACCAGTACATCCAACTCACATATACTTTGGTCAGTGACAATATAAATAAAGCCAAATCTACAGAAAGAGAGTTTTCTTGCAAAAATGAAGGTTCAGCTATTCATCCTAAATCTCAGTGGCTGGCTACTGGTTACCAGGGTGAAGTATAATTTTGGAAGTCAATAACTAAAGGTACTTTTATTGGAGTGTTAAAGATTTAAGAAAAAAAAGTTTCAGTACCCAGGTAGTGATGAATGTTATAAAACCATTACTAGGCACAAAGCAGTAGATCAGTATGAATGGGATTTTAAAAGATGCTCGAGTCTGTTCAAACTCTTGCCTCGCTGGAGTCAACAATAAAACTCCCATTGACCTTGACAAGAATAGACTGACAAGTCTGAGTACTTTTTTTTAAGTCTTATCCTACGTCTATATGCTAAATAGCTTGTTTTATAATACACCTTATTAACCTCAAAGTTGCAATAATTTTTCTGCTGTTAGGGCTATTTAAATGGACTGAAAAAGCTTTTAACTGCAGCTATTACTATTCCTTTTTTTGGTTAATGAATTGGATTCTAGTCCTTGGCTGCCATTACCCAGTAGGGTGACCCTGAGCAAACTTCCTTGTTTTCCCTAGCCTTCTACCTCAGTTTCTCCCATCTATAAAATTGGAATCATGGTGCTTCCTTCCTTTGTAAAATGCTTTGAGATCAGCTGATAGAAAGTATGACACAAATCCTGTGGATTATGATGATGATGGATGATGATGTTGATGATAATTGCTATTTTAAAAGTGCCAGACTAATAGCCACATCCTTTCCAAATGCACCTTGGCTTCTCTAAGGTCATTAAATCTCCAATTAAAGGGTGATACATTAAGGCTTCTGCCAATAAGCAATGACCAAAATAGTAGCAGGCAAAAACAAAACAGCAGAAATAAAAATCTCATCTTTAAAAATGTGAAATAGATTTTCAAAGTGCAGTCCAACGAATTTAAACAGACATGCTAAGGAAATGTCAGCCTTTTCTATGTACTGTATGATATGAAAAGGGACAAAATCCATGAACAAAATCAAATGACTGATTCAGGAACTGGATTGAAGAATATTGCCACAATCTCTTATGAAAGACAAGGTGGACATGTAGAGCCCTGAAGGAGCCATGGAAGACACTGCATTGTGCTCTGGAAATCCCAGAGCGAGGACAGCCTGATAGGCACATAAGTTGATTAAGTGCCCGAGCGCAATTCTGTTCCACCTGGCTCAAGCCCCTGAAACACTGTTAAATGCAAATGGTGGGTAGGTTCTCCTCTTCCTGGATTCTTTTCTTCTTTTTTGTGACTCAGGATAAGAATACAGTGTGTAGAAGCAGATGCATGAATTGATTTTCAGGGTCTTGAACACATTGGAATAGAATTGCACTTAGGTATGTAAGTTCACTTAGATGCTCAATAGGTAGAACAGAACCTGCTCCATCTAGGTTAAGTTTATTAAGTAATAATATAGCATGGCTACAGGAACAATTTACAGTGAAGTAAAAGGAGGCAGGTCTATATTACATATCAGCTGTTCTAGAATAACTGCCCATCTCTGTGCTCTTACCCAGTGATAGGTAGAAGCCAAACTACAGTAGCAGTCAAAGAAGAGAAAATTACTGCAATTTAACATGTACTTGCCACAAATTTAGAGTATGTACACAGGCAGTTAGTTCGGAGCAGATAAGGTGCAGTAACCTCCCCCCACCACCCCAACAGCTTTTATACTGCAGTACATTTTTCTTAAGCCCTTGTGCTTAGAAGCCTAAATGCCTGCAATAGGACTTAGGTTTTTATGTTACTTGGGTACTTTGAAAAAGCATGTTCCCAGTCCCTGTAGATGATGATGTGCTCTACAGAAAGGCATGCTTCATTTTAACAAGCAACCTTTTTATTATTAGTCCTTTTGAAGTTAGCCAGATAGTCTTATACTTTTTGTTTCAATTCCGATTCAGGAGGGTTTGTTATTTAAACCCCTCACCCCCAACCTTTAATTGGACTTTTGATAGTTAGCATATTGAGGTAATCATTAGTGCTGTGAGAAATGGCACTGTTCCATTTCCACTTGCATTTTGACATTTCAACGGAACACCATTTTGTTTTGAATTTTGTTTTGAATTTCGTTTTGATTCAAAACTTGCAGGAATGGTAGCCCCGTCTGAGTGCATGAAGTCTGCCAAGCTTCCAGGAGATGGGTGAAGGGGTTTCAGGGAAACTGCACCTCAAAGTCTTGAAAGCAAAACACTCATGTTATGTACATGTGTTAAGCCACAGCGGGGTCAAAACTGCAGGCCTGCTAGCCCCTGCTGAGGCCACGAAGCCTGCCGGCTTTCAAGGAGATAGGTGCAGGGCTTCTGGGTTCTGGGGCCCTGCACCTCTGGCTGCTGACAGGCAAAACTCGTGACATGGGTGCTTGTGGGACTGTGTCTGTCTTGGGGCACAGGGGGATGAAAACTGCAGGCCTGCTAGCCCCTGCTGCAGCTACAAAGCCTGCCAGCTGCCAAGGAGATCGGTGCAGGGGGAGTCTGGGTTCTCGGGCCCTGCACCTCTAGCTGCTGACAGGCAACACTCATGACATGGGTGGGTAACAGTGTGTGTGTGTTAAGGTGTGCCCTCATTCAACTGACACCAAGGCAGAAAGCAGGGCAGGTCAAACAATGCTGCCTTTTATGCAGTTTTTCCATCCTTCCCCAAGAGCACTGGGATTGGAAGGGACCTCAGGAAAGGATGACAGTCACTGGCCAGCTACAGGGTCAATAATGAAAGCACTCTTCCCCCCCAGAAATGTTTTGATTTGCCTTGTTCCATTTCAAGGCTTTTTCAAAGCTCTCTGTTTCGTTTTGATTTCGCTGTCTCGAGCTTAAAACAAGTCAAAACAGTGTCAAAACAAAACTGCCAGTGAAATTTCACACAACCCTAGTAATCATTACATGGACCTTTCAATAGGAACCTATTCTCAGCCTCAATAGCCACCAGGAGAAGTCCTGCTCGCTTGACTCCTGCTACAAATTGTTACCATGCCACCCATTGCTGGAAACATGAACACCTCTATGCAAATTTTCTCTCCGTGTTTTTGTGCAATCTCTTGTACGTCGGCTTTAACAAAAATCTCTGCATTGAGTGACATCATAAAAGCCCCTCAGGGCTTTGCAAATTCAATGTGTTAAAGGAAACTGTAGGTTCTGCATAACACAGCATTATCTGGGCACAGAGGCAAAGGGAGCAAAAGAAGGAGGTGAAGGCAGCAGTGGGTCCATGTCCTCACAGGCAGGTGCCAAGCTCCATGAAACCCTGAAGCATTTCTATCTTGGCAGCTGGGGGGGGGAGACTATGAATCATATGTAGTTCATAGCAATATAGTCTTATGAGCGTAGCTTTTTGTTTGCATCAGTTTATAGTCACCTGACATTTTCAAGGTTATTTTCCCCTGGAAAAGGAATAGAAATTCACTATGTTTATGATTGAAATCCAATATCATCTTTATAGCTCTAGTCCCTCCAAAGTCATAGGAGCCATCAGTCTGCATCAGGCTGTGTCTTTGTAAGGCCCTGAAGCCAAACCCAGCCCTTGCAATCCCCCAAAACAGTAATTTTCAACCAGGCTGATGCAGCACCTTGGGCGACTTGAGACCCTTTCATTGCTAGGGGTATCACTCAAAAGTTAGCAGTGCTGGGTGTGCAAACATGGTTCACAAGATAAACTCCAAGTTTTCACAGAGGAATCCATAATGTTACAAACATTCTGACTTATTGTGGTCTTTGAGTTGTTTGCAACAAGAAAACTGCTCTTATTTTTCAAAAATGAAGAGCTGGCATTTTCTGAGGCACTTGTGTCTAAAAAGGCTAAGAAACATTGCCCCCAAACCTCTGTGGGAATCATGGACTTAAATACAAACAGAGAAGACTCTGCCTGTACCTTCATATTTCCTTGTCCTCTAGGAATTGATTCACCCAAAGTTGCAGCAGAGTTCACTTTGGAACTGAAAAAGATCTTATCTGCAAAAGAGATAGAAAATAACTCCCAAACTGAACATTTTCCTGCTACTGAAGGGTTTACCTCCATATAAAAAAATCTGCTTGCTAGGATTATGAGAATATCAGCTATACTCAAAAGCACATGCAAATTGCAAAATTGGGCCTGTAATGTGTATCTTACATTTCACTCTTAAGTTAAACAAGGCATGCAGTTAAATACCAAAGCAGCTGGAAAACTGGAGGTGGACATTTTCCAAAGCATAAACAGATGTTAGGAATGTGACTCTCATTGAAAGTCAAGGGGAGTTGTGCACCTAACTGCCATTAGTGTCTATGCACTTCACAACCTAGTCTGAAATATGCAACATACCTCTTTGACTATGACTGGTCTTCTTCCATTAGCTGATCAAGCCATGTTTAAACTTGTCTTCATCACCAAAAAGAGCGATGTTTTTAACTGGACAAGTCCTAATACAAGCAATTATCCCTTTTGGGTGAATGAACTAACAAACCAGAATCCACACCAAAGGACTGATCCTGTTACTGTGCCAGGTGCTGATGGTGCACATTAGGAACAGATAAATAAGCACCCAGTATAAAATTCTCCAGAGAAAGAATGAGCTGCCATATAATTACTATACCTACAGACTTTAGAACAGCAACATGTGAGTTGGAAACACTCTTTTTGTCAATGTGGCATAAGACAATTCTCAGCTTCCTTTTCATTGCAGAGCAGCTAAACAAAAGGAAGGTTAATAGGCAAGCCACCTTTCCCAGACCATGTAACATAAGGGCTCAACTACATTACAGTTGTTTAGCTGTACCAATATCATTCTGTCGGCATCATTCCCCCAGTGGAGACAGCACATGTGAGCAAAGGGTTCCCTTCTAAGGCACAGTTACACAATGTCCTTGAACGGCATTAGCCAATGTGGCTAAAGCACTCTTCTGTGGGAATAGTTATGCACAGAGTGGAGGTGTAGCTAGAGGTGTACTGACATGGCAATGCCAGCAAAATTTTAAAGTACAGATGAGATCTAAGACATCCCTTAGATTGGGATAATGGTTTTCAGCCTCTAGACTCAGGGAACCTACCAAAACTTCTTATAATTTGGTGGCACCCTAGTTGAGAATCACTGATGCTTTGCTTCAGCTTACCTTGGTGGCTCTCAACCAGGCGCTGCTGCCATCACCACATCCAGGTGGAGCCACCTTGCATGCCAGATAAGCCTAAAGCAGGCAGGAGTTCTCATTCTTGCTGCAGCCCTTCCCAGTCTGGCACCCCACAATGCTCCTATGAAAAGCAGAGGTGTGCAAGACCTACATCATTCCACTTGCATCATGTATCTCCATTTCTGGGAGAAGCATGAGCAGGTTGGATTGGGAAAGGCTGCAGGCAGGTGCTCCTGTGCAGGCATGTGCAGCAGATCCATCTGGCTGCTGCCACTGCTGCCTGTGCTACAGCAACCTGGGTGAGAACAACAGGGATAGGGGCTCCTCTGGTGTAAAGTGCAGATGACAAAGAATCCAGAAGCAATTGGGATCTGCTGTCTAGAGAGCTACAGGACAGCGCCTTTTTAAGCAGTTGGTTTGTCAGACTTATATGCGAGTCCTGGAAAAAACAGAGGCCCAAGAAAGTTGCTTCTTGAAGTAAAGTAGTCTTACTCAAATGTTCTTCTTGCACACAGCCTGCTTTCACCTCTGCTCAAGGGAGCCAGAAGTGCATGCATTTGGCAATTGAACAAATTATACTCAGCAGATACTTTACCCTGCCCTCATTAATTCTGCTCCATGTAGGAAAATGACCTACCAGGTCTGAAAATCAGTTAAGATGCAGGAGAGGGCAATAATCCCCTTTTCTTAAATATACCCTTATAAAAAAAGTTGTACTCATCAGAGAAACAGCAAGAACAATGCGAGTTAAAACTAAACCAATTTCTGGTTTGGAGAAATGAAAAAGGCTTTCTTGCCCTTTACATGACTTAGTAAGTTTTAGATTTGGATATCACTGCTTTTACCTGACTTTCTCCCTCTAAAAGCATCAGATTCATCCCCAGCTTTACCTGTATGTTTTGTGTACAAGTGAGTATGAATGTTTGTACATATAGAGGGAGAGAGACTAGTCTGTCTCTCTCCTTCAGTTTTAAGCATGAAATTTGTCACAAGTGTTTTGATGTCACGCACCCACTCAGGCCTTATGGAGTTGTGTGAAGGTCTGAAAAATGACAGCTGAGTGATCAGGGTTAAATACAATTTCCTTTCCCTTCACCTATTTCCCACTATCTGTCTACATGGTGCTCAGGTTATTAATGGAACTGACATCCCTGTACGACTGACTGAGCAGTAGCAGCAGCCAGATAACAAGGGAGAAGCTGACAGCAGCAAATCTAACCCCACAGATAAGAGATAAGAAAACATGCCATGGCTATTAGTTTCATCTCAGGCCAAAGAAGAACATCTCTTATGGTTATTGAACACAAAACCCCCATCTTCCTGAGCAAGTTAAATTAAATTAAATTTGTTTTTTGAAAGATATTGTTCTTTAAGGTCAAAATAAAAGTTTGTGCAAAAGGGAAGAAATGTTTGTATTCTCAATCGACCTGAAAGTGTGAGGAATCCTTTTTAATCAAGGCAAAAATGTGTAGAATACTCTCATATTGAAAGGAAAGTATATCTCATTCCCTTTATCTGCCAATTGAAAAATGTAGTCCTTAACACTGGCATTTTCCAGAATGCTACCTCACAGAATGTATGGAAAGAGTTACCCTCAGTGCCCTGGCCAAATGCCAGCATGGTAATTATAGTAACCTTTCTAAATCTTCTCCATCACTTCTAACAAATACAGTGTTCTCTTCACTTCCTGCCTTACACGCATCATATAATGTTCTTCTCTTCATATATTCATCAGTGGCATAACAAGCAGAGTTGGTGTCCAGGGCAAACCTTGCTGGAGTGGGGAGGGGGTTGGCACATGGTTCTGAGAGCAGGGGCAAGAGACCAAGGCCTTACACACATCGGGAACTTCTAACAGTCCCAGCTGAGCTGTTGCTGCTGCATGTAGTCTACCCGCCTTGGGTACTGCCCTTAAAGCAGCTGCAGCCAGGAACTGTTTTGGAGTTCCCAGCATCGGCATGCTGCCAGGACTCTGAAGGGCTGGGAAGATGATTTCAGTTCTCCTCCTAACTTAGTGCTCAGGACAGGTACCCGTCTGGTGCATCCCTAGTTATACTATTGATATTCATGAACATAGCATGAAATGGACTAGCCACCCTGTAAGAACAACTGAACTGAATGGCATAAAGTGCTTATCTCAGAGCAATGGCTCTCAAAGTAGGGGTCAGGAAGATGGTAGGAGACTACCTGTTTTAGAGAAGCATGACCTTTCATAGGCAACAGTCTACTTCATCAGATGTAAAGAATAAGGTCATGACTCTCCCTGCCCCATCTTGGGGGTTGCAGCATTTACACATGGGATCGTGGTCCTCATAGAAATGCAATTACCATCATCACTGGCAATCCCTCACAGTCGAGGACGATTGCCTTCCATGATTGCTTTATCTGTGGGTCTGGAGATTGCTGTCGAGGCTTATCCATGATCAAAAGACTCTGTTGCAATTTGGGTACATGTTTCCATGTGGGGTGCGGGGCTCTGGATTCTTGATTTAGTCCGTGACATGCTGTTTCGGCTGCTCCCACTTTTCCATCTCTTGTCGTTTTAAGGTTTCAAAATACTGAGATCCTTGCAGTGGACACTTCCTCCATTTGGGGCAGTCCTGTGCAACAGTCTGCCATGAGTTTATGTTGATGTTACATTTTTTCAAGTTGATCTTGAGGATGTCCTTGAAGCGCTTTCTTTCCACTCCTCTTGAGTATATGCCTTGACTGAGCTGGGCAAATAAAACCTGCTTGCTTCGGGAGTCTGGAATCAGACACCCAGATGATGTGGCCAGCCCAGTGAAACTGATGCTGGATCATCATTACCTCAATTCTCATGGTGTTTGCTTGCAAGAGGGCGCTAATGTTTGTGCATGTCTTCCCACTAGATTCAAAGGATCTTCCACAGGCAGCATTGATGATACTTTTCCAGTGACTTGAAGTGTCTCCTGTACATTGTCCATGTCTCATTTATGTACAGTAAGGTGGGGATCACAACTGCTTACTAAACCATGAGCTTGGTTCTGGATCTGGTTTTGCAATCTTCGAATACCCATTTCCTCAGGCATCTGAAGACTGCACTTGTATTTTTAAGGTGACATTGGATTTCTTCCTGATGTCAGCCTTCTGTGAGAGATGGCTTCCAAAGTACAGAAAATACTCAATGTTTTCCAGAGTCTTACCATAAATCTGAATTACTGAAGCTGGAGACTGCTCATTAATAGCTTGTTGAAGGCGGACCTTAGTCTTCTGAATGTTAAGCATCAGTCCCATTTTCTTGTATGCCTCAGTAAAGATGTAGATGATTGCCTGAAAATCTGCTTCCTACAGCTTCATTAGCATACTAGAGCTCTAGGTCCAGGGATCCAGGTTTTCTATTTGCCACAGAAAAATGTGGTAAAACCCAGATTTTCTCATGTTAAGAAGAAAAACCCAGTTTTCCTCTTTTAAAGGAGAAAAACACAGGAAATGATGGGTTTCCCCTTGCAGGCTGGCAGAGTTCCAGCCTATAAGGGGCTGGGGGAAGCAAGAAGAGGGTATTCAGGCAGGGGACACAGCGTGTGTGCGCGCACATACACATGCACATGGCTGCCAGGCAACCTGGAGAGCAGCTCCCACAAGTAAGTCTGGCCTGGGGGGGCAGGGATTGAGTCCCCTATAGTGAGGGAGGGAAGTGGGCAGGGGTGGGGCTAGGGCTGTTGCCCAGCCGGGGGGGTGCATGGGGCTTGGTGTGGAGCTCGAATACGCAGCTGCAGGGCCCCAGCAGGGAGCAGGATAGAGCTCTAGGTGGCTCATCTGGGGAGTGGCGGCTGCAACTGCTTGCACTCCCAGGAAGGGCCATGAGGGCCACATGCCCCTCAGATTTGTGCACAGGGTGGGGGTGGGTTCAGGGATCCCCACCCTGATGTTCTCCCTTCAGGGCCTCTGCAGCCCAGTGGGCAGGACCCAGCACAGCAGGGCAGAGCAGAATGGGGAAGTTCAGTGCCACTGCCACAAGCCCCACACCGCCTGGCAAAGCTCCACCTGCCCACCCGGCAACAGCAGGGGTGGCAGCGCAGAGTTTTGCTCCTTGCTGCTGCTGGGTGGGCAGGGGGCACCTCACAATGGCAGCATGGGGCTCCCAGCAGTGGCACTGAGCTTCCCCACCCAACACCACTCTGTCCTGCCACACCAGGTCTCATCCGCTGGGCTGCAGAGGCCTTGGGGGGAGGGCAGCAGGATGAGGAAGCCCAGACCTGCAGCAAGTATCCCATATCCATCTCCACTCCCACCAGGTCTGCTCCGGCCATGCCAGCTGTGGGGCAGGGAAGACGGGCTCCACGCTCCACTCCCCTGCAGCAGCTGCTGCCTCCTATGGATGGCAGCTGAGGCTCAGGCAGAGGCTGTGGACCTGGGTCCCTGGCCCTATATCCCCAGCACCTGGGGACCCCCTCTGGCAGGGCTGGGGGGCAGGAGGCTGTGGGTGGGAAGTGAGGGGCACCAGCAGAGCTTGGCAGGCTGTGGATGGGGAGTGAGGGACACCAGCAGGCCTGGCGGGGCTGTGGGTCAGGAGTAAGGGGCAATGGCATGGGCAGGGCACCAGCATATCAGTGCTGCTCAGCACCACAAAGCAGTGCGGAGGACAGCCACAGCTGGATGAAGCAGGCAGGGGGAGCTCTGATTTTTCATCATGAGAGGCCCAAAATCAAACACCAAAATGTATAGGTATTTAGAATTTATTTTATTATAGTGATTGAGGCACTGGTAGGCTTCCAAATTGTAAATATACCAATAAAACATTGTGTTCAGCTGATACCTATCTATTTGTATATCTATCTATATCTATCCATATATCTATATATAGAGGCATTTCATTTTAATCATGGAAACGTGCAGTTTGGGGTTTTTAATCAGAGGAATTTGTGATTTTAATCAGAGGATTTGCGATTTTTAAACAGAGAAAACCAGGATCCCTGTCATTGACTGAGGTCAAGGTGGTCTTGATTTTGGCCTGGAGACAGTTGAGATTAAATAGCTTGCCATCCGTTTGGTAGTTTAGCTCCACATTGGAGGCTTGTTGGTGGTCAGCATCACAATAAGGAATATCAAGAAGAGAGTTGGAGCAATGATGCAGCCTTGCTTAACTCCCATCTTCAGTTCAAATAGATCTGTGATGGATTCATTACTGCAGACCACTGCTCACATCACCATCATGGAGCAGGCAAAGAATGGTAATGATTTTCACCAATTACCATAGATGGAGCAAACTAACAATTGGGCTTTTAACCCCAAACTAAGGTCATAGCTCCTAAGAAATAAAGAATTAACATCCTGGAGGACTTGAGGACAGTTTGGGAGCACAATTAAAATGTGGTTCAGCATCCTCCCACTGCTGTTTTAACCATATCAAGAGACTACTATATTGCAATCAGGTTCCACAGTGATGTGGCTCTTACAGTACAGGTGCGGTCTCAATCTCAAATTTCTATAAACAGAGCACTTCCGTGACACTCGACTACAGAAGTTTCAGAATGTTCCACGGAAACAAAAGATCAGGCAGAACTGAGCTTCCACTATAGGAAGAAGAAGAACTGTCTGGTGTTTAAAAGCACAAACTGGGAGTAAGATCTGAATTCAAAAGTTTCCAAAAGTAAAACTGGGAACCTGATACCTAACTCCTGCTGACTTTCAATGGGAACCATGTGTCTATCTGCCATTGGTTCCTAGTTTTGCGAAGAAGGCTGTTAGTCAACAGGCCTAAACATGGCATAATGTATTAATGTTTCTAAAGGAATCTTAAGATTTTTTAAGTGTTTTGCTTTGTAGGTGGTAAAAAAAAAAAACATAAAAGAAAATGCTGGAAGGGGTTAAGTACTTTCAGTTTAAGGACTACCATTCATGTTCTATCCAAAGCCTCCACTTTCCAACATACTGAAAGGTTTTGGCAGTTTTTTGTTTCTTTGTTAGCTTTGTTTTGAATGGCCAATCTTTTTCCACTTCAGCTACGGGGTTGAAGGCCAGGGTTGGTTATATCTGCAAACGTACTTTTGCATTTCTTTTTTATAATACAAATTACTTTGTTTGCAGTGTGGGGAATAAGCTTAGGATGGGCACTTGTAGAAACAAGCTTTAAACAATTTCAGAACAATTATGCCTTTTTTCACTGACTAGGAAGCCTATATTCAAAACAATTGGTGCAGCTATAATAAATTAACTGGCATGCAATACATTGCTTAGGCATGACTTAATTTTAAGCACATAAGCAGCCTGACTGATGAAATGGGACTATCTGTGTGCTTAAAATAAAGGCCATGCTTAGAAGGACTTTTTAAATAGGGGTTTTCTTTTCTAGTACAGATTAGCCCTAAATTATATTTACTTTGTAAAGACTTTTGGCCTATGCTGCACCTTAAAACTGAAGGCAACTTTTGCAATTGACTCCAGTAGGAGCAAGATCCAGGTAATATATCCTGAGCCCACACTCATTGCTCAAGACTAAGACAAAAGACACACATTATGTTTGTATTTTTCTTTGGTTCTGCTGTATCTTTTTTCACACTTGGGGAGGTGAGACTGCAAACAAGTATTGCAAAAAAAAAAAAAAAAGACTTAAAGAGAAATAAAACTAGGCAGCAGTCAAATAAACTGGACAAAAAATTAATGCACAGTGACCTTGGGATTCATGCTCTGTGACCTAGAAAGTTTAACAGTGTTACAAAAAACATATTATTACCCAAACACAGGATCCTGTGCCTGGTCATTCATACTTAACAATAAAAAAATTGGTCCTGCAAACTAGCAAAGCAACTCCTTAAGATGCAAAATATTTTCCAGCAAATTTGCAAGCAGCTCGAAAACATGTTTCTGTCACATAGATTTTAATCTCTCCTTCAAGACCCCAATTCAGCTGTAGTACAAGGGCCTTTTCAGAAAAAACAAAAAGTAATTAATAAACTAATTTAGTCCATCCTCACAGCAGAATTACAATTTATTCCTTTCAGTGATTTGCCAATGTATTTTTCTTTTCAAAGCAGCAACACTAAATTACCATATTAAAAATTAAGATTCTGATTGCAAGAAGCATGTCAATGTAGTTTCAGTCTTAGGTTCCCTCCTTTCTCTACAGGTATGCCCTAACAAAAGGCGGCTGTCAGTACAATTTGGGTGATATAACAGTCTAGTATCTGCATGCTCAACATTAGAAGACTTGTTAGATTTCTCCCCCTTCTCAGCCCCAGCCCCAACATGCATCATATTTGCCAGCTTTCTCAATGGCTACAAAGTGACTCACAGCTGGGCCAGTGCGAGAGCTATCGATGAGGTATCTTTCTGGATGGCTGACATAATGCATCTGGCACATGCCTAAAGAATAGTGCTAAGCACACCCTTGGAGCCGCACTCATCTGAATAATTTAGCGGAACTTAAAGGGCAGACAAAGCATAATGAGCTTCACAATATGAAATTGAAAAATTTAGAGTAGGACGTAAAGTCAGTTAAAAAAAAATCAGGTGTCTCCTTCTACGATTCAAAGGATTAACAGGCACAGCTTACACAGTCTCTGACTATAGCCAAATAGAGTATAATAAAGTAAGACTTGAACAGAGAAGAAGAAGAAAACAGTATAGGAAAGCATAGTGCCAAATATTCTCTGGCTTCACTCAAGTCTTTGGAAGCAGCATGAGCTCCATCCAGAGAGTTAACAGAGAACTGCATATTAGAATCTGCTTTCTGTGTAAGGTGTTTTCCATGGGGCTGGTTTAGATTTATATCTCCAGCCTCAGGTTTTGAAATGATTAAAAGAGTTTATCTGGATTATTTTATCTTATTCCAGAGGGAAAGAAACACACCTAAATTCCAAAATATCCAGAGAGAAAAAAATGAATTTACAGAGCACACAGAGGCAAGGAAATTGTTCAGAAAGCCACATAAGCTCACACTTGCTAAAATGGTCAATATATAATGGAGTTTGAGCTTATCAGATGCAGCAAGGACAATGGAATATATGGTCTCTATCGGGATCGAGCCCCAGCTCAAACAACTTTCTAGGATAGTAATAAGGTCACCTGACTGGTCTCATATTGTGAAACATTTCAACCTTTAGAATGAACTGACTGCTCTACTAAAGCAAATCTACAGCCCTGGTTCTATTGTAGGGATCTGATCCAAAGCTCCCTGAGGTCAATGGTAGTCTTTCTGTTGACTTCACTGAGGTGCAGGTCAATCCCCCAAAAAGGACTGCCACCGTGTTCTGGGTCAGGTTCATAAGAGGAGTGACAGGGTATCACCCAAATATCAAACAGCAGTAAAAAAGGTGGAAACTAGCAAAACTGAGACTCCCTAGCAAAAGTAGGACCTGCAGTTACCCTCTCTGAAGTGCTCTGCAGCCTGTCAAGTCTCTTGTGGAATCACAAAAATGTAAAGGTATATTAAGCTCATGAAGTTCACAGCAGCTGCCAAACATGTTAGTTTCCTAAAAACATTTTCCATGAACAAAATCACAACCTACAGCTTCTGCAAGGCGCTAATACTGTACTTATTTCCCAATAAAGGAATAAGCCTGCTAGCGACCAAACTCCCCATGGACTAAAGAAGTATTAAATGACATGGAAAACTGACCTACAGAAATAGAACTGTTGAAAATAACTTCATTTCTATGGCTCCTTTCATCCCAAAGTGCCTTGCAGACTCTAAGAGTTAGCTAAACAAACTACATATAGAAAAGCTAGATATGTAAAAAAACAGCCATTTCCAGAGTAAAACTCTGGAAATAGCTGTTATTTAGCTGTTTATCTGCACCAGAAACACTGAACGATGTATCATTATGGGTTGCAGCACAGCAAAGAACACAGAGCACTCATCTGGGCCCCTGGGTGACTTCTGTCTAAGGCTCCTCACCTCTCTGTTCCCATCTGTAAAATGGGGTCCAGGCTTGACCTCCACTGTAGCTTTCAGAGCTGTTGATGAGAAAACTACCACATCTATGCAATTTCCAGACAAGGGATTTTCCCCATTTAACCAAGGGAAAAAAACCCCTCATCTTAGATTTAAGTATGACATGGTATGTGGGCAGGCAGCTGCTGTGGCTTTGGCTCTAAACACCACCCACAGCTCTCTGTCCCTGCTACCTCTGCCCCTCTTTACAACCTCTGCCCTCCTGCTACCTGCAACCCCCATAGTTTCTGTCCCTACACATGCCCCCCTGAATCTCTCATCCACTTACCCTCCAGCAGGCTCTGGGTATGCTCCAATCTGGGGCATGTTTTGTATGTCCCACCCCCTATTCCACCCCCTCCCAACCTTGGAACAGTTCATGCAGTGGCAGCAACTCAGAGGGGTGGGGAGGCAGGTGCCAGGGAGCTGGCAGCAGAGGGAAAGGTATGGCTGTGGGCAAAGGGCAGGGGTCAGGCTGCTTGATTCCCCCACTGCCTGCCTCAAAACTGCCTTTCCCACCACCTCCTGCCCCTCTACCACCTCCCCTCTACTGCCTGCTCCCTTACTACCTCTCCACTATCTGCCCCTTCACTCCCTCACCCCTACCACTGCTTTCCCCACTGTAGCAGTGGAGGGGGGATAAATTTAAGATGACCCTCCAGTAATGAGATTCTATACATGGACAATTAGAACAAATGTATGCATTTTCCATGTATATCATCTAATTGTTATATATAAATTTTCCATGTATATAATTTCAAATTCAGAGTGGTCTTGGATTCAGATAAATACAGTAGAAGAGCTAGGTATTATCATCATCTATTAGACACAGGAAATGAATACCAAAATCAAATGGAACTGTGCTGGCAATACAAATAAACAGAATTCATCACCCAAACCTGAAAGTGGTCTTTAATCAAGTAATCATATTTTAATAAAAATCTCCTGTGATCTTTAAGTACCATAAGAAGTTAGAACAATTAATTTACCTGCAATTGGGTTCAGTGAAGGTGTAATTCACTAAAATTGTACAGTCTGTATTAAACAGAAGGTCAGGCTAGTGAGATCCAGTCATTCCTTCCAGTCTTTCGTCTTAAGGAGGGGACACCCAGGGTTACAGTTCCCTCTATCATAATGCTGGGCATTATGTTTGCAATTGATACCTGAGAGATCCCCACAACTTGCTGCTGATATTCCACATTTCAAACACTAATTCAAACACTAATTCAAACTAACTGGATTGCATTGCTACTATGGAAGCAGGAGACAACAAACAGATTAATATTTTGTGCATTGAGCCGATAACTAAATACAGGCAAAATCCCAAGCTTTTTGTTTAATATGTTATTTTATTAAAGTGAAAAAAGAGTTGATGGGATAATGGGTACTATTGATCATGCTTTAATAAAACAAGGTTATCTGCTCATTAAAATTTTTGGGCTCTGCCACACAGTAAATCTCACATTTCTATAAATTGTGTATTTATAACATGTTCAATCAAAGTTCTTGGCACAGACCAGAATGTATCAAGAAAAATACTATAATACACACCAAGAGTCCACATATAAAAAGCCATCCATATTCCCATAAAACTAAGTCTCTATTCTTCATACTTTTCCAAACACGGAAGTTAGGCTTTCATGTGTAAATTTGAATATAAACCTACAATTGTAAGATTTGAACACTCCTAGAAACTCACCTTGCTCCCAGAATCTCTTGCTCCAAGCATCCCTTTTTTAGTAAGAAGATAATGTTTTATCAGGAGGTACCTTAGTTTTTCTGTCAATACTCACGTTGAGCTGATATTTTTGGCCTTAATTTTAAATATATTATATTACTGTTTGGTGTGATATGTTATTTCATAAGTGTTATTTAAAATATTCTTGGAATAAATGGATTTGAGATACGTAGCATCTGGCTTTTTTCTTTCTAGAAACACCTCCAATCAGGCACATGCACACACACAATACACACATGCACTATTATATCAGATCATTTTACTTTGTATGTCATACAACATCTATTATGTCTGACCTGGTGAAACCACACAAGATGCCAAACGTGAATATATTTTTTCTATTTTATTAAAAAATTGTGCTCTGTAATAATATTCTAGGCAAGTGGTGGCAGAGCAGTTGATGTGTTTCACTATGGTTCTGGAGGAATAAGTTCAACCCTTGCTCATGTGAAAAGCCATTGACTCCATTGACCAAGCTGTAAACAGTTATCTAGTCATTCAGGCTGGAGAGTCAAAGGCAGCCTGCCATGATGCTAGGAATTTCATTCTCTTGGTACTGTGGTGCACCTTAACCACGGTAGCACGATGGACTTTTTTTTGCTAACCACGGTAGCACAATGGACTTTTTTTTTCCTCATTAACTTTCCAATTCTTCTACCAGGTGCACCTATTGTCTCTACTCTTCTGCCTGCTGTTTCATCTGATAAAAAGCAAAGAGCAGAAATGCCAGAGATACAATGAAGTGGGAAATAAGGCGAACTCTGCTAACAGATTAAAGAAAATTTAGTGGTGGGGGAAAATGATATAAAAGCTTCTGTCATTTTTCAAAGGTGAAAAATTGCATTAGCCCACTTCAAGATAAGCAAATATCTTGATTGAACTAAGATCACTACTTTCAAAGGCTTGTTAAGAAAGTGAACAAAAAATGTTGATAATTGGTGGTTCCAAAGCAATGTGCTCCACTTACCATCAGGTTAGTTAAGATCTGCCTTCACGGCTTTGAGTGATTCACTCATCCCTCTCTATGTTTCTAATTAGTTCTTGCAAAAGGTATCATGAACCACAATTTAAGCAAGTTGCACGCTGAATTGAAGTTTCCTAAGATAAAATGACTTAAGCAGCCTTTTCATCTGAATCTTCAAAAAGTTTTGAAGCCTGCTATTTTTTCATCAAAAAAACTATTATTTTTGTTCAACCATACAAGATGGAAACAACAGTCAGTTGCATTTGAATGCAATTCTGTTTAGAGATGATGATTCCTAACTGAATTTTGACCAATAAGGTGGAATGCCCTGTCCTTAGTCCATTGCAACCATTGCTCTGTGTGCTGGGCTATGCTTGGATGAGCTTACTTCCCAGGCCCCTTCACAAAAGAAACAGAGGCATGAAGTGGCAGTTGTAGGAAACCTGCAGTTCTTGCTCACATCTGTTTCATCTGTAATCACACAGTTCATAAACCATCATGAGTGGAAGACTCCTCCTTAAGAATGATGCTTTCATATATGATGGCACTGCATTTGGACACTGCTGGCTGGCTACAATAGTAACATCACTTTTGGAAGTACTACTTTCAGAGATAGACCCTCAATAATGACAGTAGACAAGGTGCCAGACATGGACTGTTCAAATGCCCAATGATAGGTTGGAGCCTCATTCTACAAAGCACTCAGCACTGAACCTCCTAAATTCCTGTTGCTGTTTTACATTGCTGTTATGCATTTGGATTATGGTAGTACCTAAGAACCCCATTGTGAAAGCACGTTGATAAGTAACAAAGACAGCTGCTTTCACCCTGAACTCACAATCTATATGTCAGTCACAATGCAAGATATAAAAGGAATAGAGAGAATGAGGCAACAAAATAAACAGAACTTGACAGAAAATCCGGTTACTCAGCATCAAGTCAACAGATTGCCTATGTAAATTCTCAGATAAATTAGTAAATGAAGACTAAATAAAAATTCTAGTCCCAATAAATCCCCCAATAAAATTTGGGGGCTGGACTCAATCTCACGAGGTCCCTTCCAGCCCCTAATGTCTATGAAATCTTTGAAATCCAATGACAAAATTTCACTTCACCTCAATGGAGTGGGATTTCACCAAGCAGTTTAATTTTTCCCAATGAATCCTCACCTTTTCATAAGCTTTCCTCTTTGTCTCCGAGTCCATCCAGTCATTTTCCTTTTCCAACATATCAACAAAGGCCCATCGAATGCCTTCAGTCAATTCCTCCATCTGCAAGACAAATTCACCCCGGTAAAGAATGTCATGGTAGACTGACCAGGAAAAAAAACCCCAAATTTGTTTTATGGTGGAATGAGACTATATCTGTCCCTCTCTATAACACCAAAGTTGCTCTCTTCCCACCTAACTTTCTCCTCCTCCCAACCACTGGGTATTTTAGTCCCACCAAATTTGTCTTTTTTTCTTCTCTTCAGCTGACTCACATGATTTCCTCACTTCCTTCCTTTCATGACACAGCCATGAACAATCAAGGATGAAGTTACATGTTACACTTAGACCACTCTAAAGGCACATAAAATGCCAGTGTTCATACATTAAGGCTCACTAACTCATTCTAAGTCCCCTCTGAGCATCTCAAATTTATACCACTTGAGGCAAGAGTTAACTCTGGTCTGTGCTACTTAGCTCATGTTACGGTAACTTTGGTTAGCTCCATGGAGATAAAACAAGCAATTTGCAATCCTTGAGGATCCCTGATCCCTGTCCCCTTCCTCTCCTGCCAGAACAGGGATGGAGCACAGGTGTCCTGGTTCCTAGCCATGCTCCTACTCATCAGCCCTCTGGTAGCAAGTCAGAGGTATGCAAGCAAGACACAGCATTACTCCTTAACATGCAAGTGCTCACAACACATTCTAACTTTAACACCACTTAACATTACACAGATTTAGTATGGTCTAACTGTAACTTGCAACTTCATCCCAAGAGAATGCCCTTCTTGCACTTATGGTGCATGTGTGCGTATAGACCACTTTATAAATAGTTACTGAAAAATCCTCAGTTTGGATAGGTTGTATCATGACCCAGTTGCAAAAGGCTCTATTATTTACCGATCAAATGTTAAATGCAGGCTGCTAATGTAATAAGTACATATTGTTTTATGACAAAGAGTAATGGCTCAAACAGTAGTTCAGGCCTGATTGGGGTAGTAATTTACATCTGTTCAAAGTTGGGAAAACTTGCCACCATTCTGGCTTTTGGTAGCATTTTTCATGCACTTTTCATAAATGACTACACAAATTGTTAAGTACATTCCAAATGTAGGAATAGTAATGCTTAGACACTAGGGGGATGCTTTTTTCACAAAAACCCTAATGAGAGGGGAAAAAAAAGGGAGAGAGATTCTTCTACGGCAGAAATGTAGAAATGTCAGTCCAATCCTGGTCGGCTGGAACAAAAGAGGTACTTGTTGCCAATTATTTTTACTTGTGTCAACAGATGAGACTGAAGGCAATTACTAAGACAACATTAGGAGAATGTGGCAATGTGGCAACAATTATTAAAGTCATTGGAGCTGGCTGGATCAGACCTAGAGTCAGGACAGGAAAAGGCATTCAAAATAAGCTGCAGGTTTCAAGCATATCATTATATAATGCTTATCAGCTGTATTAAATTTAAAAAGCTGGAAATGTCAAGTAACAGTGACATATAACATGTTAATGAGTAGATATGGTATATTTAAAGTGTCCTTGGAGAGCAACCCCCCCCCCCACCCCCAAAACAGACAAACTAGCAACATTATTTTCAGCGAAGCTGTTATTTATGCATCAGACACATTTTAACTTCGAGTGATTTTCTTTTTGGTGCATTTGTCTGAAAATAATAAAGAGAAAAAAGCATTAGGCATCCATTTATTAGTCATTTTGCTCCCTCTTTATTAAATAACTCATATTTTATAGACAATGTAGGATAACCAGAATAGGCACAACATTAAATATGACCTAATAGTCAACATTCACAGTAAACTGCATCCAAGAGAATAAGGTAACTTAAAGAATATTGATGGCAGAACACTGACTCAATTAACTTAGTGCACTAATGAGGTGAACTCCCTGTACTTGGAGGTTGCAAGTTCAAACTCAAGCTCTGCAATTGGACCCTTGTGTATATTTAAGTTTTATGCACCAGCTGTAGCTGTAGGGGGTGGAGGAAAAACCTATTCATACTATCAAAGTTATTACTGAAATTGCTCAGGCATAGCTGTAAGAAACACTGCAGACACTGTAGGTCAAAACTAGTGCTATATTTAGACACAAATAATATATTTTGATAAAAGAGAGAAAAGGCAAATATGGTATGAGGCATCAGTGTCTAAAACCTGAAAACGCTCTGCTACACCATAACTCACAATTTTCTTATCATGGACAGTGATATGACACTCCTTTAGCTAAGGCAGAAATGTTCTAGAAATTAGAATGGGCTCCTAGTTTAATAGAAAGAAAATGGAAAAAATTGTGGAAAAAAGAATTATTCGAAATAGACTGAATAGCCATACTTAAAAAGGTTTCAGTCAAACTAACCTCTGTTATTGCATCTGCATACCCAGTTAGTGTTCCACACTCTTCCTTCTGTGCCAGCAATTTTGTGCCCTGTGGCACACTGAGGATGCACACTTGTGGGTTTTTTGTTGTTTTTTTTAGAACTGGCCTTAAGGAAAATTTACTGCAGTACCTAAGAAATGCTTGAACTATATTGCATTTAAGCAGTAATCCATCTTTCTTTGCATTCCTTCACATCTTCAAATAGTAACAAAAATACTTGCATTTCTTATGGCCCTTCTTTCCTTCCTCCTTAATCTGGCCTACAGGTCATTTGTAACATTAGCAATTTCTTTGCCAAAAAACTGTAATATACTTTATGATCTCAATGACAAATCAAGTTGCTGAAAAAGCTGGATGTGCATTTTACTAATTCAAAGATAACACCTTCAACAATAATAAAAGTTATCCAGGGTCTAAGAAAGAAATTACTCTACTGACTCTGGTTCATCCAATTAGGGTTCCTGCTTTGACAGTGGGTAACACCTGGTGCTGTAAATGAAGCTGATGAAACCAAAGATGAACTCAAGGCAACTTTTTCAGATCAGGATTCTGGGCCTAATTAAATGTCCGTTAGAGTATTTCCAAGGACTACAATAAGCTTTTGAGCAGTTGTAAATTCAAATGTGATTTTTCCCCAACATTAGCAATTGGCAATCCAGCATAAGACTAAGAAAATGCACCAGCTAGGAGTTAAAGCTAAAATTTAAAGTTAGAAAAGTTCAACCTGAAAATAAATCTCAACCTATTCTGAGGGTAATTAATCAAAGGATTTCCTTTGGTAATAAATGTAGCAGAATGTAGTATCTTTAAACTGAGAATGGATGAAGGTCCAAAAGTATCCTCTGTGCTCAAAAGTATAGAAGAATAATTTGCTCCACAGTAGAAATGACTAGTTGAAATATGACAGGTGCTACACAGAAGGTTTGACTTGATGACTACAGTTGAAGCTTTTGTCTCTAAAAATATCTGAATCACAAATCCTGAGTGATCCTGATATTTGGATCTGAACTTTCTCAAAATTACAGATTCCTTGTCCTGGCCCAGTTCTCTGGAAAATAATATTAAGAGTCCACATTGCCATCAGACATGCAATTCTGTATTGTGCAGAACAGACCCTTGCAGCTAAAAAATCTTGGGCAAGGTCTTCAACTAGTGCAGATCAACACAGTTGCAAAGCTTAGGCCAGCTTACTCATGCTGAGGACCCTTATTCTCTTGCAATCACAAGTTTTGGTTAACCCTTATTCAAACCATTTATATGTGTTTGAAAAACTTGTAGTGGTAGAGAATCACCAGACTAAATTCCCACTGTGGCCTTTTATTTGTTCAAGTAACTTTTTCAATGTGCTACTGGTGGAAAGTTTCTCTTAAAAGTTGAATTAAATTTAGTCCACTGGGATAAAGAAACTAATTAAAAGGCAGACTTACCATTCCCCTCTTGTCTTCTTGAAAATGGACATCCACAAACATCTTACCAACGACATAAGGGAGCGCTCCTTCAACGAGACTGACACATTTATCCCACTGAGGCAACAAAGTCGTGGTCCCCTGGATGACCTGCTCATATCATACAATGGAATATAAACCATTAAGAAAAACAATTGAGTGGCACCCTCACACAGTAAATTCTGAAAAATCAACATAATTTACCTAATATGTACAATTTTAAAATTGTTTTTGGTCTGTGTACTCAAAAAAATGTAAGGAACCACAAATCAGTTCTTCAGAGAACTGTGACATTCATCTGAACCCTCAAACTCCCTTAGCTAGCTCAGGAGGCTTCTGGATAGATTTCTGTACTGAAGTGCCAGAAAACTGTATGGGATTTCCAGTTGATGCCCCATTTAACAGGGACTCGGCACATCTACATGAGACATTTACCACACAGTTGACTAAGTAACTGCGCAGTAAATATCTCTGCATCTACACACACCCTCCATTAAGGCACACAAAACTAATAAATTCTGCAGCAGGGTAGTACTACTGTGCTGCAGAGTTTTTCTGTGCACAGCAGTGCATGTGTAGACACTGCCCAGCTGGCTGGAGAACAAGGGTGCTTTAGTGTGAGGGCTGCCTACTGGCTAGCCCTGCACTGCAGCACTGTCATGCCCCAGCCAGCCCCGCCACAGTACATTGAGCCTAGTCGCAGCAGCCCCTGGCTGCTGCAACCCAACTCAGTGTGCTACGGTCCAGGCACAGATGCAGACGCATGCCCAGGATCTTCCTGGGTGCAATAAACTCCACAGTTTATTGCTGCCCCCTAATAGCATGTGTAGAGGCACCCACTGGGCGCATCCAGATGAGCCTGCAGGTGCCTCTTGCAGTGTCTCAAACCCCTTTGAGATGCTGCAAGAGGGACGTGCAGGAATGAGAAAATGTTTCCCAGGCTGCAAAAAACCCCACGGGGAACCGTGCCCTGAGGTAACCAGAGTCTGGGTCCTCCACAAAAATGCTTTAGCTACCAGAGCATCTCTATGGTTAGCCCTCACCCCAGTGCAGAAGCACACTGACTGCCCATTCAGGGCATGCAGTGTGCCATCAGCGGGGAGCTGGACCCAGGCTCCACTGCCAGTCAGTAAGGGGTTGGGGGGCTCGAGGAGGGGGAAGGGGACCATGGAGGGGGACCTCTGCTGGCCCCACCTGCTCCCCCAGCCTCCTGATCCCTTCCCTGTCCGGCCCCAAGCCCCCCCTGATCCCTGGACCCCCAGCATCTGTGCTGCCTGTGGGGGCTCTGCCAGGAGGCCCTGGAGCCCCCACAGCCCCTGCTCAGTAAGTAGAGGCATTTTTTTTTTTTAAGTGCCGGAGGCTGGGGTGGGGAGGCAGCCAGCGGGAGCTGAGGGTGCAAGTGGGGGATGGGGCCAGGTAGGGCAGCCACTAGGGGGGCTGCAGGAGCTGGCGGGGGATGGAGCCAGGTGGGGAAACACTCCAGGGGCTGGGGGAGTAAGCTGGAGTGGAGTGGGGCATGTGAGCTCTTCAGGGGCCCGTAGCCCCTGTGGGGAGGCTATAACCTGAGGGGGGGCCATGGCCCCTGTGGGGGAAAATAGCCTCTGAGGGGGGGCTGTAACCCCTGGGGGGGGGGATGTAGCCCCTGTAGGGGGCAGCAAAACATATATTCATGTATTCATGAATTCAGAAGACATGTATTTAGAATTCACTTTATTATTATTATTATAGACTGGTAGTCTTCCAAATTGCTTTAACACTGTAGATATAGCAATAAAACATTGCCCAACTGATCGTGGTCTCTCTCTCTCTCTCTGTAGTGGTCTTAGGCTTTAAGTGTGGAGGAATATGGATTTTGGGGTATTTTACAGAGTCAATTTGGGATTTTTGTATCAGGGATTTTTCAGTTTTCCAATAGGGAACACCAGTATTCCTGCTAGGCAGGACCCTACCTGCAGTGGCAGGACCCTGCCTGCTCAGAGCTGGTACCTTGGACCCAGCTGGCTGTGGCTGACCTCCTGGCCAATTGGGGCCAGGAGGACATGCTTTAACAGTTCAAAGCAGGCCACCACACCCAGAACATCTTCTGGGTGATAGCTGCCCAGATGGCCGGGCAGGGGCACACATGGCAGTAGTGCTGCACAAAAGCCAACTCCACAGTCACAGCCCACTGGCAGCTGGCCCAGAGGGGCAGATGCTTCATCCAGGTCTGGCAGGTGCACAGCAGGTCACAGGCAAGCAGCAGCCACCACTGCCAGACTGCTGCAGTAGGTAGAGGGTGCAGGGAACTCTTAGGGCTGCTTCAGGAGTCTGGCTGGCACAAGGGGGAGTGTCCCCGGAGCTCCTGAGAGTGAGTAGTGCTGAGCTACTTGCCAAAGCAGCTTTTTGTACTGCTGGGGCAGGACAGGGAAGCTTTTTATACTGCTGTGGGCAGGCTCTAGCTCCCCCTGGCTGCAGATCTGGGAGGAACCAGGCAGGGTTATTTTGCCCCAAGTGGCACAATTTGCTCCACAACAAAGTGCATGTGTGAGCACGTGCACTGAAGCAAAAAGCCCCAGCTCAAATTTGCACCACTTCTATTTGAGCTGCTGCAAGCGCACGTGCTTGCACGTGTAGACACACTCACTGAGTAGCTCAGTCAACCTGAAGTAAAAACCCCATTCCAGTAATAGGTTGCAGGGTCATGGTTAGAGACCTACCAAATTCATAACAGAAGTGGTTCTGCACAAGAGTTCCTCTAATCTTTCAGGTTGCCTCATGCACCCACTCTGCTGATTGGCAGAGGGTCCCTGCCACTTGCTCCTGATCAGCAGGGAGGTGAAAACTGCAGCTTTAAATATAGTGCCATTTTGCATCCTGACTGATCAGCAGAGCCACCAGCGCCCCTCAGCCAATCAGTAATGGGGGAGTAGTGCATGTGGGAACCTGCAAGATTAAAGAAGCTGTCAAGCAGCCCACTTCTGCCATGAATTTGGTAGATCCCTAGTCAAGGTAGCCACAAAACAGAGGTATAGTCAAGCTCCCTGCTCTTCCTCCAACCTTGTAAAATAGTAGGAAGAGTGATTGGAGCCTACAGAAGAGCTCCACTTTTATCCAGCTAATCTGGAAAGATTGGTGGCATATGGAAGAACTCCTAGGGATATGCTATCCCTCAGATTAAAGTGACAGGGTGCTACTGATACTACCTAGATGCCAAGGTAGGAGGTAAGCTAAATACCACCAGTTAAAAAGTTAGAAGCTACAATGGTGGCTCAAAAGCCTCTAGCCAGATGTGCTGACTATCTCTCAGGTAACAAAGCTCCAAATAATTTCTTCCCCAATTCTTGACTCAGAGTCTAAGAACCATAGGAGCAAGTCAGGTATTGTACTCTAATTCTCTGCTGTGCTCCTGTCCATGACATCCATCTTGCTACTGCCTGCTTAATATGTGTGCAGTTCTCATCCTATTCCTAAAGAGCACCATCCACACTGATAGGAGGCTCATATTATTTATCAGTCCCTAAGAAGAGTATCAGCCTAGTTCGGCAGCCAGGCCTTATCCCCAGGGAAACTTCTCCTAATCACACTTTCTACCAAGAGACAGGGGTGCAGACTGATAATCTTGCATTAAATAATGTCTGCATTTTTGGTTTGGGGAGAAGAAGGTACTCATGTGCAAGAAAAAAAGACAACTGCTTTGGCTAGAGGGCACCAATGTAAATTCATGGATGTAGGACACCTGTGGAAATGAAGAAGGGTAACAATGCGTGCAGAGGAATTGGGCAAGTGTGTTTGAATGCAAAGGGACAGCAATGTGAAATGGGAGAACATCCTTAGTTGTCTGAAAGACGACAGGGGGCACACTGTTCAGAGGAGGGATTGACAGATCTATGAGGATGGGGTTGAAGTAGGGTAAGGAGTTATGAAAGGGAGTGAAAGATCATATAGGTCAAAGGAAGAGAAGGAAGAACTTATAGAAGGACCATTGAAGGGGTAAGTAAGTAAAAGAGAAATTAGGAAACAGTGAGAGAGAGAGAGAGAGAGATCTATGAAGGAAAGAAAAACTGGAGTAACAGAACAGAAAAAGGACAGAGGGAGGAAGAAACAATGCATTACTTCACTGAATATTTTGTAAAGTCGAAAATTACAAAGAGAAAAATGTTTGACGTGCATGAACTCAGTCTTTTGACAGCCAAACTCACAGCTCATAACTCTTTAATTCAGCAAATATGTGTGGTCTGATCATCAGGCTTGGAAGATAAATGGCAAGAGGAGGGCCAACTTTGGGACTCAGGAGGAATAGTAAGAGGCCACATTTCAGTAAGACAAATAATAAGATTAGGATGAGCAGATAGGTCATTCTATCTTCTCAAAATATATTGGTTGTCTGGACTGCTTAGTACCCACTGGCCCTCCTCTCTGCTGCAGAGCTCCATGGGGAGGAAAAAATAACTCAGGTACTTCATGGTTATCCTTCACTAACTTGCAACACTGATGGTCTCTGAAAGGACTAGCATTCAGCTTTTATAAACCCAAAACATATCATCTGTGACAATGGTATTCAAGTGTGGTAGAGCATTACAGCAGTGAGCTAGAAACACCCGTAAAGTTTTCAATTACATTTCAGGCAGGAAAATTAGGAAAGAGTGGTGCATTTTGGATTGCATACTATTTTTATTTTTGTGAGAGTGGGCTGTGAGCAACACACAGGGCTGCAAAGGTGTGCAGCTCTGTAACACAATTTAGAGTTCTACAAGCCAATTTACTACTGTCCTCCCCAAAAGTCACCAACCACTTAGAACTAACATATCCAGAGTAGAGACACTGATAATCCAATAAGCAAATACATTTCTTAGCATATAGGGATGCTGCATTCCAGAGCCTATGAAAAGGCCCCTCTGCTTTCTATAAAAGCTGCGTTTTCTGCTTGCCTCCCATCACCAGAAAAAGGGCTAGCCATCTTATTTTAATACACTTGTATACTTCAGGTACTGCTGGATACATGAGGCATAGTTAGTCTGTGTCAGATTGCTTTGGAGCAGTCCCATTACCATCCCACATCAGTGCCCAACCACTCACTCCTACTCAATGTATGCCAAATACTGGAAAGTGTCAGTTTTTTTTAGCATAGCTCAGGGCATGCCCAGTGATGTTCTCAGGATCCCAGCCTTTGATGTGCTCATGAGCAGCACTGGGCATACCCAATACCACTCTGAAGCATAGACAGGACATTTTTTCAGCATGCTGAACACCTGAAGCAGGAGTGAGTAGATGAGGCATGTTTTCAAAGCACTGCTTCCTAGCACTGTCTAATGCAGTGTAGATAGGCCCTCAGGGTCCTGTCTGTCTATGCTGTGCTTAATGCACTGTGGCTGTGATCTAAACAATGATATTATTCAATCCCATTGTATCCATCACTGCAAAGGACTTTGACATGACCCTATATACAATCTTGTTTTACCATTCATTCAAGGTTTTGTGCTCTGATTTATAGGCCCCTGGCAGAAGTTGCATTTAAAGTGTAATTAATGTGTTAATGTAGAAATAAATTGTAATATGATTGATATTCAAGAAATTTATCACCCAATTTTGAGCTTTAATAATTGTGATCCAGCCACAAAAATGTTATTTATTACATGTAGAATATCTTTGCAGCTTATTTGTATCACACTTTAATTTGAATATGCCTCATGTTATAGATAAATTGATATTGTTTGGCTAGGTCCTCCAGCATCCCAGGGCGGATGGGTTTTTTTTGTCTCACCTATCCCCCGCCCTCCCCTCCCAACCCACCCACCCCTTCCTGCAAAGGGCTTCTCTGGGATTGTGAATGTTGCTGCACTTCGGTGTTTCAAGAAGATGTCACGATGACTCACTACCTTGTTTCCCTTTCCCCAACCAGCCTTCAGGTGGTGTCACATATTCAATTTAACACTTACTATGGGCAGTTAAAATGTGAGCTGACATACATTCAGGCAGTTTGGCATGTGTTTAGTGCTCTCAGGGCTTGGCAAAGTTGTTGCTTTTCAGTGGAGGGTTATCTCCTAACACATACTAACATGAATAGGTCACTGCAGTCCAATGATTTACAACTGTTGCAAGTGAACATCTGACTCCACCCTTGAAAGATACTTCTTTAAGGAGCCCTTTAGCACTTGCTCCCTGTTAGAGCTGAAGTATACAAACACTTAACATGACATGCTTTATTTGCACACAGTAGGAATGTGTTGAGGAAAAAGTAAAAACACAGACACAAAAGTACCATGTAAGGTGTCCCAGGAGAGTTTGAGCCCTACCACTCTTGCTCCACCCCTTGCCTCCCCTACCCTTTGCACAGGTCTCCCCCTGCTCTGCACAAGAGTCATAGGAATAGCTCCACTGGTAAGCTCAGAGCTCATTTTCCATTAGCAGCACAGCTAAAGGGAGTAATGGGGGGAATGACAGCCCCTGCCAGCAGCTCTGCAGCCCCTCTTGTGCTTTTTTCCCCTCTGGCTAACTTGCTCTGTGAATGCAAAGCAGGCCATATGGAGCAGCAATTTCCACCAGGCAACATTACCTGTTCGATGGAAATCATATCTGCTAGGTGCCACAGTATAAGCATCTCCCTGAAAAAATACATCTTGATGCAATTTGCAGAAGATACCACTTTCTTTTTTTATGAGCTGTAAGATTCAGGAGGGGCCCTCATAAACATGCACAATGGACAGAATTTGCCCCAATGCAAAAAAGGCAGCACAAAGCCTACACACTACTAACAAGAAATTTTGCAAGTGTTATTTTGGAAAGTGCTGCATCAACTCCATTTAGATATTTTGTTTCCACTCTCCAGGACCATACACAGAAAAACACATACAGCTATTTAGTGTGTCAAAAAAACGTAGTCACTAAACCCATAGGGTGCCCTTTGGGAATTTTCTGCCATGTGGAAAAATGTTCATTCTTATAACATTATCCTGCCAGGCTAGTTAATGGTC
Organism: Alligator mississippiensis; assembly: GCF_030867095.1. Classification (NCBI taxonomy): domain Eukaryota; kingdom Metazoa; phylum Chordata; order Crocodylia; family Alligatoridae; genus Alligator; species Alligator mississippiensis. The sequence continues at coordinate 317,311,520 of NC_081824.1, forward strand.
AGCAATATATATATTGCCTACCAAGAAATACCTCAAAAAAGGACACAGCTAGGAATTGAGAGCCAGTTACATTATTTATTGTATCATACTCAAATAGCTGTCATTAGAGAAGAACATTGGCATCACTTCCCATATTTAAAAAAAAAGTACTCAATTATTATTTAGGAGTCTGACTAATTCTATAGCTGCTCAAATACTATTTATTAAATATATTCTGAGCAAGATCATTAGTCATTTTCTTCATTTCAGGCAGGGAGTGTAGAACTCCCACTTTGCTGTGCCAGGTACATATCACATGTAGATTTATTACATGAAGAAAGCAGCCCCTGTGGGTTAGCTAATTCTCACTCTCACATGCTTATCTTGCCCAAAAGTCCCATCTTATCAAGTGTGGCATGGGAAGAAATCTAGTTGCATGGGCAGACAGCACATTAACCTCCCTCTGAAACAAGCGGGAACCAAGAACCAGACTGTGGCTCTCAGTCATATTCTGATGTTCATAGGGCAATGAGACTCCAGGCTGCACTTTCTCAGGGCCAAATCCCAATTTTGACCTACTTTTGTAACTGTTCCTAAATTTAAAAATGTTTACAGTTATTCTTATATAAATGTCAATAGTAATTAATGAGACATCAGGGCTAGCTCCACTTTGGCCCGGAGCAGCAATCCCAGAAAAAGTCCTTCTGACTAGGCTCAGCTGTTCCACTGAGAGGGCTCTGCAGTCTGGCCAGCATTAGGGGCTGGAAAAAGTTTGGGCATGTTCAGTGAGGGTAAAACCTTTTAGAGATGTGTCTGCTAAAATCAAAGATGTCTCTACTGCACACGTTTTAAGTGTTCTTGTTCCAAAATTTTATCTCAAGGCCAATTGTTGGCAGACTTTTACAGGTAAGACAAGGGGCACTTCCTTCATACAAACCACACCCCTGCCAAATTTAAAGGATGAGGGTACTAGAGTTGTTCAAAGGAAAAGTCTCAAGAATTCCTTAGTATGGACAAAGCAACATACTTTCCACTAGCCTCCTACTCAGAAATGGCTTAAACTGTTCTGACTGACATATTCCCCTAAGTGGAAAATGGTTAAGTTTTGGCAAAGTTATACTGAAAACAAAACCTTATAATGGAAGCTGTCAGTCAATCTGAGTAGTAGAAAGTGCTAGTGATCTTATGTATAATAAAAACTGAAAAACTTACCCGAGAAAATTCCAGCCACCTATATTGAAAGCGTCTGCTAAGATTAAATATTCTTGAATACACCATCCTCCACACCAAATAGTTGGCAATGGTCCTGTTAAATGAGATATACTTTTATTAGACACCCTGATCCATACGTGAAGTACACTGAAGCACCCAAGGAAGAAATATTCATCTCTTTCTGTAAGAGCTGTTTGTTCCTGAATAGTGGATATTTTACCTCAAAATTAATGAGAGGTTGGGGGAAAAAAAGATAAAATCCTATTTCACAGAAGCCACTGCATGACAACAATTTATTATATAAATTGTGTAATTATAAACATTTTCTAGAAGATGCTTACAAGTCTATATCCTAATATTATCCTAATATTACCATAAATACTCTTCATACAGTGTCATTTTTATTCAGGCATTCTCTGTTCAAGTAGTATTTGTATAAGGTGGTATTCATATTTGGACTATGAAGTGCTGGTAGTTAAGTAACTTTACAGAGATTATAGACTACATGGTAATTTTTTACTTGTGAATCAAAATGCTGGTTATCTATCTTTGTTAGTGAGACAGACAAATGACAAATTAAACTAAAATAATCAATAATTAGTTAGCATATATAGTCATCAGATTGTAACAGTACCTTTCCTTTGAAAATCTCACAGTACTTTACAGGTGTGGGTAACAACTAGGGCTATGCAAAACGGGCCCTATATGATTTGGATTAAGCCCAAATCGGGGACAGTGATTCGATTCATTGATTCGGATCACTGTCCCCAATTCGATTTGGCTGAATCCAAATCTGAAGATTTGAGAATCAGGGATATGGCCATAGACACAGCTTTAAATGTTTTTTCTACATACCTCGGGGTACCAGGCTCATGAACATTGCAATGCTGGGCAGATGGAGCATCCCACAGGAGCACCGGGGGGGGGGGGAGGGGGGGGCCACATGCTTGGCAGTAAACTTGGGTCCACCAGGGAACATGTGGGGGTCCCCCCCATACCTCCCCCAGCTTGGCAATCAGCCATGGGGGGAATCCCAGGTGCCCCCCCCCGTGCTTCTGGTCCATTTCCGGGTTTGCTGCTGAGCATGCTGGAGAGCCCTTCATGCTCCTGTGGGATGCTCCATCTGTCCCAGCATCACAGCATTCACTAGCCGCTTGCTACCTAGAGGTATGTAGAAAAAACATTTAAAGCTGTCTATGTCCAAATTTCCAAATCTTTCCAAATCTCTCTGAATTGATTCGTAGGGTTCTGATTCAATTCAGAGAGATTAAAGGGTCCTCTGATCTGATTCATAGATTTGGCCATCGAATCAGGCCGAATCTCTGCCAAATCAAATCAGGGGCCGAGGTTTCGCACAGCCCTAGTAACAATTGTTGTGAAGATGTTGGAGTTCCATTTTAGCACAGAATGGACACATGAGGGCATACAGTCTTTGACGGCATGTTAAACCCAGCTTGGAGTACTTCCTGCCATGTTTTCAGAAGTCTTGTTATCTACATTCAACAGATTAAACCTAGTACTAATATGCCTACCCAAGCTACAATCCCATACATAGACCTAGGCAGTATGATGAGATTAATATTGCTGCAACTGTAGCAGTTCAGGCCCTGAGGGTGGCTACATGGCACACCTAGTGACCACCTGGATCCCACTCCAACACCACTCACCCCTCTGACCTCTCAGGGGTCCACCCCACTGTCTTTCCTGCCATGTCTTGATGTTAAAGGCAAAACAGGAAGATTGCCCTTAGAACTCAGTGGACTTGGGCACCCTCTCTGCCTGGCTTCTTTTCAAGCTCAACTGGGCCAGCTCAATTCAGAGCTTTGTCGCACTGCACAGTCTCTCTATCTCAAGGGTATTGCCTCAGAGGGTTCTCCTTGGCCCCATCACAGAGCTTGGTCCTTCAACCTGTAAATCTCTGTCTGGGCTTTGGCTTTCTGGCCTTATCCCTCTTATTCTGGCTGTGCCCCTAAGTCAGGTCCACTGCCCCAGACCTCAGGTTCTGGACCCCACCCCCAGATTCAACCTCTCAGGCATTGGCTCCTGCTGCCTTGGTATTGTCCTCTCAAGCTCTGGGTCTGCTCACACAGTCTTTGAGCTTCTGGCCCTCTCTTGCCCTCTGTCACCTTAGGTTCAGGACCCATGCAAACAGTCTCTTTGGCTGAGGATGAGGGTCAGAGCCTGCGATCTAGTCCTCCAGCAAAGAGGCTGCACTTCTCTAGGAGCTTCCTGCAGCTTCCAAGACTTCCCTTACAGCCGTTCCCAGTTCTCTGTTTTCCAACATAAGCACAGGTAGACTGCTTCAAAACTAAATTCCTTTCCCCAGCGTGGTTCTGTGTCACACCATAACAAACAGGGATCCTGATTTTCTCTGATTAAAAAAATCCCCAATTTCCAGTTTAAAAGAAGTAACCTAAAATCCACATTTTTCCATGATTAAAATGAAACACTTCTAAGATATATATCTATCTATCTATCTATCTATCTATCTATCTATCTATCTATCTATCTATCTATCTATCATGGTGTTTCATTTTAAAGCAACCAATCAGAGTGCTCCAGCAGCATTCTGGATAAGAGGGGTCAATAGTGACACAGCAGAATGCCACCATGATGGTGGAGATGGTGTAGCATGAACAGACTAATTCATGTAATCAATAAACACGGCACCTTGACTTATCCCCTTTTATAAAGTTTTGCTCGTAATTTGAGCAATTGGCAATTTGTGTAACATTTTGGTGGAGAATGTGTGTGGGGGTGAATAAGGTTCTATGTTGAGGTTATTGATCAGTTGTGTGTTATCTGTATAGTAAGTTTTGTCTGTATATGTGTTTGTCTGCCTATCTTAAGGTGTGCACACCGACCGGTGGTAGAAGTCCTGGGTATAGTGGTCTCAGGTTAGACTGACCACTTAGAAAAAGAGAGGAATACTTGTATACTTGGACAAGTTGTTTAACTTGGAAAGCTCACCTTGTGGGTTGTGGATAATTAAGAAGCTCACTTTGTGGGTTATAGACTACCAAAGTAGTCTGGACCACCTATAAAGAGGGGTCCATTGTGTTGGTTTAAGTTTTGTTTTCAGACTTGGTTATCTTGGAAATTGGACTTTTTGGCAGGTTTTTACGGATTTGTATACGGGATTCAAGTAGTAACTAACAGTAACTAACTTTAAGCAGTAAAAAAAATACAGGAGATGGAAGTTAAGATGTTCAAAAGAAAAACAGTAAAGAGTGAGGCAGATGTCAAAGATGTCAAAGATTCCCTGCCTACATATCTGCAAGATACGTCTTTTTTTTTTTAAAGTGCTGCAGCGGTTTGGATATAGTCCTTAGACTGAGCAGGCAGTATCTGATGCATATACTATTGCAGACTTAGAAGACAAATTTAAGAACTATATGCAGAGATATAATATACCACCACACTCCATGAAAAAGGAGACTGCAGCAATGTGGCTTTTATAGGAGGCTACTAAAAATCTGTTCCTCCGTCTAACTGTTAGGAGGCATTTTAAAGGAGTTAGCTAAAATTTGTAGTAAGGTAGAGTTGTATAGTAATTGTGACTAGGGTTGTAAGTTTTGTGCAGGAGAGATGGTTTGTTACCGCTGACCAGAAAACTTTGTTTGTCTGGGTCAGGCAGAGTAGTAGACACGAGTACATGCTGTGGTACGCTTGGGATTAAGTAAGACCTTCCCACTGTGTTTTCAATAGGAAGCTAAGAGAGAGCAGAGAAAGTCACCTCTCTACTGGAAAGGCTGTGTAAATGACAGGGTCCTTGGGAAGGGTTAAGTTTTATAGATAGTTACAAGAGCACTTGTGTGTTTTCTGTGAAGTTTGTAAGTTACATGTGTAAGTTATGGCAAAGTAAAGTGTTACGCAATCAGTGAAGCTTCAAAGAGATCAAAAACGTTTAAAGAAATGTAAGACAGCTACTTCGGGATCCTGTGTGCCAAGAATAAAATAAAAAAAAAAAGGCAGCCAGTAGGACAAAAAGAGACAAGGTATGTTACTAGACATCTGCTTAGGCAGTGGCAGAAAAATTGTGATTGGAAGTGAGGGGAAACCTGGTTCTGCCCCCTGCCTCTCCAGGAACAGTGAAGGGCCTAGAAGAGATAGAGATTGTTACAGGAGCATAAGGGCTTGTTTTTGGAAACATCAGGGTACAGCTGTGTAAACAGAGATCAGTGCCCAGAATTACTTTGAGTTACTCTGGGCAGGGAAAGAGCAGTGAGCTTATCAGAAGCATGTTTTGTTTTTTCTCTGCAGAGGCATAGTTTGACGGTTCCTTTTTAAGGTAGGAAAAGTTTTTTCTGAAGGAATTGTGTGTGGTGTGCAATTCGTCGCCCATGGTCTTTTGGAGAGAGCTAGAATGGAGCTTACTGGACTGTGTGTCTGTGAGGAAAAAAGACAAAGATTGTTTTCGGTACGTAAAAGGCAAGGCCAACACAAAGTGTGCAGCTGTAAGAAAGAGAGAGAGAAATCAAGATTTGCTGTATAAATTGGTCTGCTGAGAGCAAAGCAATAAGGAGCCACTGATGAGAACAAACTGTGAAGCCTGTAGCCCAGAAAAGGTTATGGTTCAGATCTGTTAAAGGAAATGAAAGCTGAAAGTTAGGTCAAACCTAGAAGTGTTGGGATTCTAGAGAGTTGCTGGAGAGAGAAATTTGCTAAAAAAAGTATTGCCATCAGAGTTAAAAGAACATTGATAGATCCAGAAACCTGCTGAAAAGTAAGAGATCTCTAAAAGTGTTTGAGAACAGGCTCACAGAGCACAGAAAAAAATTAAGAATGGGTGCTAAAGAGCAGAGCTCACCCAAAGTTTGAGAGCGTGGAAAGCCATGGACTCAGTCTAAAAGATGTCTGAGGCAGAGTCAGTGCCTTAGAGTCCGGAAGGGGTTAGATCAGAAAAGAACTGGGGATAAGCCCAGAGGCTCTGAGGGGAGCTGAGAGAGACAGATCTGAGACAGGTCTGCAGGGCCCTAAAAGACCAAGTGATCTGGCAGTCCAGAGAAGGGGCACAAAGAAAAAATCGCTGTTAGAACTGCCAGAGCCAACAGCCTGCAATCTCAACTGGTCCAAGGAGGAGCCAGGAAACCCAGAAGTGAGAAAATGCCTCCATAAAAATTAAAGAAGACCATAACAGGAGAGTAAAAAGTTTAGTCCCGGGTATGACCTAAAACTTCCACCCTCCTGGGTGTGGTTAGTGTGGTAAAGCTACCTGTAGCAGGGTAGTCTCTGCAAAATGCGGCATAATAATCACCCTGGGGAATGGACAAGGGTGAATATAGAGCGCCTTAAAACCCTAGCTTCCACCACCTGCAGGTTACCCTTAATTGGGAAAAGGCTAGGGAGAGTGTACCCCAACAGAAAAACCTTTAGCAAAGGCCAAAGAAAAAAAATAGAAGAAAGTAAAAAAATGGGCTGGGAGGCAGCTGTTATTGAGAGAGAGAGATGTGGAAAGTGTTTAAAAAGAAAGGAAAGAAAAAATAAGAGATTAACAGAGTTTAAGTGCTAGACCAGGTAAAAGAAAAAAGTAAAAATGTAATTTTAAAAATAACCACTTTAAAGCAGGTGAAAAAGATACAGTTGCTTTAAAAACAAAAGAAGTTAGGTCCTGATCTCAGAGTGCCTGAGGTCATGCTGTGGTCTGTTTAAATTAAGTACAACAACTTCTATCGCTGGTCCAATAAGGAGTAGTGTTGTATGTTTGCTCTGTGTGTGTATTGCAAGGCAGAAAAACTGCTAGAAATAAATATCTGCAATCTCATTGGAAAAGAGGGTGAGAAATGTTTTAGTTTTTTTTTTTTAACCTCCGCACACTTCAAAAATAGTGTAAATCTTTTAGAAAGGAAAGTGTTAACAACGTGTTAAGGTAAAAAAAGAAAAAAAAGGTGTTTATAAAAACTTGGTAAATGTGAGCACTGTAAATGTATAAATATAAATAATATTTGACTGCAAGGAGTTTTCCTTGGCAGGTTGGTGTGTGTTTGTTTGTTTTTCTTTCCTCTCTCTCTTTTGCAGAAGCTATAGTCTAGTAGCAAAGGTGACTAAAAGAACTACGAGGCCATCAACAGCATTTTCTTCACCTAAACCATAGTTTTATCATCACAGCAAAATTGTTTTGTCTGTTTTGTGCTGTTTGTCCTGTTGTGTTGTTTTTATTCATTTAATGGATTAGTTTAAGTTGGCAAAAGTTTAAATGTATATGAACATCATAAAGATGTAATAAACATTATTAGTAATGTTCTCTCTCAAAATTAAATCCGTCTGTGGATCCCAAACCAGAACACTTCCATCCGGAAGGACTGGAAAGTCGTTCTAATCTTTAAAACAAAAAACAGCAATTCATATAAAAGTTTTAAGTTGTAAAGTTTACTTCTTTAGCAAAATGTCATTTAGTAAAAAATGTAATGTGTGTGTGTTTAGTAAATAACCTGATAAAGTGTTTTTTTTTAAGGCTATAAAGGAAATCTCATTTGTATTTAGATACTAGTTATAACACCAACATAACATGATGTGTGGAAAAACTGCATTAACCCATTGTTTCATAGAAAAAGTTAATAAACCTAGCACATCAGTATTTGCATAAAGAAGTAAGGAAACTCTTCATTAATTAAAGCAAAATACAAAATGGACGGCCCATTGGTAATAAACATAGATCAGTTTAATGATGTGGTTGATACCACTAACTACGACGCATATAAATGATTAGCACAATTTAAAAAAAAGGCAACCCATTTTATGGGAAATTAATGATCAGTTATGTATTTATAACTGGAATAGAAAGAAACATACTTTGGATTCCAAGTGAATAGGACTAGTGTGTATCATTAACCGTCTTGGTACAGTGGTATATAAAATACAATTAGAAAAAAATCAAAATAAGTACATGTATTTCAGTTAAAAATATTCAGTGGTATATGAAATTTAATGTATTAAATTTATCTAAAAGCCACAAGATGCCAATAACACCTATAGACTAAAAGACTAGTGGCTGTTAAACATTGATAAAGGAAAACGTGTTAATTTGTATTGGTTGTTGTGTTTTTCCATTTTTAATATATTTGTGTGTCATAATATTTTAACTTAGCTTTGCTTATTGCATATTAGGTTGTTTGATTTTTTTTTTTTTTTTTTTTGCTTTGTTAAGTAAACCCTTAATTTTAAAAGTGTGTGTAACCTCCCTAACTGGTCTCTTAAGTGTGCAGATAATTCAAGCATTACCAAACACACACCGAGAGATATTGTGGTCATTCATAACCCTCCCATTTGTTCAAAGAAAGCACATTTAGACCCCTCATTTAATTGTCAAATATTTGAATGACCAAAACGAAATTGTTCATCATCAGATGTGTGGTGAATAGACTGATAATCAATGGATATGTCCCACATTACCACTCTTGGAAGAACCCTGCTTATTCCAGAGCAACAGACTATCAACATGTTATTGGGATGAATTGAATAATAGCACAAACTGTATTTTGATTAAATGAATTGTGTGGGGTAAGACTCAAACAAATTATTTAACAAGGGAAAAATGCTTCATTTTCTCCCATGCAGCAATGTATGTGTAATGTCACTGTTATTCAAACTCCATATTTCACGTATTATTTCATGAAACAAATAATTCAGGATATAGGTGTAAAAGATAACAATTTGCTAAATTTTAATGTTTCCATAAAAGTCAGTTAAACAACCCTGTTCAACCTTCTGATGCAAAATTTGCAAAAAACCCAAAAAACCACTGCCACTCATAGTAATGCACAAGTGCACAGTATTTCTATATTGCATCTGGGTAAAGAAATCCTGAAAGTTTCAGAACAAGCCAAACAAATGTTAGCGTATCATTAGTACAACATCTTCACAAGATAGGCTTCTTCAGAGACAGCTATTCTTAATATCATGCTGCACCCTATAATAAAATCATAATAAACATGGCACCTTGCCTTATGCCCCTTTATAAAGTTTCGCTCGTAATTTGAGCAATTGGCAATTTGTGTAACAACGGAGGGGACAGAGTGGGTGGGCAAGGCCAGCACTTCTGGCCTCACCTCCCCCAGCCTGGCTCCCTGCAGAAGGCAGTGATGGAGCAGCCAGCCCAGTGGCGTACCAATGGGGCAGTAGGAAGCCATGGCCTGTGTTTGCCATGTGGCCCTCCCACCCGCCTGGCAGGTTGTGGGCTTATTCTGCTATTCCAGCCGGAAATTCTGGCCGGCACCCCCCCGCAGCCAGTGTGCCGCACTGGTAATTCCCCTGTGGACATGCCGTGGAATGGGAGGCAGGGCCCCACACAGGCTGATTTGCCTTGGCCTCACACCCTGCTCGGATCGTCCCAGGGGGGCGCAAATGGAGGTGCTCGCCCCTGGGCACCAGGGACCCTCGATACTCCACTGCTACCACCTCTCAGTCCCCACTGTGATGGCAGCACCGTCCCCATTCTGCCCCAGCAGGGCCAGAGCAGGCAGGTGAGGACAGCAGTACTAGCCTCACCCTGCTCCCCCACCCCCCGTCATTCTTGATGGGCAATTGGCTAGTATTATATATATGAGCAGCCAGTCAGTTCCTTCTGATAGGATCTAGGAGGTATCATCTGTTCTGTATGTAAACATCCAAGCAATCAAATAAAATACTGTATCTGATGGATGTTTTGCCACCACATTTGACATATACATGTATAATAAAAAGTATCAAAGAGAATGGCTTTCATGTTACAGCACCTGGATTACTTATCTCTACAATGAATGAATGCATTCAAGCTAGTGCTCAAAAATCAAAAAATTACTATAAGTTCAGCAAGAAAATAATTCTACAGCCCCCCTCCCCCCCACCTGCCCAACAACATGCACACACACACACACACATTTTGACAACAAGGGGTTTTCTAAAGAAATGAAACTAAACTATGCTATAAAACTTTATACTATTAAAATAATCTGCAAGTGAACTAATTTCCACTGGCCTCACAATTATATTTCAGAGTAGAGGTCAGTAAACTAGAGTACATATGACAGATCTGACCTGCAGCAGATGCAGGGATTGGTAGCATGCAGCATCAGAGGCCAAAGAGGGGGTGCCCCCAGGCTCCTCCTGCCTGCTGCTGGTGCATTCCTGTGCCACACTCCACTTGATACCTGTGTAGCCCCTGCCAACACTTCAGCCACTGCTCTCTGCCTTCACTGCTGAATTTGCACCTCAGGAGAACCATTGGCCATAGGAATCTACAGCACTGGGTGGCAATTGTCAAGGTTGCCAAATCACAGCATTTTTTTTTTTTTTTTTACCAACAACCAAACCTTTTTTCACTGTTTTTCACTAATATGTTTTACCCAACGTAAATGTAACCCTTCTACCAGGCCCTAGACAAGGACAGGTTCAAATTTAGGGTTTAACACCAAACATAATTTTAGAAGTGTGGTTGTCAATAAAGTTTGCAGATTATCAGTAAAAAAAAAGTCTTGGGTTGGCAATCCTGCTTGACTGAAAGAATGGTTTTACACTGGGCTGACCCCACACCTACTCACTGCAAAACCCTGATGCTCCTAACTGCACCCTGCATTGTGCTTTACCTGTATCCCCATGCATTTCTCCCAACTGTCCTACCCCCCCCTACTGTGAACTACTGAAGGACTACTGTGACCCAATACTGTTATAGGCAGGAACACAGCAGCAGCAGCAGCACCAACACATGGCTATGGGAAGGAGCAACAGGCTACAAAGTCCTGAAAGCGTACTTCCTGCAAGGTGCTGTACTCCCGTGCAGACACCAGGGCTAGAGATAGACGTTACACATAAGTTTAAGTGATCAGAAACTGGTTTAAACCTGTAACAGAATAGAAGTTCAGTGCACATAAAACAGTTTCAAAATGGCTTAAACTGGTTTAAAGATAAACCTGGTTGAATGTAGTACCAGATTTAACTGGTTTGGGTCATACTGGTTTATGAAATTTCTGTCCCAGTCCTTCCCTGGTTTATTTTAAATCGGAGTCCCCCAACATCCCAGCATTTGGCAGCCCTGGCCTGAGCTAAGCTGTCTGCTCCAGAGAGCAGGAATGACCCTGCCCCACTGCTCCCTAACTGCAGCAGTGAGGGCTGGCTTGCTGGCCTCATAGGCTGGATCACTGTCCCTGCCACCCCCACCCCCTGGCAAACCCCTGCAGAATATGGGGCTAGGGAGAGGATTTAAACTTCCCTTCCCCTGAGTATAGAGCTGCCCTGCCTTGTTTACTTGGTGCTGTCTGTGACTGTGGACTACAAATCTCAGAGGCACCTGGTCTGGGGATAGATATTACACATAAACTGGTTTAAGTGATTAGAAACTGATTTAAACCTGTACCAGAACATATGTTCAGTGCACATAGAACAGTTTGAAAATGGCTCAAACTACTTTGAGATAAACCTGGTTGAATGTAGTATCAAACTTAACTGATTTGGGTCAAACCAGTTTATGCAATGTCTGTCCCAGACCCCCTCCCAGTTTAAGTTAAATTAAAATCCTCCAGCATCCCAGATGCTTTGCAACTCTGGGTGGGGCTCTGCTCCAGCCCAGCAGGGCTGGCCCCTCCCCTCTGCTACCTGGCTGCAGCTCTGGCAGAGACTGCAGATACAGGGCATCTGCCTGGCTTCCTCTTGCTCCCCTCTCCCCTCTGCCTTACAGACACCTCTCAGCCTTAGCTAGCATACCACATGCTGGCTATGGTCCGTGCTGTGGGAGACAGGATAAAGGCAGACAGGACAGTGTCAGCTTAGGGCTTTTTGGAGCTAATCAACAGGTAGATGGTAATTTCCCTCCCTTACTTCCTTGGAAAAAGTTGTTTAAAACAAGTTTGAACTAATGAGAGAGCCTTTTGTTTTCTAAAATGAGCTAATAAACACTGAATTAGGGGTGATAAACACCGTGTTATCAACTCCCTGCTGGGCTGGTCAGGGATGGGGGGAACCCCTCCATAAAAAGAGCATCCTGCTGGGGACTGGCCAAACCCCCCTCAGCTCAATACTTTGGAAGAGAAGGGAAAAAAGGCCTGCTCTGGTGCTCCCCCCCCCCCCCACCCGCTGCCTAGCTTCTAGCCTGAGCCACTGCAGGCATATGCATGCATTCCTAGAATGAAAAGGAAATGTCTATCCACCTACAAATTGGTTCAAGCTTTGCAGGTTAGACTAACCTGCAAAGATTGAGTCAATTCAGGCACAGGCTTTTTGAATGTCTGTCCCTAGCCCTGGAAGCAGGAAAAGGAAGTGATCAGCAACCCTGCAGAGTCCTGCTGCTGTGATTATAAACTGCAAATCCCAGAGACCTCATGGGTAGCAGGAAAAGGAAGTGAACACAAAGTCCATACTGGCTACATACCAGAGAGCTGTGCTCTAGCACCCCTGCTTCTGACTTGAGCCACTGAAGGCATGTGGCTGCATTTCCTGAATCAAAACACTGAATCAATTTAGCCTCAGGCTTTTTTACTCTCTGTACTTGGGTCCTGTGGCACTGCTCTGCTCTGTCTATCCTTGAACACCTGCCTCTGATGAGGGAACTTCAGTCATGTTCCAGTTACTTATTTTCTTTTTTTTTTTTTTTTTTTTAATGGACAGCTCAAATATTTTTACAGACTTTTTAGGCTGGTTTTGTATGGTCTGTCCATAAATGTACAGACATCCAGTCTGTAAATGCAGTTTATTAAACTGTAGTCCTCTGACTCCACAAGTGATATTCATTTAGTCCTGTGGATTAAAAAGATTAGAATCTCAATTTTTCTAAAAGTCATTTAGAGAAAGAACCCCAAATAGCCAGCATTCACCATGAGGTATTTTATAATATAGCCTTCAAAAGCCATGAAAAATCAATTATCCCAAACATGCAGCTCTTGGTCTCATTTAGATGCATGTATCCTTGTTGGAAAACCCATTTTGAGGTGAAATCAAATGGAAAAAAAAAATTGATGAAAGATAAACCTCAAAAAAGGCCTGATGCACATCCCATTGAGATCAATGAGGATCTTTCTATTGATTTCAATGGGTTTTAGATCAGGCCTAAAACGTGGAGGATGGCTCTATTTTAATAAGTAACCAAAGGTTATTTGAATTTGGAACCATAAAAAGTGGTCTAAAAATCCTCTGAGGATAGGGTCTCTGATGAAATCTCTGGTGCTTTTTATTTTGCAATCCAGCCCACTGTTACAGAAAAATACAACCCCACATAAAAGACTTAATTCCTAAGTCTGAAAGAAGATGTGCTAGTGCTTTGTTTTGGTTTGTTTGATCTGGGACTTCTTTAATTTCATTTCATTGTTTTGAGAAGGTTAATTTTTTAAAATCTGTTTACCCCCTCGTTGCTTTTACGTTCTGTCCTTTTGGCCAAGTATAGCAATTGCAGAAAGAAAAAAAAGGAAGGAAGGAAGGATTTTCATGCACTTTGGTTTACAACTAATATTTTTCATTGATGTACTGCCTATATAACATTTTTCACTGTATGTTTTGTAAATTATCTTTGAAACATTAGTGTGAAGGAGTTAACTGTTATCCCAAGTTTTCCAAAGGTGACACTGAGGCACAGAGAAGTTAAGCTATTTGTCCAGCTTTGAAAAGAATTAGACACAATGCCAATATAAAAACACACATATTCTAAATTTGAGTACTGTGTAGCGAAAGTATTTGCAGTCTTATCTGTTGGGACGATTGCATTTCCTCCTGTTGTCACTACAAAATGATTGCTACAGTCAAAGCGTAGGCTGATTGTTTAACAGTGAGTTCTGTGGCTTTTGTGGTTTGGTCTCCCAAAGGAAGTGGTAGAAAACTTGTTTCTTGGGACATTTAAAATTAAACCAGATCATAGCATAAGCAATTATGACCATACCATAGGGAACATCTGTACACTGGCAGACAATAAAATAGGAAGCCTTCACAAAAATTGGTTAATCATATTGGCATATGTATCAATAACTCTTGGGAACCAAGATTTCAGGTAGATTTCCATAAGACAGGAAACAGACAGATTTACATTTTTAACAGAAATGAACTGCAGAACAAATGTATGCGTAGGAAACCTCTCTCTGTCATGCCGCAGGCATAGCAGTTAAATAATTCAAATATACACTTATAACTAAATAAGCCAATGCAACCCAAAGTGAATAAAGGAAAGCAAGACCTCTAAAAGTTTTTTTTTCCATATGAGTCAGGAGACAGAGAGGGGTGTTGGATTTCCATGACCAACCTGTCTGCAAATTTACCATGATTAGCAGAGACTCCCTCAGACATACCTTGTGGCTCCACATATACTGCCTCTCAACCAAAAGCTGTGCAGCCAAGTTCACACAATACTACAGGCAGGTTAATTTATACTGTCATCCATCAGGTCTAATTACTCTGTCTCAAGTACCACCTGCCCCCCACCCTCCCACTACACTGCTTTCAGCTGAGAAGTAGCATGTGTAGTGATCACAGGTGGCATGTCTATACATGTTATTAATGTGGAGCAATAAACTCTGGCACAGTTCACACTGGAGTTTATTGCTCCCAGGCACAGTGTTTACATGTATACCTGGGATCACAGCACACTGAGTTAAGGTGGAGCATTCCCAGCTGGACAGAGGCCGAAGAGGTCAGCCTGACAACCCGGAGCTGCTCTTTCTTGGATCATCATTCTGTAGAGGAGCTGGCTCAGGCACACAGGGCGTTTTTCCATATGTTGCAGGACACAGCACTGGGTGCTTTAATTAGTGAGCCTCACTAATTAAAAGCACTCACACATCATGTGTATCAGTGTCCCAGTGCTTCCCCTCACTAAAAAAATGGCAGCAGGGTGCTTTGAACTAAAGCGTATCAAACTTGTTTCATTTCAAAGCACCCCACATCCATTTTTTTCAGTGCAGAGATACATGGGGACGCTAATACATGTGACGTGGAAGGCTACCAGAGTGAGTCAATTTCTGTGCTCCAGCAGACTTGATTAATCCTAATTAGTCGGAGCAGGCTCTGCACATGTGTATGGGAGCCCAAGAGTGCTACAGTACAGGGCTAACTGGCAGGTACTGTAACACTCATGTCCCAACCAGCCCCAGTCACCACCTACACATGCAGAGCAGCACACTAAATAACTCTGCTGTAGAAGAGAACTTGGGTGGTACTACTCTACAGCAGATTTAACTAGTTTACTCTGGACTAGGGTTCCAAAACAGAGGGCACATGTCAGGAGGACACCATATTCCCAACCCACAGTCCCCTGGCCCTGCCACTGCCCTTCACTCCCAACCTACAGCCTCCCATCCCTGTTGCTGCCCCTCACTCCCGACCCAAAAAACCCCTGGCCCTGATGGTGCTCCTCAAACTTGACCCACAGTCCCTCATCCCCACAGGCTAGGCTGGTGACCCTCGCTCCTAACCCACAGCTCCCCATCTCTGCTGCTGCCTCTCACTCCCAACCCACAGAAATCCTAACCCTGCCGGTGCCCCTCACTCCCTGCCCATAGTTTCACACTCCCCCAGGCCATGCTGGTGCCCCTCACAGCCCCTTGGCACTGCCAGTGCCCCACATTCTCAACCCACAATCCTCCCACCCCTCCATGCCCCCATTTCCAAGCCACAGCCTGCCCACCCCAGCCCTGCCGGTGCCCATCACTCCTGACCCACAGTCCCCTGCTCCCCCCAGCCTCCAGATGCCCCTGTCCCAACTGGGCCAGAGTGCAGTGGCTCCAATTCTTGTGGGCAGCAGTGGAGCAAGTCCAGCCCCAATGTGGGTGGAAGGGAAAAAGAGAGGAGGCCTGTGGCACCCTGTTCCCTGGGCTGGGGTTCCCACGCTGCTCCAAGTGGCCTAGCCACGCCACCCCTCCTCCCCAGGCAGCATCTCCTGGTCTCTCCACCCCTGCAAGCATGGGTACCAACCCCGGTGTTGCTGACCCAGCCACAGAGCTCCCCGCTGCCCCCTAAGGGCCCCCCCTTCCACTGCTGGACAGTCAGGTACCTCCCCGCCACCCCACTACAGCCCCAGACCCCAAACAGCTTCCCCCAGCACCAGCAGGCTCTGGCCCCCAAACATACCCATCTTCTCCATACACCCCTACCACACACATCCCCTGGACAGTCCTCAAGCCCTGGCCCTCCAACCCTCCCCCCCCGCAACTTGCCTGTGTCCAGTTGCCAAGGATGCTCCCACCACCCTGTCTGGCTGCATGCCAGTCACATGCATCTGTGTACACACTCGCACGTGGTGCCCATGCCTCCAACTGCCCTCCCCTTGCTCCCACCAGCAGAGCTAAGCAAAATCCCTGACATTTGTTCAGATTTAAAAAAAAACATCAGGATGAAGATTAAAGGATCCAAAAAGAGGACATGTCAGGGAAAATCCAGACATATAGTAACCCTACTCTGGCCTAATAGCAGTGCACATGTAGACAGTGATGCTTTATTGTGGAGCTAGTTAGTCAGCTCCACAGTAAAGTGTCTTGTGTAGACATGTCCAGGGTTCAGTAAACACAGGCATACATGAATGAAAGCCATTAAGCAACAAACTAACTGTGGTGCAGTATGCAACCACTAAAGACCCTCTATCTTCCTCTAATTGACTACCGGAACTGAGGGACCATCTTCCAATTCCCAACTTCTATAGTCTTATAAGTAAGGGAGCATCTCTAAATTATAACTTTTATCATTACAGCAGGCATACTGCAGGGCAGCATGTTTGAGAGCCTTGCTGCCAGGTATGGTAAGTTTGCAACCTAGCCAAGGTTTCCAAATGCGTTACTTGTCTTTTGCAAAATTAGAATGATAAGCAACACAAAACCAGTTCCTGAGTTAGGCTAGTAATGATGATTACAAAGAATTGTAGTTAGATCTATTACTCTTGTGTTATGCATGTAACTATTCCTTCCCTAAGAAAATATAAATATATATTGTGGAATTAACCAATTCCTTATATAGAAAACTTTCTCAGGATACCCGTGCATTATAGTTATAGAGATGGCTAAATTAGCTTGCACTGAGAGCTCCATGTTGCCATGGCTAGACTGCCCCCAGCTAGTTTAAAGTTAGTTTGAGCACGTCTATACTGCTCTGCAGTCACTGCAATGATGACTGCAACGTATGCATGCCCAAAGTCCCACAGCATATGACACACAATAACTTGAGCATAGGAGATGACGTTACTGTGTTACACAGCAAGGTGTATATTGATTTGAGCTGAATGAGCAACTACCTGTGAAGAATTCAATCAGTGTATTGAGCTGCTAATCCTGTTTGTCTGCTGTCTCCTTTCAGAATGCAATACTAATGAACTTGTTTGCTATCCAAAATTGTTTAATGAGTGCTCTGGGAGAAAATTTTAATACACGGATAGCTCAGTTTTTTGTGAATTTTTCTTTTAATCATCATTATCCAACATTTAATATTTAGCCGGTGTGATTTGTCACTTAACATTGTAGGAAATTGCTTCTGTTCTCAAAATGGATAATTTATTTTAAACATAGTGCCAGAGTGATGTTGTAGCTGGTCCAGAAAATAGGCAAGAGGAATGGAGTTTTGCACGGACCACTGTTCTACTTCAGGTACTTTATGCGTGAAAGCTCAGCTAAATCTCTCCTAACTATGTAGTTGAACCAATAAAACTTATCACCCATAGAAACGCTTGCCTCATTATATTTTAAACTGCTTTTACCTCTACCTGAAAAAATAACATACTTAGATTGTCAGCTCTCTGGGGCCGAGGCCATCTTTTTGTTCTGCATTTCTGCAGCACCTTGTAAAATCAGATTCTTGCCCTGGGGCACTGGATGACAAAACAGTGAATTAATAATAATAATAAAAATGTTGTGACTGGCAAGAAATCTGAACTCAGTTAAAGTGAAATCCTCTTTTGACACCCTGGGGAAATACTCATAAAAATGTAATTGTCTGTACTCATGATATTGTATCTCCTGAAGTGATTTGGAAATTAATTCTCATTATAATCACTAGAATGAGACTTTGGATTGAAATGGGGAACTGATCAGCAGAAATATTTACTGGAACAATCTTAAATCAAATCCATGCAGCTTTCATTAATTTCACCTTTTAAACAGCTTTTTGAGGTTGAGAAATGGGATTTTACTATAGAAAACCTGACTCTTAATTTCACATTTAGGCAGATTTAAAGACTGTATTATAGGGATAGGAATTGACATTTGTGAAAGGGGAAAAATACAGTTTTCATTCCTGCTACTAATTTTCCCAAACCAGATAATAATGCAACTTCTAGAGCAAATTGTGACATTCTAAACAGTAATCATTACAAGTAGTTAAAAAAAGAAAAGAAAAAAGCTTTATGTTGCTACACCGTAGCTCTTTAGAACAGTTTATGTGCTGTTTACTATTGTGCACTTCAGACAGCTCTGTACTGAGGACTCCCACAAACTGCTACCAATCTTAAGTGTCAGTGTGCAGGTTGTGGAAGAATGGGTGCCATGTGCCCAAGAGAAGTAAGTAGTTAGGAAGAAGTTCTTGGACTCCCATGAATCCAGATACTGCAATTCTGTCCCAATAATATGCCAGCCTCAGAAAGCAAGTTAGGCTTTTTTCCATGCCTCCTGCTGTGTCCCTGCAGAAATGTTAGGCACTCATTAACTCCTAACACAGTGGACCTAGTCCCTCCAGCAACTTCGGGATGGAGCCCTTAAGTACCAGTAAAACTTCTGCTGCTTTATACTTATACAATAGGGCTGTGCAAAATTTCGCCAGGTGTTTTGTTTCAATGCTGTTTCAACTCATTTCAAGCTCGAAACAGTAAAATCGAAATGAAACAAAAGGCTTCGAAACAGCCTCGAAACAAAACAAGGGCACTCGAAACATTTCAAGTTTCAAAGCTGGGCTTGCCTGCAGGGACACAAAGTTGGGAGAGGGAGGGGAAAGAGGTGGGAAAGGAATGCTCTCATATTGATTGTGTAGCTGGCCAATGACTGTCATCCTTTCATCCTTTCCTGAGGTCCCTTCCAACCCCAGTGCTCTGGGGGAGGGACAGAAAAACAGCTGCACCTTAGCGCGTGCGCACACACACACACACACACACACACACACACACACACACACAGTCACACGTCACGAGTTTTGCTTGTCAGCAGCTTGAGGTGAAGTTTCCCAGAAACCCTTACACCTATCTCCTTGAAACCTGGCAGACTGTGTCCTCAACAGGGGCTACTATCCCTGCAGTTTTCACCCCCGTGTACCTTCACACTTAAAAGTGACATGAGTTTTGCTCTGAACAGTTTGAGATGCAGTTTTCCAGAAACCCCTGCACCTAATTCCTTGAAACTTGACAAGCCTTGTGGCTTCAGTAGATGCTACCCTCCCTGCTGTTTGGATTCAAAACAGGCATGAAATGACAAAGTTATAGGCAGTTTTGTGATTCTGCGTTATAGCCTATGGGCAAAACATTAAAACAGCTTCGAAACAGTGAAACAGTTTCAACGAAATGAAACGGAACAGCACTTTGAAATGAAACAAAACTTGAAATGAAACACTGTCCCTCTGAAACGGCAAAATGGAAGTCGAAACGAAATGGTGCTCTTTCGTACAGCCCTAGTATACAATACATGTATTATACAATACTATTATACAATGCAATTCAACAAGGAGAAATGCAAAGTGCTGCACCTAGGGAGGAAAAATGTCCAGCACACCTACTGCCTAGGAAATGACCTGCTGGGTAGCACGGAAGTGGAAAGGGATCTTGGAGTCCTAGTGGACTCCAAGATGAACATGAATCGGCAGTGTGACGAAGCCATCAGAAAAGCCAATGGCACTTTATCGTGCATCAGCAGATGCATGACGAATAGATCCAAGGAGGTGATACTTCCCCTCTATCGGGCGCTGGTCAGACCGCAGTTGGAGTACTGCGTGCAATTCTGGGCACCACACTTCAAGAGGGATGCGGATAACCTGGAGAGGGTCCAGAGAAGGGCAACTCGTATGGTCAAGGGCCTGCAGACCAAGCCCTACGAGGAGAGACTAGAGAAACTGGACCTTTTCAGCCTCCACAAGAGAAGGTTGAGAGGCGACCTTGTGACTGCCTTTAAGTTCATCACGGGGGCACAGAAGGGAATTGGTGAGGTTTTATTCACCAAGGCGCCCTCGGGGGTTACAAGAAATAATGGCCACAAGCTAGCAGACAGCAGATTTAGATTGGACATTAGGAAGAACTTCTTCACAGTTCGAGTGGCCAAGGTTTGGAACGGGCTCCCAAGGGAGGTGGTGCTCTCCCCTACCCTGGGGGTCTTCAAGAGGAGGTTGGATATGCATCTAGCTGGGGTCATCTAGACCCAGCACTCTTTCCTGCCTATGCAGGGGGTGGGACTCGATGATCTATTCAGGTCCCTTCCGACCCTAACATCTATGAATGTCCATAGGAATGCCAAAACAGCCACTGATGGATTGATTCTTCAGTGCGCTCCTGCTACCTATGCTCTCATTCAGAGCACTGCAGAGTAGGTGTAAACTGCTACCAAATCAGCATTTCCACCCCCACTTTTCACTTTCTTAACTGTCTTTATGAAGCACAAAGCAAAGGAGAATTGGGTCCAAAGCAAAGACATTGTTCAACAGCATGAATCAGAAGTGCTGCGAAGGCATTAGTTTGAACTGGTTAAATTAAAGGATCCCCGATTATTGGGAGTTGGAAATTATTTTTATTTTTGGCACTGTCTGACCTGCATGATATTTTTACAAGTATTCTGAATGTTTTTAAAGGTTTAAAATTCTCTGTACTATTCTAGTGTTTCTCAGCTGATAGGAATATGATTTGTTTGACATATTGTGACCAAAAAATGTGACTGTATTATTAGCAATAACTCATTTTTTGAAAGAAATTCAAGCTAAAAAAAGTGGACTGCAAAAGGCATTCATTAACAAACAGCTCAAAAAGCAGCAGGGTAATTCATAAACTCCTTAGGGAGCTTTCATCATAAAAAAACATTGCAGAATGGGACAAAATCTGAGCACATACTGTGTTCACTAAAGGAAGGGCCCAGAGGCATAGCAGGGAAATTCAGTGCTGCTGTTGGTGGCTGTTATTTTTATGCTGTCCCCTGCCCACCATGTCAGTGCCTGGGGCTGTTGAGTTAGCATAAGTAACTCCCCTTAGTTATGCTCCTGGACGGGTCCGATCTTCCATCCTTTCATACAAAGCTGCTCCCATTGTAGCTCAGGCAGTTAGAGCATGGTACTAATAATGCCAAGGTAGCAGGTTCGACTAAATGATCTCTTGAAGTCCCTCCCAGCTTTACTGCTCTGTGAAGGAAGCACTTAATACATCCCACAAAGGTAAAAGACTACATCAGATGCAAGGCCAAGGACAATCAGGTCTATTTTTACATGGATGTATTGAATGTACCATCAAGTGCTGGCCTCATTGAAGCAGCATTTTTTTTTCAACAAAGAAACTGTTTGAAATTTGAAAATGGCCGTACTACACATGGGGCCTAATGCCCTTATTCATGTAAAACTGAATGCCTGCATAAAGACTTGATCTGAGGAGATGCTGGAAGGCACCTGAAAGGCCCATTAAAATGACACCATCATATAACCCTTACTTTTTCCTCTCATTTTCCAGGATTCTGAATAAATCTTTGAAGTATTGGGGTGCACGGACAATCACTTTTTCAGAAGGACCAATGTCTTTAAGATCAGGATAGAGTCTGATGTCAATCACCTTCTTGATGTACCCCAGCCAGTCAAACTAAAAGAACAAACAAAGGCTTAATTAATACAGTTTACAAATAGAGATGAACACACAGTGATGAATTTGTAAGGTTCTTTTTAGTGGCTGAGGGGATGTTACCAATTTAAAAGTTAGAAAAAAATGTACCTCATCCGTGTGAATACTTTGAAACTGCAGCAGAGAGGAAGCTGTATTGAAAGTAACAGCAATTATTTTCTACTGATATTCATTTAAAGTGTTTCCTTCTGCATAGTGGAAGCACTTTTAATTTTCTACAGGAAATTATATACATCAGAATTAATAGAGTAATTTTTCAAAAACTTCACCCACCTCTGGGATCATGGTACTAAGTTCTGAAATATTCATTTTATTGTACATATTCTCACTGGTTCGATTTTCGTATGGAATCATAATCTGGAGAACATAAAGGAAAAAAAAAGATCTCCTAAGAAATCCTCTCACATTATTTATTTCCATCATATTTGCCCATAGAACTATTTAATATGACAGCTGAAGCAAAAAAAAAAAAAAATCAAAGCAAATAACTGCCTCCCAAATCTCAGAAAGAGATGTCAGCTACCATGAGCCATATTTTAAAACTAACTCCATTTCTTTTCACCATCCTATATTTTCTTTCTTTAAACACAGTGGGTGCCTACACACATTCTGGGAGGCTGCTTAGATGAGCTCTAATTACAGTACATCAGAGCAGACTTGATTAATAGAGTCTACTGAAGCATGCTAATTAGCAGACTCCAGCCAGCCTCTGCTTCTCATGTATCAGCATCCTCACACTTCAAAATGGTGGTAGGGGTGCTTTATCTAAAGCTCATCAAAGCTCTGTGCTCATTTGACAAGCTTTAAGTATTTCATAGTTATTTCATAGACATTTGGGCTGGAAGGGACCCCGGAGGATCATCGAGTCCAACCCCCTGCCCCAAGGGCAGGAAGTCAGCAGGGATCATAGGATCCCAGCAAGATAAGCATCCAAATGTGTCTTGAAGGCATTCAAAGTAGGTGCTTGAACCACCTCTGGCGGCAGTTTATTCCAAACCTTGGGGGCTCGGACAGTGAAGAAGTTCTTTTTTATGTCCAGCCTGAATCAATCGTGGCGGAGTTTGTGACCATTTGATCTTGTGTGAACAGACGTTCCCCCAGATCCTGATGAGCACCCCTGATAAACTTATAGGTGGCCACCAGATCAACCCTGAGCCTGCACTTTTCCAGGCTGAAGAGCCCCATGGCTCTCAGCCTTTCTTCATAAGGTCTGTTTTCCTGACCTCTGATCATGCGCGTGGCTCTTCTCTGGAGTCTCTCAAGCTTCTCCACATCCTTTTTCAATTGTGGAGCCCAAAACTGGATGCAGTACTCCAGCTGCGGCCTCAGCAAGGCCGAGTACAGGGGGAGAATGACGTCCCGGGATTTGCTTGAGAAGCATCTATGGATGCAATCCAGTGTTTTGCTCGCTTTACTAGCCACAGCATCACACTGAAGGCTCATGTTCATCTTGTGGTCAACCATGACCCCTAAGTCCCTTTCATCTGTAGTGCTAACCAGCGTAGCACTGCCGAGCCTATAAGCATGCTGCAGGTTTTTCCTCCCAACGTGGAGAACCTTGCATTTTTTTGGTGTTAAACACCATCAGGTTCTCGTCTGCCCATTTCATGAGCCTGCCAAGATCCACTTGAATCACCCTCCTGTCCTCAAGTGTGGATGCTTTACCCCAGAGTTTGGTGTCATTGGCAAAACACCCCCGCCACCATTTTAAAGCGTGGGGATGCTGATACATGAGACACTCTGTGCACTTTAAAGCATTCCCCCCACCCCCGGCAGACATGTAAAAATGCCCATTAGGCCAAAACCAGGTTTAATCCCGAGTACATTAATTTGGATTCCTACCACCATAAGTGATAGTAGAATTTGGATCACTAATGCTCTATGAATTAAACTAGAAGTTCATTCCAGCTCAAAATATCTAGATACAAAGAAATGAAAGAGTAAAAGTAGAGGCATTCATAAAAGAGGAAGATTATGCATATTCAGCATCTTAGTTTGGCTTAAAATAGAAACAATGAGCAACTACAATGTACAGAGCCAGTTGAAAATTTTCTCAGATTTCAAGTGGGGGTTGGATGCTGGTAGATGCTTGTTTCACCCCAACTCTAAGGTAAATTTGATACTTTGGACCCCAGTGAAATTGAACAGGACATGGATGGTGACTCCAGACTTGGCAGTTTTCCAATCTAAACTTGTATGCTAAATTTCTCTGGGGTTTTTTTACTATTCCTCAAGCCATACTGAAAGAGGTTTAAGTTGATCTCCAACTCCACTCTCCATCTTTTTTATTGTCTCAGCTACTCCCATGGACTCTGATTCCTGAAGTTGTCCCACTCCCTCCTCCTTAAAATCCCATTGTGTTCCATTCTTACATGTATTAGTCTGAGAAATCTTTAAATTATTGCACCCTTTGCTTTCTTCCTTCAGGAAATGCTGCTTGTTGCTGTATATGGTCCATTCATCTAAAGCTACTGGAAATCTTGGTTTCCCAACATACCTCCTAATTGTCCCTAAAAATTCCATTTCATCCATCATTGTAAGACCTGATCTCTGAAATATTTTCTTTCCATTCCAACTGTTGTCCTGCTCCCTGGGCATGTACTCCCCATGAAGTTCACTTAAAAATGAATATGGGGGGAGGGGGGATCTACACATGAACTTTACTGTGGAGTTGACTTCTTAGCTTCACAGTAAAGCATCACCGTCTACATGTGCAGCACAATTTGGCCACAGTAAACTACTTAACTCTGCTGTAGGATAGTACTGCCTGACATAAGTACTACTCCTATGGTGGAGTTATTTAGTGTATCATAATATATATGTAAACAGTGACCAGGGATGGCTGAAGCATGAGGGTGTTACAATGCAGGGAGCTGCCTGCCAGCTAGCCCTGCACTATGGCACCCTTGTGCCCCAGCTAGCCCCTCAGCCGCACACTGAGTTGGGGTGGAGCAGCTTCAGGCTGGCAGGCTGACTTCCTAGGCTCCCTGCCAGCCAGAACTGCATGCCCTGACTCAATGTGCTGTGGTCCCAGGCACACGTGTAAACACTGCACCTGGGAGCTATAAACTCCAGCCCAAACTGCACCAGAATTTATTCAAGTGCATTAATAACATGCGTAGATGCTCCCTGATACTGTATTTATTAAGAGCCTAAAATGCAATGAAATCTACAGCTTGCCTTAAAGCCACATTAAGAAATGTATATAAAATATATAAACATATATATAAAGCCCATTGAGCTTATTAGATTGGATAACAGAGTCATTGGACTTGCCTCTTTATATATGTGGGGGAGGGTTTATGGAAATTGGTTCTTTTAGAGAGAGATTGGCTAATTATCAGCTATGCTATTTGTTTTATAGTTGAATGTGCATTATTCACCCTGAGGGCTGTTATGGTCCATTTCATCTATGAAATGGCAGCTTCACACAGGCACTTAAATCAATGACAAAAATCTGTAGGTCTTTATCAAAGAAATTTCTGGAACAATGCATCCATTGACAGCAGCAGTAAAGAATAGAATAAATACTTCTTGCTTTATATATTGAGATACAATAGGATGTTCTCATTAAAAGCAATGGAATTTTACAAGAGGTTATCTTGAAAAAAAATAAGTAAAGCTGAACATTTGACTTTATATATTGGGTTTAATAAAAAAGTATTTTTTTCCTTCATGGACAGAATGAATGCTCATTATAACTACCATCTCAGTGTAATAATTTAGGTCCCGCAGTGACCAATGACAACTATGAAGGAGGAAGAGAACAGACCTTTAATGATACCACAGCATGGTTTTCCTCCATCTTGATTCCCCCCAAGGTCATGTTCAAATTTCTCAAGTTGTAAGACATTCCCTTGTAAGGGACTGTCTCCAAAGTCTAACCCTTATCACTACTCCCAGATCACCCCAAGTTCTACAAAGCCTTCTGTTAACAGTAGCATCAACAATCAACACAACTGGATTAAAAAGGTGCATGTGAAAGTGAGGAGGCCTAGGTCAAAGGCAAGGTATAGATACTTCACAAGACGCCTCTCTGCTATTGTCCATAGGTCCCATGGTCCACTTGAGAGGATACAGACAGTAGTTACCTGTGTTAGTCTAAAATCAGGCAGAAGACAGGGTAGATATGTACCTTTACAGACTAACTAAATCAGAGCTTTTGTAAGCAGAGTACTTACTTAATCCACATGAGAGGAGGCAGACAGATGGCTGCCCTCCACAACAGTGTACAGAAACCTCAAACTCTATGGCAGTTTTGAGGGGGCAGCCCTAATTTAAGCTAGTTTTCCACCACTAACACAAGGACACTAATTGAAACACCAGCAAAATGTGCAACTACCAGGAGCAAAACTCCTGCAAAAAGCATGTGGCCATATAGATCTGGAGGTCAAAATGCACAGGGCCACCACAAAGGTTATGTTAGCCTACAACCATTCCCCAAGTCAACTGGCAATCCCAACAGGTTGCAAATTTCTATCCCTCATTAGGACAGTCAGGAACTCTGAGGGCTCAATGCTCAGTATGTGGCATAAATCGGTTTAGTCAAATCTTGAAGTCAATCTGACCCCACAAATCAAAAATCCTGCATGATTTCTGGCCCTCTTAAGTGGTGCCCATGAGGGGGATGATAGGCCCCTGCCAGATATTCAGATAAGGACGTGATAGGATCTGATGCATGATCTACACAATCATGCCTCCTGCTATGCCTCATGTGCATGCAGGTGTCATGACTGTGGAATTGCACATCAGACCCAATCACACCTTATTGACAGTGCCAGGGGAGCCCAGGATCATGATAGGGCTTGCAGCTGCAGGGGAACCTCATTATTCCCACAGCTGCAAGCCCATAGCTGATAGGGCTCAGAGCCACTGGGGTATTTCCCCAGTTTTTCCCCACTCCCAGGTATTTCCACAGTTGGGAGTTCACATGCACTTCATGAGCTCCCATGGCTACAGGCCCCATCAACTAATAGGAGTCCCAGCCATGCAAGTACATGGGGCACACCAGCAACTGCACCCAGACAGCTGACAGGATGCCCAGCCACAGGGGAGCACCTGGTTACCGCGTCGATTAATGGCATAATGGGAATGAGCCACAAAGTTACTACACATTTTTTGTGGAATAACTTGGTGATTTATTCCTCGTTTTACCACACCATTAATTTGTTGAATGTGTGGCTGGGTCACAACTTAAGGCATGATTAATTGGTTAATCACATCTCAAGTGTATCATGTGGCAGGGGCCATAGAGAGCTAAATCCAGTATTACTGTAAACTCCATCCTTCCAGTTGGAAATACCTATGTCCCACTTCACTCTGCTGCCATATTTAGCCTGCCTCTGCTTTCAACATTAAGATTATTGATCTCTACTCCTAGTGTTGTGGGCAGGAGGAGAGAAGAGAAGGGAAGATCCTTTCTTTAATATTCCATTTTAGAACAAAGATTGTTGGTCCATGCAGCCTCCACACTTCCTAGATAGGTTCAACTAGATATCTGTTTTTCCATCCTAGCCAAATGCTGAAAGCAATTTCAATTGGAACATTGATTGTGCAATTGTGGGACAATTAGCTTTGTCAAACAAGAAGGCCCCAACAACTCAGAGGGAGATAAAATTCTTCGAGATAGCAAAAAAAATAAAATAAAAAATGCCAGGAGGATGGCTAGCCATAAAATTGTTTGACAACATGTAATAATTCGTAATGGCATACAATTACTTGTCAAGCTTTTTCAGAAGAATTAGTTATAAGAGTATCTCACTGCACAACAGGGGACATATGGCTAAAACAGCCTATATCAAAATACAATAACTAATAATTATTAGTTTCAGATTTAAAAAATGGAATTTACTAATATGGTTATTTTCTTTAGAACAAAAAATGAGTTAAACCATTTACTAATACAAGAGGCTTGCTTCAGGCTTTTCTTTTTTGTATTTGCCCTACCCTTCCACAACACCTTCCAAGAAATATAATTACAAAAGCTGTTAAGGTAATGGCTTCCTTTTGTGCTATTTTAATATGCTATTTCTTCTCTTAATGCACCTTTTCTAGCAGTTAGCTGTGATCACACATTAGAAAATTACTAACCTCAGCCATTTTAATTTCCAGCCTTAGAACTGACTTCATATCAGACTCTGCTCGTGTTGCATTGGCACCCAGAAGTACTGCTATATCAACCATGAACTGCAAGAAGGCATCTCTGTACTGTAAGGAAAGAAGAATTGCATGAATGTTGCATTTGCTTCTGAGCACATCTGTACCAGTAGTATCAGAGAGCATAGCTAAAGACTCAAGAAAAATATTCAGCATTTAGGTCTCTACTTCAAGTGCAAAACAAGCATTCTCTGAGATTAGTTCATTTCCATGACAGGAAGCAACAGGAAATTACCCTGCATCAGGTATTGTTGTGACAGCATAAATATAAATATCTGCTAAATACCTTATCACAAGGACCTGAAAAAGGAAAGGAAGGACTGCAAATTACAGATCATACAAAATGACACTTGTGTTGAAATGAGACAGTTTAATAGACAACACAAACAACACATGCTTATTTATTAAATATATATGTATGTTTCTAAGACACCGCTGCAACAATTCATGCATCACATCCAGTTTGGCTTTGTCATTTTGGAGATCCCAGATCTCCTGATAGGACTGGAGGGTGTCTTATGGAACCCTACTGGCTACAGAATCCCCAGGAATAAATGTGTACTCCAATAAACTACCAATATTTCACTGTCTGAAAATATAGTTAAATGGATTACAATATTTCCTAGCCAGAGGAATGGCATTGTAAAATTCACTAGCCCATCAGGGAACAGGAAGCATATGGGAGAGGAAGGATAACATGGATGATAGTAATGGCCACTGTCCCCACAGAAAGGTTTAGTAGATTATTTTCAGCTTTG
This sequence comes from Alligator mississippiensis, assembly GCF_030867095.1. NCBI lineage: Eukaryota > Metazoa > Chordata > Crocodylia > Alligatoridae > Alligator > Alligator mississippiensis. Next base: position 317,340,344 of record NC_081824.1, read on the forward strand.
TCATAATTTCTTAGTGTTGAACATTAAATATTTTTCAATCATACTTGGCGGAAAGGATGTTGTAGTTGCCAGATATCAACATAATTACTGAAAACTTGAACACTACAACTCATTCACAATTGTGGACTAGTTAGACTCCAGAGAAAAGTTGCTGCAGACTTATCATGGTTCTATGATGGATCTCTGAGCGGTTGTGAGGAGACAGAGTATACCAAAAGGGAAGGGTCATGGCAAGAAAAGGAGCTTGAAGACCATGGAATTGATTTGAGGACCTTATTCTCTGACTAAAATAACTCTAAAAGCATTTGACAGTGTTGATCTAAAATACTAGAGCTTGCTACAAGATTGATACTTGGCGTGATTGACCTGCCTCATGCACTTCAACTGAACCAAGCCAAAACTGTTTCAGAGGAAAGGCAGGAAGAGGTAAATTCTTACTGCTATTGTATAAGAGCAAGAATGACATGTTGAAGAAACAGAAAAAGAAGTTAAATTAATGGTAGTTATGCATAAGCAGGAAAAGAAAAAAAAAATCCGTGTCTATTCTCAGTTTGAAGCACATCAAAAAAGAAGAATTTTCTAATAGGCAAATGGTTTCTCAAAGCTCAAGTGAATAATACTTACAGCTTTAGCTTCTGTGGTGTTATCAACGTAGTCTTCACGTGATGACAATGATAGGGTTGCTTGGTCTAGCTGTTTAAATAAACAAGGAAAGCATATAACAGTCCTTATATAATCTGTATTAAAACACACGTGTACCCATGCACCTCCAGAAGGACTAGTATTTTTCTACCATTATGACAGGTAGTAGTATAATACTGTCCCAAATAATAAATTGCACAAAAATGGCAAAAATTCTACAGGAGCTCACAGAAGAAGAGCATTGTAAACTACACCTGAATGATATTAACAATACCCCAACCATCCTGAAGTCAACCCCAAAAAAGCATCAGGAGCTCCTAAATACATATGAACCATGAAAAATCCAAAGTAAAACCGGACACTGAGGTTGTCCTGCTTTTAAGAAAACAGTCCACAGAACATTTTTTAGATGGTCATTAATGTTCACGCTGATCTGCCTTCATTCTGTAATATAGCAGAACTATGGCAAAGTATTTGCATACTGCTGTCAGTTTTTAATTAGAGAAAACTTACTGCAAACCCATATTCTTCATAAAAAAACTATTCCTGGTTGTCTTGAAGCACTCAGAGGAATCAGCTCAGACAGAAGTCAAAGCTCATAATGGTTAGCATGGTTAAGACACTTCAGTTTCTGTAGCCAACAACATGCAGGAGAATGACATAGCTAGCATCATATTTGGCTGCCTCTCATTCCCCAGCCTGAATCCAGTTTACTGGGTACCTCATCATCAGAGACTGGATACCTGGATGAGGTATCCTATAAACTCAGGGCAGTCTTTGGCACATATCTAAATAAAGGGCTCATAACTCAGACCTTACAAGTGATAGTGAAATGCTTTAACCACCCCTCTGTCATCATGTCTTGAGGCAGAATTTAAACCTACAGTCACCCACAAAACACTGATAAAGATATTAATGAGGCTGCAAACAGCAATTCTGATGTCACAAGATTATTTTTCTGGAGCATTTTTTCTTTAAAAAGTCCCAATGCAATAAAGAAAGGTTAGATTCCTTTATATAGTTTCAAACTGGCATAATTTTAAATGGAAAGAAAATAAATATTAAATATTTTGTATTTCAATTTCTAGAAGCTGAAATAAAGAAATAGATAAACAAGCAAACAAATATCAAATAAATATCAAGTTTTCTATACTTCCAACTATTTTAAAGCTTTTTAGAAAAAATCATACAAAAGGAAAAGAAGTAATTCACAGAAATTACTTTCCCTTACACAAGAATTCAGGAAGGCTCCTTTAGTTATGTAAAATCTCATTACTATAAATATTTTAAAAGTTTAAAAATTCTTGAGAAACACTAACAGTTTTCCCTTGAATGTGCCCAAAAGAAAAGAGAACTCCAGTGCTAATTTTTAAGATATCTACACCAGCAATAATGACATCAGCTGATTTGGTCTGTTCAATAAAATCTTCAGTGGTTTAAGCACTTAGGTAAACCTTTCTGGTCCAAAAATGAGGCTTATACGCTTGGGGGAGCAGAGAGAGTGCCTACCAAAAAATATTATACTCAACTCGAAGGCTAGGGACAGACATTACACATAAACTACTTTAAGTGATCAGAAACTGGTTTAAACTTATAACAGACCAAATGTTCAGTGCAGATAAACCAGTTTGAAAATGGCTGAAACCAGTTTGAGATAAACCTGGTTGAATGTAGTATCAGACTTAACTGATTTGGGTCAAACCAGTTTATGCAATGCCTGTCCCAGACCCCTTGCTAGTTTAAGATAAATCAGACTCCACCATAATCCCAACATGCTCTCTGGGCTGGGCTGGGCTGGGCTGGGCTCCACAGCAGGGCTGGCCCCTCCCCTCTGCTCTATGATTCTATGAAAAACATTCTGGTTGAACCCAAGTGGAAAATTGTGAAAAAAACAAAATGCGAAAACATTAACAACCTTCTTTAGTATTCAGGAAAGGGTCAAAGAGTTTGAGTAAAGAGAAAGTTTTAGTGGAGCTTTTCTACTTTAAATATTATGTAAACCAGTTCATTCATGAATCTTTACCAGAGAGAGGGGAAACAGATTTTTGCTGTAAATCTTTCTCATAAATAGATTTTGTAGCATATCTGCCTTCTTGGAAATTCATTATCACTAACCAATTAGAACATTGGCAAATGCATTCTTAAAATCAAGCTCCTAAAAAACTACCAGTATGTGAGGAGTACCTGAGGCATTGACGACATGGAGGGGGTGCATGCAGGTGCACATGCACCCCTGAGATTAACCGTGCACCCCCCTGCAATTGGCTGCCGCCGACACTCCTGGCAGCGCCTGTGGGCAGTCTCCGTTTGCCACCCCTCACTGCTGACACCGCTGGCAGCATCTGCAGGCAGTCACTGATTGCCTCTGGATGCTGCCAACGCTGCTGGTTTTGTCTGTGGGTGGTTGCCAACCATCAGTTGCCACTCACCACCTTTCCCCGCTGACGACATCACTGCAGCAACCTGTGGGAGCTCCCCGCTCACCACCATCATGCCCCTGCCACCGACACCACCGCCTGCGGGCGGTTGCTGTGTCCCCCCAGCTTCCAGGGGCATGTATCGTTCATGACCTTAGGGAATAACAGGTTCATTCATATTGTGCAATTCTTTGATTACATAGTCTCAGTGGAGACACAAAGGAGGTATACTCCACAGCTAAGAGAAATCATAAAGGATGCTTTTGTTCTAATTGCCCATTTTAGTGGTTGACTTGGACCTGATAGATTACTGGAAGAGACAGTTACCTAGGCTGTTTCTTGCAAAATATTACTTATGCTAATTCTAGTGTTTCAGCCTTTTGAAAGAGACTTTTGACTGAATTGCTTCTGAAGAAGGCAGGGTAGATTTGCACCTTAGACTGAAATAGAAATATGTGTAACGTAAGCTTTCATGAGCTGGGGCTCGCTTTAACAGAAGCTGGAAAAGGCCAGGTGCCTATCTGCCAATATTTGAATATCATTTTGATGGAATCAATACCTTCGTACAGAAACCTGCTAGTAAAACAAGAAAGTGACTTGTTATCTTGATTTACTGTTGACTTGACTTTAAAAGTAGAAACAAACTCATTAAGGGACTGCTAGAAATAATTAACTGAAATTCATCTCAGTCGGATATTCCTGCCTGAAATGACTTTTTTTAATTGTGATAAATAACCCATCTAGCACCAAAACAAGAGACACTTCAGTCTCAAACAACATTATATACTCAAAATGCCAGAATATCATTTGCAATATAAGGACCATCAATTTTATTTCACTGTGGTACCTAATATAATAATTTTCCGCATCATCTTTTATGTCTCAGTGGTTTTTAGCCTTTTTAGTTTTGAGGCACCTCTCATTAGAATTGAGGCAGCCCTCAGAAAATGCTAGCTCTTAGTTCTCACTCTTTTTTGACTAGAGAAAATGTATACAGCAATTTTTCTGTTGCAAAGAATTCAGAAGACTACAACAGGTCAGCATGTTTTGAATACTATGAATTCCCATTTGAAATCTCTGGGTGCATCTACACATGAGCTTAACTGCACAGTAGACTAATTCGCTGCAGTGTAAAACATCACAGTCTACATGTGCAATGCTATTCGACTGCAGCAAAATAATTTTTGCCACCATAAGATAGTACTGAGGACAATACTATCTTACAGTGGCTAAAATAATTGTGCCTAAATGCACATGTAATGCTGACCCAGGCATACATTCTGCCTGGTCAGCCCTGGCTGCTGCTTAGTCACAGGACTCTGCACACTGGGGCACTTTCATACCCCAGCCATCCCTTCTTATAGATTCATAGATGTTAGGGTCAGAAGGAACCTCAATAGATCATCGAGTCCCACCCCCTGCATAAGCAGGAAAGAGTGCTGGGTCTAGATGACCCCAGCTAGATACTCATCTAACCTCCTCTTGAAGACCCCCAGGGTAGGGGAGAGCATCACCTCCCTTGGGAGCCCGTTCCAAACCTTGGCCACTCAAACTGTGAAGAAGTTCTTCCTAATGTCCAATCTAAATCTGCTGTCTGCTAGCTTGTGGCCATTGTTTCTTGTAACCCCCGGGGGCGCCTTGGTGAATATAACTTCACCAATTCCCTTCTGTACCCCCGTGATGAACTTAAAGGCAGTCACAAGGTCGCCTCTCAACCTTCTCTTGTGGAGGCTGAAAAGGTCCAGTTTCTCTAGTCTCTCCTCGTAGGGCTTGGTCTGCAGGCCATTGACCATACGAGTTGCCCTTCTCTGGACCCTCTCCAGGTTATCCGCATCCTTCTTGAAGTGCGGCGCCCAGAATTGCACGCAGTACTCCAGCTGCGGTCTGACCAGTGCCCGATAGAGGGGAAGTATCACCTCCTTGGATCTATTCGTCATGCATCTGCTGATACACGATAAAGTGCCATTGGCTTTTCTGATGGCTTCGTCACACTGCCGGCTCATGTTCATCTTGGAGTCCACTAGGACTCCAAGATCCCTTTCCACCTCTGTGCCACCCAGCAGGTCATTCCCTAGGCTGTAGGTGTGCTGGACATTTTTCCTCCCTAGGTGCAGCACTTTGCATTTCTCCTTGTTGAACTGCATTCTCTTGTTTTCTGCCCACTTCTCCAACCTGTCCAGGTCTGCCTGCAGCTGTTCCTTGCCCTCTGGCGTGTCCACTTCTCCCCATAGCTTTGTGTCATCTGCAAACTTGGACAGAGTACATTTCACTCCCTCATCCAAGTCACTGATGAAGACATTAAAGAGTATCGGTCCAAGGACTGAGCCCTGCGGGACCCCACTGCCCACACCCTTCCAGGTCGAGACCAACCCATCCACCACAACTCTCTGGGTGCGACCCTCTAGCCAATTCGCCACTCACCAGACTGTGTAGTCATCCACATCACAGCCTCTTAACTTGTTCACCAGTATGGGGTGGGATACTGTATCGAAGGCCTTCCTGAAGTCTAAGTATACGACATCCACCCCTCCCCCTGTGTCCAGGCGTTTCGTAACCTGGTCATAGAAAGAGACTAGATTGGTCAGGCACAATCTGCCCGCCACAAACCCGTGCTGGTTTCCCCTCAGCATAATTTGCCCTGCTGGGCTCTCACAAATGTGAGCCTTGATAATTTTTTCAAAGACTTTACCAAGGATGGAGGTGAGATGACTGGCCTATAGTTGCCCGGGTCCTCCTTCCTCCCCTTTTTGAAAATGGGGACCATGTTAGCCCTTTTCCAGTCCTCCGGGACTTGGCCTGTGCGCCACGAGCATTCGAATATTCCCGCCAGTGGCTCTGCAATGATGTCGGCCAGTGCCTTCGGCACCCTCGGATGGAGCTCATCCGGGCCTGCCGACTTAAAGGCATCCAGTTCTTCCAAGTGACTCTGCACCATCTCAGGGTCTACGCATGGAAGTCTGGCGCCTTGCTGCTGCCTCTCTACAACCCCAGTGACAGACTTGTCGTGCCCCTCGCTTAGGAACACTGAGGCAAAGAACTCCTTGAGGAGTTCAGCCTTTTCCCCCCTGTCTGTCACCAATTGCTTCTGCCCATTTAGCAGGGGTCCTATTCCTCCCTGGGCCTTCCTTTTACTCCCAATATATCTAAAAAACAATTTCTTGTTGTCTTTTACTTGGGTTGCCATCCTCAGCTCCATGGTAGCTTTGGCCCGTCTAACTGCCTCCCTACAAGCACGAGCAGAGGAGGTATATTCATCTTTAGTGATCTCACCTTGTTTCCACTTTTTATGTGCTCCCCTTTTGGCCCTTAGGCTGCCCTGGATTTCTCTGGTCAGCCAGGGAAGCCTCCTGGCCCCTTTCCCTCTTTTGCCTCGCTCGGGGATCGTCTTGCTTTGTGCCCGAAGGATCGTTTCCTTAAGGCACAGCCACCCTTCTTGGGCTCCCATCCCTTCAAAAGTCCTACTCTGCAGTGCGTCCTTGACTAATTGCCTGAGTGCATTGAGATCAGCTTTCCTAAAGTCTAGCACTTTCACCCTACTAGTTACCTTACCCACTCGACGTCTTATGTTCTGCTGCCCAACACCACCTCCCAGAGCCTGGGGCTGATCCCTCTAGGTCTTCTGCCAGCCCAGGGCTGCTCCGCCCCAGCTCAAACTGCTGCAGTGTCTGCATGTGTGCCCTGGACTACAGCAGTTTGAACATCTACACATACCATTAAGAAACTATGATAAATCCCAGTGCCAACTAAACCAACATTTTATCATGTTGCCTTAATGGCACATGTAGATGCATCCTCTGGGTTTATCTTGTGACTCTTGTTTGCACATTGTGGCACCCTGGTTGAACATTACTGCTCTAACTTAACTCTAATATACAATTTCATTGCTGGTTGCTGAAGGGCTAGGTTATTTAGGGTCCTTCTCCTTTAACAAGCAATGAAAAGTGTTTTGGAACATATCAGTCCAGGTGGGCCCATCTTGGTGATTTTCCATGATAATCATTTCCATCTGCCAACCCACGTTTTCCCTGAAGATTTTATGGGGTATAACTAACATTTTTCTTCACTTGCCATCCTAAAATGCTGTGTAATATTGTCATGCATTGTTAACCAGCTGCTATGTTTCACTTCAGAAGTGAATGCATTTCAGTGAAAGGGGGTAAGTGAATCCTATATTTGAAATCTCAAAGTGTTTGGGGATCATTTAAGATGAAAGATGCTATAAAAATATGGGATAATACATTACTATCACAAGTGTAATATCTAGAGTTTAAAATACCTACAAAAGATGCACAGAAAAAATGTGCCCTGTATCACACAACTGGTGCTTCACATAAAGAATATTAAAACCACCCAGGACTATATTTTGACCTCAGATGCATGCTCACATAGATCTTGTATACTGGTTCATCAGGATCACATATTACCCACAATTCTGCTTTTTCTATCCACAAACAGTTTTCACCTGTGGTAGCAAAGTATTTGGAACCTAACAGCTTCTAAATTCCTATAAGCTGATGAACACAGACCTTTACAAGTCATTGGGTACTAATCAGTATAGCTACTCTTAAATTGCCATTACTGAATTCTGTCTTTAAAAATGGATCATGTTGCCCTGACAAGTAGCACTTAGGCATGTTGTACTGTACCTTCAAGATGTACTGACTGGAGTTTTTGTCATCAGGGGCCACATATAGGCGGATGAAGACAGAGTTACTGTACTGACCCCGAAATGTCGCAAGGGTCTGGAGCAGGCTGAACTTCCTTTCTGACCACAGCCCTTCTGGTCCAATGTTAGATTCCAGCACAGGCCAGCGGAAAGGCGAATGCTTCAATATATTTAACAGTGGTTTTGCATCAGCTCTTTCAATTTTATCTAAAATGTCAAGGTGTGACAACAGTTAAGTTTCAGATAATTTGAAACTCACAGTAACCACAAGTCATATTATACCAATAAGATGCAAGCTTTATAGTCTTTGATCATTTTCTAGACAAGACTAAACACAATAGCTAAACAATTACACCTTGGGTGGCCTGTGCTAAAAGGCTGTCTATGAACATAAAGCATAAGACAACTCCTAGCAGTATATTCAAATCAACAAATGAAAGTGTATCCAAACATGTACTGACTTTGTATCCAAGCTGCACTGTGCCTGTCCTTAGAACTTAAAATGATAATCTCATTCTGTTTCTTCAGGGTATCCACCAGAACCAAAGGGAAAAAACGGATTCTGAAGTTGTGATGAGATGGACCCGATTAAAAATATAAAGTGAGGATCAGCCCTGGTGATATAGTAATGGATACTGAAAACACTAAAATAGGGTTTTCAGAGTTATGTGCTTAAGAAAACTGAGAACAAGACCTCTCAGTCATAAATAATTCAAGGGGACTTAGTGAAAATGAAGTTATAAAACTTGGGTGGTGCTTGCTAAGTGTCTGGCACAGAAATTTGATTGTTTCACAAGAAGAATTGCCTGGGTGTAACCAGTGACAGAATGCAACAGAATTTCTAACAGAAGGGGTATGTATGATTTGGATGTGGGAGTGAAGAGCTCACTGGCCAAGTTCACGGATGACACCAAGTTATGGGGGAGCATGGTCACGCTTGAAAATAGGCTTCAGATAAAGGCAGACCTAGACAGGCTAGGAGGCCGGGCAAATTGGAACCAGATGAAGTTCAACATTGAGAAATGTAAAGTGCTCCATCTGGGGACGAACAATCCCCAACATACTTACAGGCTCAGTAGCACCAAACTAACTAGGCACCATGACTGAAAGGGACCTGGGGGTAATAAAAGACCATAGTATGAACACAAGCTGTCAGTGTAATTCTGCAGCCAGCGGAGCAAACAATACTCTGGCATGCATCAACGGATGCACCTCAAGAAAAACCAAGGAGGTGATTCTTCCACTTTACTCAGCATTGGTGAGATCGCATCTGGAGTACTGCGTCCAGTTCTGGGCACTGCATTTCAACACAGATGTGGAGAAGCTTGAGAGTCCAAAGAAGAGCCACCCGTATGATCAGAGACTTGCAAGGCAAGCCGTACGAGGAAAGGCTGAGGGACTTGGGTCTCTTCAACCTGAAAGAGAAGGCTGAGAGGGGACTTGGTAGCAGCTTACTGCTATATCAGGGGAATACATCAAGGGCTCGATGAACAACTGTTCACCAGGGCACCCTTGGGGAAAACCAAGAGTAATGGCCACAAACTCCTGGAAGACCATTTCAGGCTTAACACTAGGAAAAACTTCTTCTCCACAGACTGTGGAATAAGCTCCCTCCAGAGGTGGTGCGATCACCTACCCTGGAAATCTTCAAGAGGAGACTGGACAGTCACTTTCCTGGGGTTACCTGAACCCAGTTGTCTTTCCTGCCTAGTTCCGGGGGACCTGATGAACTTGCAAGGTCCCTTCCAGCCCCTTACAATCTATGAATCTATGTAGGCAATCAGCTTCACAGCATGTCAAAACAAATACTCCACAAGAAAGAAAATAACTCCTACAGGAATGCTGACAAAAAGACAGGAAACTATCCCATATTTTTTACTCCAAGAAACTGACCCTTCCCAGAAATTTTAAGGGAAAACTGATAACTATACATTTTACTGAGATAAGCAAGAAAAAAAGGATGTCATCTTACTAGTTCCATGAGGGCACTAGGCTGGTATGCAATAGTTTAGAAGTTCCAGAGACATACATAATGGAAGACTAGGATCAGCCATAGCCAGTGAAGAGATTGTGGGAGTATAAAGCAGAGACACAGATTATTAGGGACTATAGCCTTGGGCCAGGTGAAGATCCACAGCTGCAAGGATGAGAGGAGAGAGGAGGATAATGCAGGGATATCGCCATAGAACCATAGAAAATGAGGGCTGGAAGGGACCTCAGGAGGTCACCTAGTCCAACCCCCTGCTCCAAGCAGGATCATCCCCAGCTAGATCATCCCAGCCAAACATCCAAATCCTGGAGACACTTTAAGAAGGTTCCACTGCCAGGGTCTATTTGCAGATCTTGCTTTTATCCTTTGTGTTTGGGTTCCCACTAAATTAGAGGGAATAAGAAAGCAAAGGAGAATTTCAGCTTTCATCAGAAAACACAAACACGTCCCTAGCTCATGTATGAAAACAGAAACTGATGAAAGCTTAGTGTTGAAGTCAAATGGAACTAGCAAGCTCCACATGTGTACCAAAAAGCCAAGAAATCCTGATTCTGTCCCCTCTATCACTTACAATTTTGATGTAAATTGACTGAATTAACAAATTGGCAGAATATGGGCTATATTCAAATAGAACCATTTGACTAGCCCTCCAAAATCCTCAGGTCAGCTGTGTTCATTTCAGGATAATTACAGTGGAAAGAATGTGGTTAACACCAAGGAGCAGGCATGACAAATATTTATTATAGAGATCTGAAAAGAAATCTGAAAATTAGCTTTGCTGCTGAGGGAATATCCATACTGTGTCTATGACAAGTCTAAGAACATCACTGAGAAGCACAGCTCAGCCCATTCACTACCACTCAGCAAAGCCCAGCAAGTATCCGAGTAACCAGTTTAGCAGAGTCTTCACACTTCCCAGAGCCATGTTCTCAGGTTCTCTGTCTTTGACATACTTCTCAGCCTAATTTCTGGGCTTTGGCATTTGTGGACTGGGAGCAAGTGGGAGGGGTGGGCTTCTCAGCAGTGGTCACAGGCCAATTATGGAGACTGTATAGACATGCCCTTTGAGACAAGGGTTCAGAGGGAACAAGCTATGGGAGTGCTGAGCCACTGGCCCTTAATTGCCACCTGAACCTGAACAATTCCATCAGAGAATGTGATAAAGCAACCTGCTCCTTTTAATTTGTCAGTCAATACTCCCACACTGCTTTGAGAGTTCCTCAAAGTGCAATTCTCTTTGGAAATATGATTATGAACAAGGTATCTTGTGTCTTTGTGTATTTCAAGTCACTGTGACTCATTTAGTTACCAAAATAAGGCCATGAACCTAAAGTTGGGTCCAAGTGGATGAACCTTTTCACCTGTGTAGAGCTACACTGAGTTCAAAGAACACAAAAATCTGCCCAAATGGATACAACTCCAGGACCTGGACTTCCTTCCTTACTGCTTCCTTCTATAAGTGCTTTATACAGACACAGCTAATATATAACATGCCTTTTCCCCAAAACAGAATCAAGTTACTTACTTTCATTCATACATGATGCATAAAGGATCTTGGCTTTCTGCACAGCTTCACTGTCCCGTCTTCTACTAAGAGGTTTCTCCAGCAGTTCTGAAAAGTATTAATAATATGTTTCTTCTTAGAAAATGCAGGGTTTTGTCTGTTGGCTTGACTGTTTATTTTATTTAGAAACTGTATCATTATCATGGGATGGCTTAATGATCTAAATACCACCTAAACTTCTCAAAACAACAGGCTTTAGACCTAACAGAGTTGACTCAGACATTGGTCCTTCCTAGTTACATACAATGAATTACCATGGAGGGCTGGGAATGGAAAGGGCCTCTGAGTATGAGGAGTCTTTCAAATGACTTACAAAACCAATCTTGGAGTTACACATTTGATTAAGTTGCATTACATTAAGAAAATGAAAGATTGCACAAGAACATTTAAAAGGAAAAGCCAGGGCATCTTTCTGGTGCACTCTCATTTTCTTATTATAATGCAACTTTTCAGTGGTTAAAGGCAGAACTCTCAGGTCACTGAATGTGAGTAGTTTCACCTCAACATGAGTTAGCCATTATTCTTCTACACCATGACCAACTTTTCATTTCATGGCCATTGCCATTTCCAGTAATTGCCCATAACTGTCCCAGATGCAAACCCTATGCAAGAGAGTGGGGGCACAGGGAGGGTGAGAAGTGCCTCTAAGCACTAGAGGTAGGGATTCTGAGAGTTCTCAAGGGAGAGGAGGGCATGGAAGTTTTACCTACACCAGGGACTCAAAAACAGCCACAGCATGGTCTCTCCATCTAGCTGTGCCTACTAAAGCAGCAGCACAGTGTCCATGCACTTGGCTTCTGCTGCAAGAGCAACGCAATGAGGCTGCTTCTGCTACCAGGATGCAGACACTGCAAGGGGTGTGGGCATATTTCTGGCTCTCCTATGAAGTTGGTGGTCAGGGCTGGTGCTCTGCTCCCTGCCCTGAATTATGCTACTGCTCTGTCCCCAGTGTTGTCTTGTATAAAAAGGGCAAAAAAGTGAAGCATGCATGTGACAAGCAATTCTGTCCTTGAGGAACAGGTTTTAGATTACTCAGAGACGGTACCCAAAACCAAGCCCCAACACACTGACAAAGGGATGCTATCCTCAACGTGAGCTAAGGAAGCTTGGCACCACCAGGGGCAGATCCAGAATGGGCACAGTGGTACAGCTGCACCCCACTTTTGGACTTGAACCCACCATGGGAGCCTCTAGGTCCCCAAACCAGGTAAGAATCCCCCCTCCCTTCCCTGAAAATTTTCCCAAAATTATTTCAGGGCAGGATTTCCAGAAGCACTGATTTCATGCTCCTGATTTATCAATATCATAGTCTGACATGTATTTACCAGTGTACCCATTTTAACAGAACCATGAATGTTTTACATATGTAATTCAAAGGAAACAGTAACTCCGATCTAAATAAGGTTAGGAAGAGAAACATTGTGCCCTGTTAAATCTAATGCAGTCATTTCTGTTTCTTGCAACTGAGTTGCAACAGCCATGAAGTGTTGAGGCTAATAAAAGTGGATAGCAAAAGCCCAGGAGAGAAGAGGAGAATAAGATACAATAAAATAAAACCAACTGTAAAACTGCACTAGCATTAAATCCTATTAAAATCAGACTTGATGCTTTCCAATGAATCACTTCTTTACAGTATAAAATAAAGATGTAATACTCATTACATTACTGCAAGAATAATTTGGAGCGATACACTTCCACTTTGGTTGGGAAAATATTGGGTTTTGCAGGACAAATTCTGGATTCTGACCCTGTGAAACAGAGAAAGCCCAGTGTACAAACAGGGGAAACTTAGCAAAGATGGTCAAACTCTGCATTTGGACCCTCAGCTTGGTTCTAGGAGAAGATTAAAGACTTTACCAAGGTCACCAAAAGTCAAAGTTGAGATGCAGATCTGAACTGCCTCAGTGTTTCAGGGGCTCAAATCTGGTGCTGTAATTCAAGCCTCCCCATGCTTTTGCCATACGCAAGTGCAAACATCAGAATGTGGATTTGGAAAACTTCTTGCATTTGTGTATTCAAGTAATAGAATTTTCTTTGCTATCACATTCTTGATTATCTGGGGGTACATCCACATGTAGTCCCTGCTGTAGCTGCTGCCCTCATAGACATTCTTGACCTAGTTTTACACTTGTTGACCTGGGTACTGATAGCATTGTAGCTATGGTACTGGTCACTTAACATGGGCTGGAAAAGCCACCTGAGGAAGCTGAGCAACTGTTTGATTGGTTAGACTGTACTGGACTCTGTGCTGCTACAGCTGTACTGTACTCCCTCTGAAAGACTTCTGGTGGAGAGAAGCAAAAATAAACGTAAATCCCCTAGAAAACAGCATAGCATGCATCTCCTCCATACTGTGCTGCAGCAACTCTGAGAATAAAATGGCTCCTGAACTCTCCACACAGGACAAATACTTATAGGTATCGATGTGCAACATGGAAGAAACAAAGGCACAACAGTTCCATAGCCTGATACAGAATCTTTCCCTCTGTGTGTATGTAGACCTCCTGCCTTCCTGTAGTTTAAATGGCATTCATGGTTCAAACTTTAGTTCACCCATTCCTTAGTAATTTCAGCATCATTTATCCTTTGTCTATTTTCACCTCTCCTCTCATACCTCTCAAGTCCCAATTTCTTTTCTCACCTACCCCTGCCCTTCAACTCTATCCATATCTAAGACTTATGATCTTTCTTGTCACTCCAAGGCATAACAAGCAGTTTTTGTGCCATGGGCACACTCACACTGTCTCTTTACTGGCCCATGCAAGGAGTACATGATCTCTGACTGCCAGTCACCTTGACCGCTGCTCCCAGTTCCAAGCACCCAGCCCAGGAGAGTAGAGGGAGCAGCAAAAAAAACTGGACATTTGCTCTTATTTTAAAAACCCACCCAGACACAGCACAGGGGGCCAAAAAAAGAAGACATGCCTGGGAAAAGCCGGATGTGTGTTAACCCTAGCTGGCAGCAGCTGTGCCAGACAGGCCTACAGCAACAATAGCCACCATTCTTGCACACTCTCAAAATTGGGGACTGGACCTAGTGCCCTAGTCACCTACCACTGTTTACACTACTACTGTCACTTTCAAGCTTTGAAACTAAATCAGCAACCACAGCAAATTGGGATACAGGTTGGGCTACAGGCTACTCATTTCAGATCTTCTCCTCCCTTTCTCTGCCTCCCATCCTAAGAATTGCCTCAGGTGGTACATTCAGGCTAGGGACAGACGTTACACATAAACTGGTTTAAGTGATCAGAAACTGGTTTAAACCTGTAACAGAACAGACGTTCAGTACACATAAACCAGTTTCAAAATGGCTGAAACTGGTTTAAGATAAACCTTATTGCATGTAAGCAAGGAGATTGAAAAGCTCAGTATCATCAACAGATGAATGCACTGCACACCCCCACTTTGCCTCAGAGTGCTAGCCAGGGCCTGGGGTCTGACAACACTCCTGCCCTTTGAGCAGCAAGCCAGGAGAAGCCTGGACTTTGCAGGCAAGGTGGGGGTTTACACTCACAGGCATATTGAGGGTTTACACCCCTCCCTAATCAGAGCATCCTGCCGGGATCTGGCCACCCCTCAGCTCAGTACTGTGGAAGGGAAGGGAGGGCTGTTCTAGCGTTCCCCAGCTTCTAGCTTGAGCCACTACAGGCATGTCCCTGCATTTCCTCAGTCCAGAGGAAATGTCTAAGCACTTGCAAACCGATTCAACCTACACAGGTTAGACTAACCTGCAAAGATTGAATCAATTCAGGCTCAGGCTTTTTGAATGCCTGTCCCTAGCCCCAGAGGCTGACTCTGGCCACTGAGGCTTTTTGTTGTGTCTGCAGGGTGGCTAAGGGAGCTTTGCCTAGAGAACAGCTTTACTTTTTCACATCTATTTCCATTACCTTTGGAGGCTGAAGAAGCTGTGATCTCATACAGAGAATGATCCAAGACCAAGGGTAATTGTAATAAGTAACAGAGAAGACACTTTGTCTCAGTCTCCTGGAGACTGTACATTTATTCTTTTTTTCTTTTTTCCCCCATAAGCTAAAATAAAAATAATTTGGAGAAAGAATATTGTTGTTCTCTAAATTTTATCATCAGCATCATGCATGTAAAGAAGAGTAACAGTAAGAGCTGGATAAATTCAGATGAGGGCAGATTTTAGGGGGCTCAGAATCCAGTTTTCAAATGCTCAGCATGGACATTAAGGCCAAATTTCTAAAATTGTTCAACTAGGCACCTCACATATGCTGCAGATGGCAGTCATTATAAATACCTACAGCCACATCCTCAAGAGTTCAGTACCCAATATACAGATGACTTTTGAAAACCTAATACCATAGGTTTGGTGCTTAAATGTGACCCAAACTGTTCTAAAAACATCTGTGGAAACAATAAAAGTATATGTTTATAACCTTCAGGTTAACCTTTCTCCTATAGTCCCCCCAGGCCAACAGAGGCTTAGGGCCCCAAAGATAACCAATTTCAGTTCACAAGAGGAAAGATAAGCCTTGGTTCATTCATTTATTGATTTGGGCAGTTAATTCATTTGAACAATTAACTTTATTAACAAGGGGATATGACAGAGCTCTTGAGTATAGTTCTGTTCTCAGTTGCATTCATGCAACCTCTCTGAGTTAGAAGGCCTAACTGAGAGCGAAAGTTGGCCCATATTTTGCATGGAAAAGTCCTGGAGGGTGTCCTGTGGACAGTACAGCTCTAACTAAACCTCTTGATACCTGACAAGGCCATAAACTAAAATATGAACAGGAACAGTCCGCCATGGGATGAATTGTAGGTTCTCAAATATCACTGTTATATGAATAAAAAACCCTGAGAGAAAGGCAGACAGAACCAGTCAACCACAAAATTTCTCCCTTAAAAAAAACTACTCTTACTAAATTCTATTGAGACAGTGCCTTTTTAGAATAGGAGAGCTAAAAAAAGCAAACTTTCTGAGGTTTACTACTCCTATAGTAAATAGCAATCATCTACTGTTAAAAGTGAGTACAGCTCAGTCTACAATATAAGTTTTGCTGACTTTTTTGTTTGTTTGTTTGTTTTTAATACTATTCTAACCCTGCTTTAAGAATAGCTTTGTTGTTAAATGCTACCTTTAATCTTACTCACTATTTCTGCGCCTCGTTGATTTTCCAGCCTACCGTCTTACACAGCTTCACTTTGTTTTTCAGGCAACTTGCTTTATTTACTGAACTGAGATATCTCTTCCCTCCCCCCAAACCCTTATTTGTAGTATCTTTAAATGAATCTGTTGTATGCTCAGATTTGGGGAAAAGCATAAAATCAGTCCGTATTCCATTTTTACTCAGATTAAAAATATTGATTCAAATGACTAAGGTCATGGTCTATGGACTTTGAAAATTTTATGCCATCAGACTATTTACTATACATGGTAAATCCTTCAGACAGAGAGATCAACCAAGCATTTGATTAACCCAGCTATTTAATGTACTCAACAGAATATAAGAAGGCATTTTTTACTCTTCTGAAAATCTTCCAAAAAACACGTAGGCAAAGAGTATTTATGTTAATAAAGACAGCACTGTTTTTCTTTTGTTTTTTATTTTCTCCTGACATTTATAATAAGTAGGAATTGCAAATTTAAATAACTGGAAAGTGACATTTGATAATAACTTGAAATGTATTACATGTGTTGTACCTTTCACGAAGGAAAGAAAAAGGAAACATATTTGTGAATACACCAGTTAGAAGACAAACAAATACCATAATCATCATAATGGGTGAAGTAGAAAAACCCAATAGAATGAGACTATATCCTAGGGAACAGTGACTGTAAAGGAAACTGAAAGATGAAAGTGGACCAGAAATTAAACATGAGCTCCCTTTGCAGTGATGTAGAGAAAGTGCTATCCCAGAACCTATGAACAGGTGAGTAGTGGACATTAATCTCTCTAGGGGGCATTGGGTCAGACACAGTATATATATTCTGATGTCTTTATTTTTAAAATGATGTTGTTAAACTAGAGAAAGTTCAAAAAATGCCACAAAAATAATCCAAGGGCTAATAGAAAGCCTTATACAATGAGCAACCCAATGGGCTCAATCTATTTTGTTTATTATAAAGAAGATTGAGGAATGACTGGATTACAATCTGTAAATACCTTCCCAGTGAAAAAAATGCCTGATATGAAAAGGCTATTTTAGAGAGGAGAAAGGGCCAATGGCCGGAAGATAAAGCCAAACAAATTTAAATCAGAAATTAACCCTTTCTTTCTCTCTTCCTTTTTCCTAAGAAGAGAGATTAACTCTGAAACACACTACTAAGAGAAAAATGGATTTGTAGAGGTATTCAGATCAAGACTGGACACAATTCTGGAAGATTTCTATAGCCAAACACAAGTTATAGGGCTATATATGGGAGTAACTGGATGAAAGGCAATGGCCTGTAACACACAGAAGGTTAAACTAGGTTAAACAGAAGGTTAAACAGAAGGTTAAACTAATCCTTTTGGCATTAAAGTCTACACACGTATTATTAATATTATTATGAGGCACTTCATAGATGTTAAACTTACAATATGTACAACCTTATCCACATTTATGGATAAGAAATTGCACCGTAAAAGACAAATTCTCGCTTACCTTACTTACTCATTGATTTAAATGCTATTCTTTGTCAAAAAGCAAGCAAAAAACAGATGACCTTAAAAAAATGCATACCCCTTGACAACTCTAACTTTACCCAATATTGTGGACAACCACCACCTGAAAGAATAAAGAGTAAAATGCTGTTCTTGTAACTAACAGCAGTTTAGGTTTTATCTAGCCACATCCATCCCCAGGTTAACAGCTGCATTCCCTCACTGCAAATTTATATGTTAATCTCTCCATTAATCAATCCTAAAACTTGTATCATACATTAAAGAAGCAACCTAATGCAAACTTAGTTCTGTCTCCATGTGTGTATGATTATAGGCTAATCTCATGCCACAATTTCTTCCCTCTTTACCAGTAGTGCAACTAAAGGGAAAGGGACTGTGACTGGGGCAGCAGCCCCAGACTGTCCAGGCTGGTTAGGGGGCGAGAGAGGGACACAAAAATAGCAACCAGCACAAATGCCAGCAGTCTGTCAGCCCATACACCATTGCTGCCCAGGACACAAAGCTGCCCTGTTTTGCCTCTGCTCTTCTCTGTACTGGATATATAAACCCAAGTTTTTTAAAATGCAAGGTGGATTCTTGTGCAATAATACACTGGCTAGGATTAAAAGACCAAGACAACTTAAAAAAAGTAACGCCCCCCTCAAATCCCAAGGCCTTTTGTTATGGAAGTCATAGCTTGATAAACACACAGCTTTAAGTTACAGTAATTTAGATTTACTGTACCATATTCCAGGGAGGCTTATTTCAAAGTGGTTTGGAGATCAGCTGACATTCATATAGTATCAGCTATCCACTTCCCCTTTTCAGGGAGCTCCCACAAGGCTTGGAAGCAAAAGACAGAGGACTGACATCTGGAAGGTTAACAAAATGCTCTATCATCTCAAAATAAAAATACCAACCACAAACATTTAAAATTAGACACAACATTGTTACTGTGACTTTACCAGTGGTTTCCTCTGTTATTTTCTGCCAGAAAGTGAGATTAGTAAGCTGAATTCCACACAGCGGGCACATCTACGTGAGACGCTACGTCGCTGTCACTCAAGTGATGTAGTATTGGCAGGCACTAACCGTGATGCCACTGCCACTACACCGTAGCAGCAAGCTACTGTGCAATAAGCTTGTTACTACTGAGCAGTAGGGCTGAAAATGACCTGTGCGCTGCCAGGACCGCACAGTACCAGCAAGTACAGCACAGTCATTTAGTACTTGCTAAAGGGGCACATATAGACGTGCCCAGTGTGATGCAATAGGTAACACTACTGATGCAAAAAAGAAAACCTGAAATATATATTTTGAAAGGAGGGAACCAAATTTAATGTCAATGTTTTCCTTACCACTTAGGAACAAAGCAGCAATTGCTCCTTTTGTCACTTTATTCTGTATGGTGATCTTGCAAAACTTCCTCCAAATCACATCTCACTCTAACAGTCAATCAGCTTCATCCTGAGTAACAGAATTTACCCGTTAGCTCTCTTCTAGTAGATTGTATTGACTCCCAAACTCTCAAAAGCTAAATATTTTTCGTCGGTTTGGTCATACAGCATCAGATCCAGCAATGGAGCTACATCTGTTTATAGCTGTGGTAAATTAAGCCATTGTAATATCACCAGAAGGGCACATCTGTGGCCCCAAACCCACAAATAGAACTGAATTAGTGATACTTTGCATCCAGGGAGAGATCCAGAGGGGTGCAGTGGCACAGTTGCACACCCCTTCCTGACCACAGGGCAGATACAGCAGCTGAGGCCTTTTTAAGTTCTGGAAAAAGATAAGAATTCTCCCCTTCTTTTTCACTCCATGCTCAGAGACACATCCTCTCCCCCCCCTCCCCTCCTGCCACTACTGTTCCTGTTGTCCCAGGGGAGAAGGGAGCTCCAGAGCCACTCCAGCTGGGCTGTGTGGAGGCTGGGCTCAGCCTGGGACGGCAGTGGTGGGTAGTTGGCTTCCTACTCCCTGCCTGGGGGGACCATGGCTCCTCATGGCTCTTATTGCAAGTTTGGGTCTTACATTTGATAGGTTTATAGCTTAGGATTAGATTTTTAAAAAATTGACTCAACTGTATGCAAGCCTCTTCCTAATCAAAAACAAATATTTCAGTCTATGGAATCCCACATGTAGCTCTTTTTTCATATCTATCTAACCTAATATAGCTTTCACATTTTATAGTTTTTCATTTATTCCATTATCTCTTAGAAAAAAAAAACAACAACTATGAAACCTTCCCCTAGTGTCAAACTGTTGAGTCTACCCATTTTTCCCTGTTAAAAAATTGTATACGGCAATATTATTTCTGGAACCTCACCGAGATTTGGACTAAATTTATTTCTCCTCCACCCACGCTCCATACCATCAACTCCGTTAGTCACTCCCCTTTGTTCATCTCCTTGGCTCTAGTTTACGTGTCCAGATGTCTAATGCATGCAGTCTATGACTCCCACTCTCACCCAAGGTGAACTCTATAAGGTTGTTTTTTATATGCAATGTTACCTGTATGATTCCAAAAGAAGAAAGCATACTGTTTGTGTAAGTTGGATGCCCTCAGCTTTAATTCAGCTAATTTAGTTAAACCTATTACAAATTTAGCTGTGTACTGAAATTAAGCATATGTTCTCCTTAAAAAAATAAACATTATACAGAGATGGTGACTGTTTAGAATGGACTGATTTTTTACCCTATAACTTCAGTGGTTACAATATTGCTAACTTTGGCAGTTCTCCTACAGAAATAAAAATGAGAAGAAATTATTGTTTCCTTTGGGATATATCATGCTTCATATATTTAGTTTTTAATTACATGATCATTCAGATATCAATTTAGCAATGTAAGTGTGCAAAGTCTGAATTTATGTGCTAACATTAACCTTATCCAAAAAATAAAGATGTGTATTTTTAATGTGTAGTATTGAGGCATTTACTAAAAAAAAAAAAAAAATCAAAATGAACAATGGCTTGTTATGTTATCAAGCCAAAATAATGGCTCTAGCAGAAGCACTTACATCGTGGCCTTGTCAGAGTCTAACAACTCTGCTGATGACAGGTATTTAGTAGAATTTACAATCTCAGACAAGACATGAGAAGGAGATGGAGGAGGAGATGGAGATGCCAAAATAAAACAAATGGTATGGGATACTTTCTGAAGATTAGTCATTTTTTTGGATTAACAATGGAAGGTAGCTCTGAAGTTTTGATTTGCGTGCGAGTGTTCATGGGAAGAATTCACATAGCTGTACATGGAAGACCCAAGATCAAATTTATTCTTTGCCTGACTCAGTACATGGATTTGGCCCAAGCTCTGTCACCTCTCAGGAAAGTACCCTAGCTATAAGCATACGTATTCTGAGTATTCAGTCATGGCTTTCTCCCAGTTGGAGCTATTTCATTTCTCATAAAATATTGAAATATTCTTTGGAGAAAGAACTGGAACCTTCTGTGTCATGTCCCAGGTGAGTGCACTAGACACAGGTGACAGAATCGCTCTCACATTTCTCTAGTTCATTAGTTACACTGTTTTTACAAAGAGGAACAGCATCAACAGGAGAGCTTTACAACAACTCCCTGCAGAATGCCTTTTATCCAAGGGTAGGCAACTTTTATTGCTTCCAATCTAACCCACACTGGTGCTGCCAGAGACTCACAGCTGCCACTGCCACTCTCCCCCTGCAGTGTTGTCACCACTATCTCCCATTCAGGTACAGGCATCAAGTATGTGGGGGACCAAGGGCCCTGCACCACCTCAGAAGAGGGTGGGGTGACCTCATGTCCCTAATTGAACGGGACAGTCCCAAAATGGGAACATCAAGTCCCGGTCCTGGGCTGCATGACTCCAGGACAACACTTGTCCTAGATTCCCAACATCATGCAGGGATTCAGGTTTTCTGCTCACCACAGAAAAATGCAGGAAATAGCAGGTTTTCCTTGCAAGCTGGCAGCGTTCCACCCTGCAAGGGGCTGTGGAGAGTGGGGCAGAAGGGGTGCCAGGCATTGAAGACACATGCATGTGTGCTCCTTGAGATTGGCCATGCACCCCCTGAGAGAAGCACTGGCGGCACTTCCGGGTTGGTGCTGGCACTTCTGCTGGTGGCAGCAATCGGCCAGTGGGAGAGACCCCCCAGTATTAGGAGGCACCAGTTGCCCATGGTGTCAGGTGCATGTGTGTGCACTCACACACGCATGTGGCCAGAAATACAGCCCCAGACAGTGATGGAAAGCAGCTCCCCCAGCTGCTTTCAGGTAAGTCTATGGTGGGGGGTGGGCAGAGTGGAGAAGGACCTGGGCCTGGGGCAGGCAGCCAGCCAGGGCAGTGCAAGGGGCCCAGGGCTGGGGTTGAGAATGGGACAGAGCCATGGGCCGCTCATCCAGGGGCAGGGTCAGCTGCTGCACACAATCCCAGGGAGGGCGGCATGGGGGAGGCACGTGGCACCCAGATGTCTATGCAGGGCAGGGGCAGATGTGAGCTGCCCCCTGCCCACCTGGAAGCAGTGGGAGGCACAACTCTTCACCACCACCGCCGCTGCTGCTGGGCAGTCAGGGGGCACCTCACCATGGCAGCCCAGCCAGCACAGGGCTTCTGGAAGGGCAGCAGGGTGGGGAGCCCCAAGTCTACAACAGGCAGCCTGTATCCACACCCACCCCCTGCCACGGGCTCCGCCCCAGCCATGCCCCCCAGTGAAAATAGAAGTCAGAGCCTATGCATCCAGGTGAAGTCCTACACCATAGAAACAACACCATCGCTCCCTGGCTTCATAGGCTGTAGGTTTCCAAATCCTATTCTAGCTTGCTGGTTGAATATGTTCCTGGGAGATGGAAGATGTGGTGCAAGTCCCCACTGTCAGAAGAAATTGAGCTCGAATTTCCCATATTCTGGGTGAATACTATGGCTACTGGACAAACCAAGAACGTCAATCGTCACATCCTCCCCCTTTATCTATCCTCCCAAAAGTTTTTCAGAATCAACTATTTCAGTGAGCTAAAACAACATTTTTCAACAAACAAAGTATTCAGAAAAAAAATAAACTTAACCCTGGTGAAAGCCACATCTTTAAATAATCCATATGTATACACACACTTCCTTCCTTTGCAATTTATAATGAAATTCTTAATTTTAACCAAAGCATGTGCCATGCTATCTTTAGCTCCCCTATTTTTGATCCAGTCTGTTGTCTACCTTCCACTACGTTGCCTTCTTTCTACCCCCTTTTTAGCACACCCTGTCAGCTACGCCATCGCAAACAATCTCATGAGGAAGGAAGAGGACGGGAACATGACCACAATCTCCTCCATGCCAGTCATTGAAGATAAGCTGACACCTGGTAATCACAAGCACCCTTCTAAAGCCTGCAAAGCAGTTAGCATTGCAAAAGCTTCCCCTGTGCTCCCAAAGGCACCACAGGCAGAGGTTTAACGCTACAGTGTCCAATTAGGGATGAAAAGATATTCCTTCTTCTCCTGCAAAATCAAATTAAAGTAATCCACAGCACTACACCCAACATGACAGAACTCTTTGTATTCTCCCACTCCATTTAGTTCCCAGCCATTCTTGGCTGGCAACAGCATTTTTAGAGTTCTAATTAACTGGATTGTTTCTACCAGTGGAGGCCAACCTTTTTGGCAGGCATGCCACCAATTAGCTCCACATCCTCCCTAAGTGCCACTCCAGTCACCTTCCCCTGCACGATTTCCATACTCTGCTTTCTGCTTCTTGCCCTGTGCTCCCTGACTGATCTCCTGCTCTGCTTTCTGTTCCCTGCCCTATCTGCTGCTCTGCTGCCTGTCACTTCCCTGGTCCCAGACACAGAAGTTACCCCTTGTTTACACTCCAGCCACACTACCTACATAGGCAGGCACTGAAATCACATTTTGAAGACTTTTGTTTGCATCCATGAGGGCTTAAAACATGATTTTAAATAAATCTGTGATCTCCTTTTGTGAATCCAGAAGTCCTACCATAAAAATGGGCTCAGGTTTTTATCTATGACTATTCTGCTTTAATAAAACTTCCTCTTTCCCTTTAAAGGACACATATAGCTACAAACATCAACACCACATTAAGCCATTCAGACAAATGCGTTTCAGTTTTGACATAATAAACCACCATGAGCCTCCTCCTTGAGGATAGCGTATTTCTTACCATGAATAGAGGGAGTTACTATAAATAGTGACACTTGAAAATAATTGGTCCATCATTAATTCCTTTGGCATTCATGGTAATGCTCTCAATCATTGACAACTAATGTGGCAGTAATGAGGAGGTAATTAATATGCACTTCCACAGGAATTCTATGAAGATTTAGCAATCAATCAATCAGTAACTCAAGAAGGAGAATAAGATTAGTCGAAAAAAAATCTTTCTGAAAACCTATTTAATGAAAAGATGCTGCATTTACACAAATAGATTTGATTAAAATAGTGACATTTTAGTCCTCCCTTTTTCCCCAAAAAGCAATTTCACCATCCACAGTTTGAATATCCATTTCAGCAATCCGGAGGTTTTCATGAAAATAGCAATTAGACAGCTGTGCTAAAGTAAATGCTTTCTAACACTGTTCAGCGGTGCTTGAATGCCATAAGATACAGCATGTTGCTTAAATGACAAGGCTTTGAAAGTTTGTTGCTACTATTTCAATATTTTGTAAAAGCTAGGTTTCAGAATTTTAAAAGGATCCAAGTCGATGTGAGAAAAGTCAAAACACATTGCGAGAGTTCAGCTCCAAGTAAACAAATGTACTTACACAAACTAAAACAATATCAGCAGATAATTTATTGGAGATAAGAGGGTCTATTTTCAACACATTTCATTTGAATATTCGTTTTAATAAAAGCTTTGGAGAAATAGTCTCTTCTTGGCATCCTGCTGCAGGGGATGACATATACGTATCATGAAGAGATGGGCTCACTAGTTTATATAAGCATATAAGAAAAATATGATAGGCATAATTGTTACAATACAGCTGGAGCAGGATGTTTATTGGCAACGTTAAGCTTTGCTTCTTGTTATTAATATTTTTGCCATGTTTCTTCAGTAAGTGTTTCTAATCAGGGAATATGGAGAATTAGATGAGTCAAAGATTGTTATGGTTTTGAGACAATAAATGCATCTTTTGGTAGGATTAAAAGTACGTGGTACCTAAATATGGCAGTTTTAGAATTTAATAAGCCATTGCATACAGATTCAGTATATCATTCTGGGGAAATAACTGCTGAAATTTAAGCTTAGTCTAAATCTTCTATAAATATTTTGTCATAAATAGAATGAAAGGGTTATACAAACTTTTGATAGTCAGTGCTAATGCAGTGAACTCCCACGAAGACTCATAACCAAAAAAGGTGCCATTCTGCTCTCCTGACCAGAGAGACTCTGTGGGAACCCTGTGGCTCAGCTGCTGTGGAGTTTTAAACCCTCATTCAGGAACCAAAATGATCTCCTTTCATTGCCCATGGTTTCCCAAACACCCATTACAGAAACAACTGTCTTTTCTAACAGCCACAGCAGCCTGCAAAAAAAATCCTGGCTTCTCCACCTTCTATTCAGGTATTTCACTTTAACAAAAAGTAAACTGTTAACTGGTTACTCAGACAGTGTTGGCTGATTCTTGCTGCTTATTTTCCTTTGCTGGTATGATCTTACCTTGACTATTATTCGACTGTCAAACTTAAATTAGAAATACAAATACTGAGTTCCCAGTAACATTTTTTTATTTTCCAAGCAGTTTCTGTTCATTAACTAAATAACTCCTCATACTAATTCCAAAATACAAATGATAACTTTATTTTGCAGAGCAGAAAAAATGAGGCGCACAGTGCCCAAAGACCAAAACTAAAAATATCAGAGTAAAGGAGTTTAAGAGCTCTTGGATTGAGGTTCTGTGTCTATATCACTGGATAACATTTCTCGCTACTCTTCTATCTTTTGACATCACATTTAAGGGACAAGCAAGCTGGTTCACAAAGAAAAGGAAGAGGTCTGACATCTCACCAAAAACAGATCGAGGTTTGGGAACAGATTGCCTGATGAGAAAGCACAAACCTCATCTAACATTATTAAAACTTTTCTTGATACTTTCTCAGTAAAACCCTTACTTTTCAGAATATGCTGCTCAATTAAAAACTTCCGCTAAACTTTTAATAGTACTGCAAAGACCTCTACAAGAAGTCTGCCACTGAAACAAAAAATAAGCAGGTATTACTCCTGAACAGTAGCATAACTAGGGTCAGGAGAGCAGGGCACCAGCCTCAGGTGCCAGCCACGAGAGGCACAAGAAACACTCTCAGAAATCTTTACCACAGCAGGGGCCATAACAAACAACTGTATAACACCCATATACAAAGTACTGTCATGTCTAAAAAACCAATATGAATTGAACCAATGTTCATAATCTAGAAACTTTCTAATTCCCTCTTTAACATGATCAGACTCTCCTACCACATCCTATCAACCCACTCAACCCTCAAAGCAAAGAGATGAGCCTTGCATAGTGTTCAGAAAGCCATTTATCACTATGCGTGGTGGTGAAGCAAGGAGGAAATGCACTCCAGAATCAAGGATCCATCATCAGAAATATCTCCCTCCTGACTCCTTTTGCACCCAGAGCACTATTAAATCAAGCACCTTCAGGAACAGCAGTATGGTGATGAGAGGTGCAGCTCCTAGAAATAGAACTATGTGGAGAAAGGTAATTCCATTTCACAGAGAGTTTTGATACTTAGAAATAAGTTTTAATTCTGATTGGGAACCAAAAGAAAAGACATATTTCAAAATTCTCTCTGAAAGGCAGTGGAGCCCTGGCTCTAAGGCACCCATAGGGCTAGCAGCCACCACAACGGATTCAGGAAGCTATGTGGTCTCTGGCTGCAAAGCAGACTACTGCCAAACTGCCATGGACCTAGGCAAATTGTAGGGCTGTGCAAAGCTTCAGTCCCTGGTTCAATTCAGCGGAGATTCTGCCAGATTCAGTGGACCAAATCTACGAATCGAATCGAATCAGGACCCTTTAATCTCTCTGAATCGATTTGGAGAGGTTCGGAAAGATTCAGCAATTCAGATACAGACACAGCTGTACATATTTTTTCTATATACCTCGAGGTACCAGGCGTGGCTCATGAATGCTGAGATGCTGGGGTGGATAGAGCAGGGTGGGTCTCCAGCATGCTTTGCAGAAGACCCAGAAGTGAACCAGAAGAACTTCTGGTCCACTTCGGGGTTTGCTGCCAAACATGTGGAGGGCCCCCCCACGCTCCTGGGGGATGCTCCATCCATCCCACCAATCACGAGCTGCACCTGGTACCTCGATGTATGTAGAAAAAACATTTAAAGCTGTGTCTGTAGCCAAATCGCTGATTCTCTGAATCAGCATTGAATCTTCAGATTTGGAGACGGTCGAATCAAATCAGGGACAGTGACCTAAATCAACTAATCAAATCACTGTCCCCAATTCAGGCTAAATCCAAATCGAATAGGACCCATTTCACACACCCCTAATAAATGAGTCATAGGTAACACCCAAGGCGGGTTTTCAATGGACACCTGCCTTCGCAGTAAATTTTTAAACCTCCTTAGAAGCAAAGTTCCTTCAGACCTCTGACCCATTTCTATCAAAACTTCATCAAAAAATCAGCCTCCTCATAACACTTTGACATTGATGGGGGGAAACATTGTCCATTGGAATTTTTCCAACCAGATATATCCAGAATACCCACTTATGTGATATACAGAGCAATGTGAACACCCAAAACAGCCCTCAAAATCAACTGAACTGCAGTGCAGATAATGGAAGTAAGTAGTTTTTGGGGACTTTAATAAGGAATAAAGTTTAGTAGTTAAATACATACTCCCAAGGGGGCCAACTTTTATTTTTGCCAGAGGGTGCGGGGAGGGGGGAAGCCTAAGATGATGGACATGTGAAAAGTTTTACACATTTTAGGTGAGAGCCCTCTTCCTGAGGAGGACCAGGGCCCTCAGGCCCCCATGTACTCAGCATCTCTACATGATCCTCAACATAGATGCAAGTTATAAATCTTGATGGATCTGGAAAAAGTTTGAGGTGCGAACTAGGCCTTCATGTAACAAATTTCTTACCTGGTCACCCAGAAGCACCAAATTATCCAACACTACCTCAGGAAGCTCTAGGGTCACAGGGAAAACCTGTGTCACTACTGCTTGCTTCCGCTATCCTAATAGCATGAACTCAAGAGTATCTCATCCATGCCCCATCTCTTTAGATAGTGTCCAAGTCTTTCATCTATCTATCAGGTATTGGTGAAGATGGATGAAGCAGTGAGCATTAATTTATATACTGAAGACACCAAACCCTATCCATCATAATGGCTGCATACACTGAGGACTTGAAGAGGATGGATAACAAAATGGAACCCTGTGCCATTTCTCATTCGTTTCTCTCTCCTTGCATGATGGATCCTTTGAGGCAACAGAATGATTACTCAACTGGACCTTCTGGAATCATTTAGAATGAAAGGAACCAATGTACAAATGTTTCCAAGTGCCAACATGTCTGGGTTATTTTTACCTTCCTGAAATCATATAAATGCAGAAGGTGTTTGCTACAGAAAATCCTTGCAAATTATTTTGGGACGTTATTTTATTTGTTGCCTGTTTTCTGTTATTTAGAAAAACTGTATATAATATCATCCAAGAGGCAACTGCTGCTCTGTATTTGCTTTAGTAGAAAATCCTCACTTAAAAGGACTCTCATCAGCAAATAGCAATGCTAAATAGATTAATTCAGCAAATTAGACTAAACTAGGTGCCCCATTGTGCTAGGATCAATATATGGATAAAATCTATAAAATGGCTTCCACACACAGAGTGATTAGATTTGAAAAGGCATTGAAGGACATGTTTACAAACTATTTATGTAATTCTAAATAATTTTCTTGCATGGCTGAGATTTAAGAATGTTTGCACAATTTTGTAATTTATTGCTTCCTGTACGATCACATTTAAAAAAACAGCTGTACATTGTTCTTTTGCAGACTTTGGAGCAGTAAGAAATCATTTGGCACTTGATCAGAGTGCACCATAGGCGACAAGTACCAATTTACTCACCCCAGGATTCCAATTGTGCATTATTTGCAGAGAACCAACTGCATTCAAACACAAAGATTATACATGCCCGTAAAATCCAGACAATGGTCAATAATCAAAACAGGGAAATCTAGTGGAAATTCAAATAGCTTACAGCAGAAAATGTTATGGTAAGAACACATTTCCTGACCCAGACAATGTACAAGCTCACCTTAATTTAACCCTGAACAACAGCAGTCCGTAAGATTGTTTTCAGTAAGAAAGGCAGCACTCAAAATGTTTCTTCAACTTTAAAAGTCTATCATTAGAGAGTATAATGAGTCTAAATCTATTTTGCTGAATTTAAAGTCATTGCTTTATGTCATGCCCTCTGCAGCAAAGGAAAACGGTTGTTCTCCCTCTTCTTTATGGCATCTTTTCAAACGTTTCATAGAATCATAAAAAAATAGTGTCGGAAAGACCTTGGAAGGATGGAGAGGGACCAAGGATGGAGATTGCACCACTTCTCTGGGTAACCTCCTCCTAGTGAGAAAGTTCTTCCTAATATCTAACCTAAACTTCCGTTGCTACAACTGGAGATCATTGCTCCTTCTATCATCTGCCACCACTGAGAACAGTCTAGCTCCATCCTCTTTGGAACCACCCTTCATGTACTTGAAGGCTGTTATTGAATTCCCCCTCAGTCTTTTCTCCTGCAGACTAAATAAGCCCAGTTCCCTCAGCCTGTCCCCATAAATCAATTGCGCCAGCCCCCAAACAATTTTTGGTGCCCTCCACTCAAGTGTCTCCAACTTGCCCACATGCTTTTTGTAGTGGGGGGCCCAAAGCTGAATACATTACTTCACATGTGGCCTCACCAGTGCTGAATAGAGAAGAATGATCACTTCCCTTGACCTACTGGCAACAGTCCTACAAATGCAGCCCAGTATGCCATTAGCCTTCTTGGCAACAAGGGCACGCTGTTGGCTCATATTCAGCTCACTGTTCACTATAATCCCCAGGTCCTTTTCTGCAGAGCTGCTGCCCAGCCAGTCAGTCCCCAGCCTGTCCTGGTGCATGGGATTGTTCTGTCCTAAGTGCAGAACTTTTCACTTGTCCTTGTTAACCCTCATGAGATTCCTCTTGGCCCAATCCTCCAATTTGTCTAGGTCACTCTGAATCCTAATCCTACCCTCCAGCGTATCTACTACTCCCCCCAGCTTGGTGTCATCTGAAAACTTGTTGAGGGTGCAAGAGAACCAACTTCATTCAAATACAAAGATTATACATGCACCTAAAATCCAGACAATGGTTAATAATCAAAACAGGGAAATCTAGTGGAAATTCAAATAGCTTGCAGCAGGAAGTATTATGGTAAGAACACATTTATTAACCCAGACAGAAAGTACAAGCTCACCTTGATTTAACCCTGAACAGCAGGGGTTCACAGGGGTGCACACACACCCCCTGAGAGTGCTAGCGCACCCCCTGACAGCCAGCATTCCCTGGGGTGAGTAAATCGGTGAGCCCTTGGCCCTTCCGGGTTGGAGCACATACCTGGGGGGGACCTACCCCCGGTCAATGCGATCGGCCATGGGGTAGATCCTCCCCTGGGTTGCTGACTGCTAGCTGGGGGGGGGGGCAAGTGCCACCCCCCCCGACTCAGGAGGCACCAGTTGCCCACGCTGTATGCCATCTTCTAGATCATTGATGAAAACATTGAACAAAACCAGCCCCAGGCCTGACCCATGGGGCACTCCACTTGATACCAGCTGCCAGCTAGTCATTGAGCCATTGATTACTACTCTCTGAGCTCAGTTCTCCAGCCAGTATTCTATCCACCTTACAGCCCATTCATCCAGTCCATACTTCTTTAGCTTGCCTGCATTGTGGGAAACTGTATCAAAAGCCTTGCTAAAATCAAGGTAAATCAAACCCACCAACCCCAGAGCCAATCATCTCATCATAGAAGGCAGTCAAGTTGGTCAGGTATGACTTGCCCCTGGTGAATCCATGCTGAATGTTCCTAATAACCTTCTTCTCCTCTGACTGCTTAGAAATAGATTCCTTGAGGATCTGCTCCATGATTTTTCCATGGATTGAGGTTAGGCTGACTGTAGTTCCCTGGATCCTCCTTTTTTCCCTTTCTTAAATATGGGCACCATGTTTGCCCTTTTCCAATTATCTGGGACCTCTCCTGAAATGTTTGAAGACTTCTGTCATGTCCCCATTGGATATTCCTTTCTCCAGGCTGAACATGCCTCATTTTCTCAAACTTTCCTCATATGGTTTTGTCTTCCAAGCCCTTTATCATATTTGTCACCCACCTCTGGATCCTCTCTAACTTCTCCTCATCCTTCTTAAAATACAGAGACCAAAACTCATACAATTCTCTAAATAAGATCTAACCAGTTCTAACTACATTGTCTATCAACTCCTGTGTCTTGCATCTAATACTCCTATTGATGCAGTCTCAAATCACATTTGCTTTATTTTGTAACTGCATCATGTTTCCAACTCATGTTGAACCTATGATCCACCCAAACCCCAATGTCCTTTGCTACCACATAGCCATTTCTCTCCCATATTTGTGCTTTTAATTGTTAGGCATAGCACCTTATATTTGTCTGTATTGAAACCAATTCATTTACAGTCTCTAGCTTCCAATCTTAGTAACATAATATCATAGAACTTAGGGTCAGAAGGGACCTAAACAGATCATCAGGTCCGGCCCCTGACCCAGGCAGGAACGGGTGCCAGGATCATATCAACCCAGCCAATTGTCAGCGATTTGGACGACGGGGTGAAAAGCAACCTGTTTAAATTTGCTGACGATACCAAAATTTGGGATGAGGTGGGCACGGTAGTAGGGAGGGAAAGACTGCAGCAAGACCTGGATAGGTTGCAGGGGTGGGCTAACAAAAACAGGATGCGTTTCAATACGGACAAGTGCAGGGTGCTGCACTTGGGCAGTAGTAACCAGCAGCACACTTATAAGATGGGAAACTCCCTTCTTGAGAGCACGGAGGTAGAAAGGGATCTTGGAGTCATCATTGACTCCAAGATGAACATGGGCCAACATTGCGAGGTCACGGTCGGCAGGGCTAACCGGACCCTATCGTGCATTCACAGGTGCATCTCAAGTAGGGCCAAGGAGGTGATCCTCCCCCTCTACGCAACACTGGTCAGGCCACAGCTGGAGTACTGTGTCCAGTTCTGGGCACCCCACTTCAAGAGGGATGTGGACAACATTGAGAGGGTCCAGAGGAGGGCCACCCGCATGATCTGGGGACAGCAGGGCAGTCCCTACAATGAGAAGCTACGGGACCTGAACCTGTTCAGACTTCACAAAAGAAGGCTAAGGGGGGACCTCATGACCGTCTATAAACTCACTAGGGGGGACCAGAAGGGTTTGGGGGAGACCTTGTTTCCCCTAGTACCCCCCAGGATAACAAGGAATAATGGCCACAAGTTGTTGGAGAGTAGGTTTAGATTAGACATCTGTAAGAACTACTTCACAGTTAGGGTGGCTAGGATCTGGAACCAACTTCCAAGGGAAGTGATGCTGGCTCCTACCCCTGGGGGTCTTTAAGAAGAGGCTTGATGCCTACCTGGCTGGGGTCATTTGAGCCCAGTTTTCCTCTTGGCCCAGGCAGGGGGTCGGACTTGAAGATCTACAAGGTCCCTTCTGACCCTACTTCTATGATTCTATGAAATATCTGTCCAGCCTCCCCTTGAAGACCCCCAAGGTAGGAGAGAGCACCACCTCACTTGGGAGCCCATTCCAGAGCCTGACAGCCCTAACTGTAAAGTAATGTCTCCTGATGTCTAGCCTGAACCTTCTCTCTAACAATTTGTGGCCATTATTCCTAGTAACCCCGGGTGGTGCCAGGGGGAACAGAGCCTCCCCCAATTCCCGCTGGTCCCCCCGGTGAATTTGTAAACAGCCACCAGATCCCCGCTCAGCCTTCTCTTCTGTCAAAATCCATCTGAATTCTACCCCTGTCCAAAAGCAAGTGGAAAATTATAATTATTAAAATATTATTAAAATATAATTATTTTAATTTGAATCTGTTATGAATATGGGAAAACACCAAAAGGATTTTTAAAAAATCATATTTGCATATTCCTGTACACATGAACTCCAACCTGACATCAAAATGCAAATAAATAGTGTTGTTTTTATATGTTTGTAAAACAAAGAAAATCTCAAAACACGGTTTTCTTGTCTCTTCTCTTCATCAAATCAAAAATATATGGACAAAAATGTGCACCAAATCACTACACTCTGCCTATCTGCTAATTCCATTTTTCCTCCCCATAATCCCTCATTATTAGAGCTCCCTATCACTTTCACAGAGACACAGGGGCAATATTCCTTCCAATCTTCAAGCTGATACCTCCTCCATCCTTTTCCTTATTCTGGTTCTTTACATATGAGCATCATGAAAGAATTAACTGCTCTCATTATTGTCAGGCTACAGTTTATTCACACTCTTCTTCACTGAATCACACACCTATGCTGGCACCTTCCTTATAGTACCTCATAAGAAAGCTTGGGAATCTGCCTCTGCTCCCATTGGATCATGGTGACCAGAATTCAAAATCAAAATCTAATGACGAGGGCTTTTCACAGACAAATACCCAAACCTCCCTGTCTTATTCTCTCTCTGATTCAGATTCAAGAGTATTCAAAGACCAGAAAACACACTGAATTATCCTAAAGAACCATCTGAATTGTCCCAAAGACCATTGTCCTAAAGAAACATCATTCCTTAATAAATTGCCTGATACCATACCATACCATAGAACATAAAATATGAAAAATGCAATTCTCTAGCCAAACTATGCTAAAATAGTAAGATTAATAGGATTATTTAAGGTTACTATGCAAGTTCTGAAATATTTCTAATCAGTTCTTTCAAAATTTTACTTCCTAAAAACAACTGCATGTTAAATAAATACAACTATTAAAAAAATGCAAAGTGCTATGCAAAGTGGTAGGCCAAAATTCTCAATGTGGTTGCCCACAATTCCATTTCCAAGCCCACATGTAAGCCCCTAAATATGTGGCCTGATTTCCAAAGGAAATAGTGAATGATTTTGCTTGCCAGTGCTCACCTCTAGCATATATTCTTACTATATAAGAATTATACACTTTGCCAAAGCATTTGATAGCATGGACAAATGGCTAACCAGAAACGTCAAGTACAGTTAATTTATCATCTCTGGTTAAAGCACAAGTATACAGGCAGAAGACATGCACTGTCATTTCAGGCACCAACCACCAACTTTGAAAGAAATATACTCTTTTGACAAGTCATTTCTTTTGGAAACTTTATTTTAAAGAATGAAAGTTGAAAGAAGAAATGCCAAATTTCAGAGAGAAGGGAAATGCCAAATTTCAGAGGGACTACCCATCATCTAGCATTCTGTTAAGTCGCTCCCATACTTAACTAATTTAGTAATGGTATGCATGGAATATTTTTTCAGGCAATTAATTTACACTAAGCCCCCCAGTATCACCAGTCAGTGAAGACAGACCACATCAAACTGATATGGAACATGTCACATTCCTCTCTTTTATATGGCGTCAGATATGAACCACTGGGTGCATCTATAAATGCCATTAAGGTGATGTGACAAATACCTAATACTGGCGCACAAGTAGACAGCAATGCTTTACTATGAAGCTAATTAGTCAAGTCCTCTGTGGACACCTCTACACATGCATTTACTTCAGCCTAGATTTACTGTACAGTAAGATATTGCACAGCAGGCACATCTACAAGAGATGCTATGTCGCCGTAGCAATGTGCTACGCCAACATAATGTCAGGCATAAACCATGACACTGCAGCTATGTCAGTGTAGCAACACACTCCCTCACTACAGCACATTGCTATGGCAATGTAGAGGCTAAAAATAACTGCACTGTTGGCACAGGCATTTAATATTGATGGCACAGTAACAATGACACCATAGGGGCATGTGTAGATGCACCCAGTTTTTGGGTAGGTGTCTACACATGTGGAGATTAGGGAGAAGATTTGCTCCCAGCTCCCTCCACCTGGGTACCAGTCCAAGGGCTGGCAGGAAGCACTGGGCCAGAAGAGAGCTGTCTCCTGGCCCTGGGGGGCTCCCTGCTGCTGGAGCAGGGACAATGTCCCCCTGCCCTGACAACAGGAAGATCCTGGCCCTGGTTCTCAATCAGGGGCACAGGGCTTGGAAACAGCTGCAGGAGAGGGGCAGGTGCCAGCCCTTTACCCCAATCTGCCAGTGGGGCGGAGATCTGGGACCTACCTGACCCATGCAGCTCTTTCCAAGCCACATGCCTTGATCACCTGATTTGGGCATGGGGCTGGGATCTGCCTCTAACCGGGACAATTCCCAGCCAGCCCCAGGCTGGCTGGGGAAGTCTGCATGTGCAAACTGGAGCTGGATGGGGACTGCACAAAACTGGATAGATAAAGGTCTCCCAGCCTGAGTCCTGTGACCAGTAGCTTACTGCACAGTAAATCTAGACTGGAGTAAATGCATGTGTAGACACATCCTCTGTGTCCTAGGATTGGACCCCAGGGCCCTGTACCACTCCTGCCCAGCCTCATGTGCTGGGCTTGGGCCCCATGTACCAGAGTTAGGGCCCAGTGTCCCCTCCCCACCCTCTAGCCCCATGCACCAGGATTGGATTCTGGGGCCCCAGGCCATCCCTGCCTAGACCTATGTAATGCAATCAGGGCCCTGTGCCACCCTGACTCAGTCCTGCTTGCCAGGATCAGGGGATGAGGGCCCCTCACTATACCTGCATGCCCAGATCGTGCACTGGGGCTCTGTGCTGCCCCCACGCACCTGGTTCAGGCCCAGCACACCCTGAGTCCCTGTGTACAGAGCCATGCTTTCTAGCTCATGGGCCTCAAAATTTGGCAGCAAGAGAATGGTACCACTGCTCTCCTGCTGCCAAATTTTCAGACTTGTGAGAAGCCACAAACACCAGATAACTCTACTGGGGGCTGGATCTGGTTGAGCACCCTTGGCACAGGACACAAACTAATGATTGATATTTTCGGTCTTTCTTGAGGATACCTCTGAGCTAATGTTGAAGTTCTTAGTGGTGACCAGTTTAAATCAGGCTATTCGTGCTGCTTTTTAAAAATCATACTGCTCTTATAGAAACAGCATACATATTAATGAATCCATGTCATGCATGAATGACAACCGTACAAAAGTTAAAACTAATTAAACTTGGTGTGGCCAGGTTTTCTTGGCTGCTATCAACCCTGTTGTATAGCACTCCTCAGCCTCGCTTGAGGATTTAATTCTTTTAACAGATATGAGTCAAGAGAATCTCACTAGAACTACATATCTGAACACATTTCCCTTCATACAACCTTTCACAGATTTCATAGATATTAGGGCTGGAAGGGACCTCAGAAGATCATCGAGTCCAGCCCCCTGCCCAAAGGGCAGGAAGTCAGCTGGGGTCATAGGATCCCAGCAAGATAAGCATCCAGTTTTGTCTTGAAGGTGTTCAATGAAGGCGCTTGAACCACCTCCGGTGACAGGCTGTTCCAGACCTTGGGGGCTCGGACAGTAAAGAAATTCTTCCTTATGTCCAGCCTGAAACGACCTTGTAGTAGTTTGTGACCATTCGACCTCATCATCCCTTGGGGTGCTCTGGTGAACAAACGTTCCCCCAGATACTGGTGGTCACCCCGATAAACTTGTAGGTGGCCATCACATCACCCCTGAGTCTGCGCTTTTCCAGGCTAAAGAGCCCCAGGGCTCTCAGCCTATCATCGTAGGGTCTGCTTCCCTGACCTCTGATCATGTGCGTGGCTCTTCTCTGGACTCTCTCAAGCTTGTCCACATCCTTTTTGAATTGTGGAGCCCAAAACTGGATGCAGTACTCCAGCTGCGGCCTCACTAAGGCTGAGTACAAGGGGAGAATGACGTCCCGGGATTTGCTTGAGAAGCATCTATGGATGCAAGCCAGCGTTTTGGTCACTTTACTAGCTGCAGCTTCACACTGCAGGCTCATGTTCATCTTGTGGTCAATGATGACCCCCAAGTCTCTTTCTTGCATAGTGCTAGCCAACATAGCACTGCCGAGCCTATAAGGATGCTGTGGGTTTTTCTTCCCAAGGTGGAGAACCTTGCATTTATCGGCGTTGAACACCATCAGATTCTCGTCCGCCCACTTGCTGAGCCTGTCCAGGTCAGCCTGGATCACCCGCCTGTCTTCTGGTGTGGATGCTTTGCCCCAAAGTTTGGTGTCATCGGTGAACTTGGCCAGTCCGCTTCTGACTCCAGTGTCCACATCATTAATGAAGATGTTGAACAGTATGGGTCCAAGGACAGAGCCTTGGGGGACCCCACTGGTCACAGGACACCACGATGAGTGACTTCCATCAATTACTACCCTCTGGGTCCGACCACGGAGCCAATTTTCCAGCCAGTGGCTCGTGGAGGACCCAAGGCGATAATTGGCCAGTTTCTCCAAGAGGCGATCATGGGAAACCAGATCGAAGGCTTTTTTGAAGTCAAGATATATGACATCAATCTCTTCTCCCTTGTCCAGGTGATAGGTCACCTGGTCGTAGAAGGAAATGAGATTGGTCAAGCAAGACCTACCCGCAACAAACCCGTGCTGGCTATCCCTTAAGATGTTGACGTCGGCCAGTCCATTAAGGATGGCCTCTTTAATAAACTTTTCTAAGATCTTCCCTGGGATAGAAGTCAGGCTGATGGGCCTATAGTTAGCCGGATCCACTTTCCTCCCTTTCTTGAAGATAGGCACCACATTGGCCTTCTTCTAGTCTTCGGGCACTACACCAGAGTGCCAAGAGTTTTCAAAGATCCGTGGTAGAGGCTGGGCTACGATGCTCGCCAGCTCCTTGAGTACCCTGGGGTGAAGATTGTCAGGGCCGGCTGACTTGAAAGTATCCAGCTTCTCAAGATGTTCCTTCACAAAGTCAGCATCAATGGAGGGCAGGGGATCACCCTCACCCGGACTTCCCGGCCCTGTAGCGGGCATGGGTGTCCCATGGGGCTGATGAAAGACTGATGCAAAGTACCTATTTAATAGGTTGGCTTTTTCCTGGGCGTCAGTTGCCCCATCTGGTTCAGCAGGGGTCCAAAGTTGCCCCTGCTTTTCCTTAGGAGTGAAGGACACAACATAAAGTCTATGAGAAAGGTATTAGTTTGTTGGGCTTCACATTTGGTAAGATGAACTAATAAAGGAACAGGGGTATGTCTCATTGCACTGAGATAAGGGTCTCCCAGCCCGAGTCCCATGACCATGGGGCTCAGGCTGGGAGAAAAAGGTCTTCCAGCCACCTGCTTCCCAATCACAATGGCAAAGTGAGGGCTGGGAGATAAGGATCTCCCAGACCCCACTCCCTGGTTGCAATCTCAGAGCAGGGGGCTCAGAGTTCCCTGCTGTCTGGGCAAGGGGACATAGCTCCCTACCCCCAGGAGCTGCCCCCAGCTGGCTGCCAGGGCAGGCTCTGCCACAGGATCCCAGGCAGGGACTATCTCCCACCCCCTGGTGGATGGCTGATCAGGAGCAGATTTTGCTCCCAGTCAGGTGTCTACACAAGCACTACAACACTGTTACTAATGCCAAGTAAATTTGCTACTTGGATTTGCAGGTAGTAAATTTACTTATTAGGGAAGTTTACTGTGAAGTAAGCATGTGCATGCATAGATGCACATGCTTACTTTGCAGTAAACTATGCTAATGTGAAGTTAAGCATCTTGTTAGATGCACCCAGAGATGGTGATGAGCTAATCCTAGTACATGAGGTTTAATCCAGCACATAGACCAGTCCCACACCACTCATCTGTCCCATGGAGCCAAAAGGTTGAGCACTACTGTTCTATGCTATTTGGAATAGATTGCAGCCATAAACTTTTAATGGTGTCTAGAATAAATGTACACTGGATGCTGACCTTACTGAAGAAAGGTAGTTGGAGATAGACTTTATGATGCACAAAAATCCCAGAAGACAATAAATCCACTAAATCTATTTAGTGCAACACAAAAGTGCTGATCTCTCTCTAGTCTGCTGAGCCCAGAGCAGACTACTGTTTTTTCAAGTAATATAGTAGCAACACAGTACCTTGAAGTGCCTTAACATTTACAGTTTACTACAGTAAGGCACTTCAAGGACAATATTAAATCTCCCTTCCTTTGCATGACTCTTACTTTGAGCAAAGATTATAAAAACCTGACACACTTTTTTCTAACAAACAACAATCATTGTCCTTTTCCCCCCGTATCAGTCTGCACAACTTCCTGCTGAGGTAGTTTTGCCACAGAATCTAGCTCTTAAGTCAAGTCACATTCAGATGAAAATATCTCCCTTCCTACACATTTCCACCCCAGGCTATTTTTTCTCTAGACATGCATTTTTCTGTTTTCCTGATGACAGGTCAGGTACTTTAACCACTTCAGTGTCTTATATCCCAGCTGGCAATGGAACTTCAATGAAGCTGAATACTGAGCTGTGATGTGCCATCCTTAGCCAACAAATTCAGTAAACATGCTAACATGACTTGAAAATATAGTTCTTGGAACAGGCTGTGGGCAAAGCTACACCACTGCCTTGGGTAAGATGAGTTTTGGCTCAAAATACCTATCGCCAAATAATCACGGAACATAGAAAAAAAGAGATCATGAATGATATCACATAAATGTAGTTGCACAGCATTTTTCTAAAAGAGAATATTGATGAGAAAAGCATGATAGCATGTAACAAAGCAACATGGAGATCATTTTTATAATATATTAGCTGCCCTCTGTTCACTTTCTTCATCAATCAGGCTAATGCAGGGGTGGGCAAAATACAGCCTGCAGGCTGGATTCAGCCCACCAGGGCATTCTGTCCAGCCTGCAGGGCCCCTAAAATATTTAGAAAATTAATATTTATCTGCCCCCAGCTTCCTGTCAAAGATGACAGGAGCCAGGGGCAGTAGGACCCAGGGGAAGACATGTCAAGCTCCTGCAATAGCAGGAATTCAGGTAGGAAGGGATGGGGGGCAGGCAGGAAAGTGGGGAAAGTGGCAATGGGGGCAGGGGTAGTGGGAGGGAGTGGGCATGCGGGAGTGTGGGGCCCACACCAGTGTCCTGGGGTCAGTGCTGATGGGACCCAGAGCAGGGCAGCAGGAGCATGGGGTGCGGGCTGGCAGGGGTCTATGGAGCTGGGCTGGGCTGCCAGCAGGAAGAGGGGGGAGCAGGCCTGGCTCCATAGAGCCCCAGCCAGCTGGGACCCTGTGCTCCTGGTGCCCTGGTCTGGGCCCCACCGATACTGGCCCTGGGGCACCAAGGCAGGTCCTGCACTCCCGCCCAGCTGCCACTGGTTGCCATACACCTGCTTGCTCCCAGCCCTACCTGCCCCAGCCTCGTGGCACAGGCGGGGAGGACTGCAAGCAGCCCTGACCCTGCGTGCTCCACACCTCACCCGTTTGGGCTGAGCAGCAGCAGTGGGCAGGGAACAAGCTGCTGCTCAGTGTGGGAGAAAAGCAGCCTGTCCCCCTCCCACCACTGGTGCTCCCTGCAGCAGCTGCCCAGAGCCCACACAGAGCTTCCTTGCCTCTCTGCTGTGTCCTTGCTGCCCATCGAACATCAGTGGCAATGGAGAGCAGGTACCAGCAGCCTCATGTGGACTCCAAGTGGCTGCCACAGGGAGCACCGGTGGTGGTAGGGGAGGGGCTACTTTTCCCTTGCCCCAGCAGCAGTTCGTGCCCTGCCACCACTGCTGCTCAGCCTGCCAAGCAAGCCCAGAGCCAGCATGGGGCCCAAGCTGGCAGCAGCAGTGACAAATAAACTGCAGCTGAGCACAGGGGAAAAGCACCCCCCGCCCCCGCCACTGCTGGGCAGCATTTACTGGAGGAGCCCATGGCCTCTGCAGCAGTGGCCATGCAGAGCAGCCACTCTGGGCAGCACAGAGCTGGTGGCAGAGGTGCCACAGCAGAGCCTAATGCAGTGTGGGCTCCCCCAGCAAACATTGCCCAGTGGCAGCAAGGCAGGGGGGCACTTTCCTCCACCTCAGCAGCTGTTTGTGCCCTGCTGCTGCTGCCACTCAGCCCCGATGGGTGGGCCCAGAGCCAGCATGGGGCCCAGGCTGGCAGCAGCAGTGAGGAACAAACTGCAGCTGAACATGGGGGAAAAGCAGCCCCTGCCCTCCCGCCGCCAGTGCTCCCTGCGGCAGCTGCTTGGAGCCCACATGGGGCTGCCTGTGCCTGCTCTCCATTGCCACTGCTGCCCCATGGGTGGTAAAGACATGGCAGAGAGCCAGCACAACCCTGTGTGGGCTCTGGGCGGCTGCCACAGGAAGCACCAGCAGCAGGAGGGGAGGGGCTGCTTTTCCCCCGTGCTGAGCAGCAGCTTGTTCCCTACCCACCACCGCTGCTCAGCCCCAACGGGTGAGTCTGGAGCATGCAGGGTTGGGGCTGCTTGCAGTCATTCTCACCCATGCCGTGGGGCTGCGAGTGAGTGGGCATGCCAGCTGGACTTCAGGCACATGGCAACCATGGCTTCCACCACCAGTATTTACGTGCATGCGACAGGGCAGCCCCAGGAAGGAGGCACCTGGCTCTGTGTGCCCTATCCTGCTTCTGCCACCATGGCTGCACCTGGTAAGGTGCTGCCCATGCACCAGGGCCTGCACCAAGCTGGGCAGGGCACTCCACCCCCGCCCATGGCTGGGAGCAGGGGGATGAGGGCAGGGAAACACCTGGGGCAGAGGACAGGGAGGCGGCTCTGCTGCTTGCTCCTAGGAAAGGCAGCAGAGCCCCTTCTTCCTGGGCAGCCCCAACTGGGTTCCCCTTGGCCCCTACCTATGCAGCCCCACCCCCTGTAGGGCCCCCTAATGCCTCAACCCCATCCAATCCTCACAGCCCCACCCCCCTCCATAAAAAAATAAGTTTAAACATGTAAATTAAATTTAAATCTGTAAATTATACAGTTTGCAGGTCCGTGGTATAAACAGGTTGGGAAACCCTGCCATAGACCCCTCCCTGCCCACAGCCCATGCTCTTATCATCCCATACTGGGCCTCATAGGCCCCACACTCCCACATGCCCACTCACTTCCATTCCCCCTCCCACCCACTGGCCACTTTGCACTCCATGGCTTCCATACCCACAATACCATACCCACACATACATAAACCTCCATACCCACCCACCCACAACTCCCCACAACCCCACATCCACCCCATGCCCCTTGACACCCATGCACACCCCACACCATATACAAGTAGGACTGCATTTTGGGGTTTTATGCAATCACTTCTACATATACAGCACAAACGCACAAAAATCAGATCAAAATATATTTTTAAATTAAATTAAAATATATTATTATGGCTGTTTGATTTTTAGTATATAATTTGGGTTTTTCCCCCTAAGATGGCAAAACCTCTTCTCCAAGGGAATACTTTCAGGGGCAAGGGGAGGGACTGCTGGTGGCAAAGTTCAGAGATTAAAGGGGCATGACTTCTGATCCAGGGTGCAGGGCACCTGTCAATGGGCGGGGCTACCCATGCGGCCCGCAACAGCTTGCCAAAACTTGGTAAGTGGCCCTCCGCTCAAAATAATTGCCTGCCCCTGGGCTAGTGCATTTCACTAATGAAAGACTAGTGTGCATCATTAGTCTTTGACAACACTGGGGGTGGGGGGTGGAATTACGGCTGTGCAAAAAGGACCCTATTTGATTTGGATATGGATTCGGCCTGAATCAGGGAAAGTGATTCGATCCGTCGATTCAGATCACTGTCCCTGATTCAATTTGGCTGAATACGAATCTGAAGATTTGATGCTGATTTGGTGAATCAGCGATTCGGACACAGGTACAGCTTTAAAAGATTTTTTCTGCATGCCTGGATGTAGCAGGCACAGCTTGTGATCATTGTGGTGCTGGAGTGGATGGAGCATCCCACAGGAGCCTGGGGGACTCTCCAGTGTGCTCAGCAGTGAACCTAGAAGTGGACCGGAAGTACTACCAGTCCACTTCTGGGTCTGCTGGGGAGCACACTGGGGGACTGCCCCGCACCCCTCTGACTCAGTGATCAGATGCAGGGGGACCCCAGGTGCCCTCCCCAGACCCAGGAGGCACCATTTGCTGAGCCAGGAGCGGGGGGTGCAAGGACACCCCCCCCCCCCCGCACTCTCTCTGGTGGACCAGGAAGTGGATCGGAAGTTCTTCTGGTCCACTTCCGGGACTGCTGCTGAGCATGCTGGAGTCTCCCCTGTACTCCTGTGGGACACTCCATCCACCCCAGCACTGCAGCTTTCAGAGCCCCTGCTACTTAAAGGCATGTAGAAAAAACATATAAAGCTTTGTCTATGTCTGAATTGCCGAATCTGTTCGAGTCTCTCTGAATTGACTCAGAGGGTTCCAAATCAATTTGGAGAGATTAAAGGGTCCTTGGATTCTATTCGGACTTGGAGATTTGGCCACCAAATCAGGCCGAATCTCTGCTGAATTGAATCAGGGACTGAAACTTTGCACAGCCATAAAAAAAAAAATCCCTACTAGTTCTTCCACTTCTTCAGCTCCTTAAAATCAGTAATATCCTTATATAAGAAAAGCTCAGATAGACCTGATTTTACTACAATTTTGCGATGAGGTGATTTTCTAAACAGGTTGTAAAAATGGATCTGTTCACAAGACCCTCCTTGACACTAGGTATCACACTGTTCCCCTTCAAATAAACCATTGATAAAATGTCTTCACAGTTTTCCTGGTGTCATTATGTCCTAAAAAGTCTAAGGTTCAAATCTAACAGTCTTTCTTTGGCATCATTCTCTGTTTGCCTCAGAATAATTATTGAATCCTTAATTTATACATTGTCCAAAGTAACATTAATTCCACCAAATGTGTCATTTTTTTAATTTTCCCTTAATGTATTTTTTTACCAAAAACAAAAACACAATAATAAAGAATGTGATGTTGGCAGTTATTCAGCATGAACATATGCACAAAAAGGAAATGCAGCCAATATTAATTTAAATGGAACTAAGTGACAAGCTACAGTGGAAACATACCTTAAGGTTTCAAGAAGAGCTTACCTTTCAGCTTGAGATCTACATTGTGCCTCAGCCAAGGATAAACACCATAGTTTGACGAGTCTTCAGGAATGGGATTACTATATATCCAACCATCGCACGCAAACCGATAAAAGTTCATACAGGGATCCGCAGACTGGTTTATTTTGCTCAGGATAGCAGCAGCTGTAAAGGATCACATTAGTTTTATGGAACATTTTTACCAAAGTAGAGAATTATGAGAGACCATATTCCAGAAATGATAGTATAATTTACCAGTTTCCAAAACAAGGCTGTTTGCCCTCACCTGAAAATTAAAATCTC
Organism: Alligator mississippiensis; assembly: GCF_030867095.1. Taxonomy (NCBI): domain Eukaryota; kingdom Metazoa; phylum Chordata; order Crocodylia; family Alligatoridae; genus Alligator; species Alligator mississippiensis. The sequence continues at coordinate 317,384,648 of NC_081824.1, forward strand.
ATCCTAGCATACTGTTGGACCATTGTTTCCAGTTCAAACCTCTCAATGGTTTTAAAACAATAAGCACACTATTCTACAGTGATAATATATACTGTTGCCTGTGTATAATAAAAGCCAGTGAAAATATTTGTCCATTTATTGTAATAACTCATTTGATTAGTGCACCCCTTGAAGGTTATACTGAGATGATCACTATAGCCAGAAAGTCACCTGCTAGGGCCAGACACAGAAGTACAAAGTGGAATCTTAATCTTGCAAAAACAGCGTTTGTTCTGCTAAGCACATAATAGAAAAGTATTTCCAACAGCTTCTAACTGCCTCTCTCCAAAATTATATCCTCTTATCCTAAAGTTGTTATACTAAAAGAAAATGTGTAAAATACTTTCCTATCTTTGAAAAGATGAAAAAAATACCTTCAGTGTAAGGTTTTATAATTGAAGGCCCACAGATTATTAGTAGAGATTAAATTCTTCTGCTAGAGAGAGCAGTTTAAGTAAACAGATGGCATCATATGTTTCAGTCCATCTAGCCAAAGGGTCACTCCAAATAGGGAGCATTAAAACCCAAGTCCACAGTAAGTGATCATGATATGAATATATATCAGTTAACTAAGGTATATGGTTTATATTGCATGTACAGAATAAGATATAAAACAGGTTCCTAGTTCTGATTTCACTATTGGTTAGAACAGATTTTAAACCACACTACTGTTACTTGCAGGCAGTTGCTGCCTCAACCTTTTATGGATATAAAGTACAGCTTCATTACAATGAGACTCAATATAGCCAAGAGAACGTCCATTAAAAGTCCATTGCTGTAACAGGGTTAGTCAATTTGCTGCTGCTTAATAATGAAAATTATATAAGGTTATCTATTATATAAGGTTATAAGGTTAGTTTAGATAGATAGATAGATAGATAGATAGATAGATAGATAGATAGATAGATAGATAGATAGATAGATAGATAGATTAATGCCTGCTGTTAAGACTGTTAAGAATGCAGGGGTTTGTCATAAACATGGTATGTTACAATGAGGGTGCGTTGTATATCAAAAGATTCAGAGATTCAATTCATCTAGTTTCATTCAGAAAACAAGCTTTTCTTGTGATGATATCTCAATATTTCAATTTCAGCATGCATAGCACAAAGGTCCTTGGACATTTTTTTAACAAGTTTATAAAGTCCAACATAAAGAATGAATTGATGGAGATGAGATTGTTTCATATTTAATCAGAATGGGCATGCCATAAATTCTTTGCACATTTTTTTCTTCACAGTTTCCAAGTACCATACAAGCTTGTAAAGCATTTAAATCAAAGCTAGTCATAGTCTTTTATAAGGCATTCAGTCACCTCACATGACCTTTCCAGATGTTTATATGGGGTATGCCTCAAACAGCAGAGGCCCAAACTAAATTCCATCTCTGAATTCCCCTGTAAATTGGTGGTAAAATCCATATTTACACTGTGTAGATTGGGCCCATGTTCACTAAATATAGTATCTGCTTTGCCCTTAGGCAATTCTTGTACATCTGAAAAGTTGTAGCTAGTTTTCAATAGTACGCCGGAGGCGATCATTATGGAACACATTCTAAAGTAAGGTCAGTTCTAACTCTGAGTTTTCACTACAGACAAGTAACACTTTCAGTGGACATGGTGTCATTGTGGTATAGAAAAAACAATCCAGTTAAATAGCTATTTTTCCCCAATTCCAAAAATGAATATCCTATTTTTTGAGTTCTAACATACTTCATCAATTTAACTTAGTCCCAATTCTTATTTTTCTGTGTCTCAAAACCTTCAGGGCTCAGATGAAAGCAGAAGTGCCTAATATTGTTAAGACACATTAATTTTGCAGAGTGCAAAATAGTAGTAGCAAGTATAGGAAATGTTGTGGAAAAAAAGCTTTTGATCTTTCCAAAACAATTTGAAGTTAAGAGTTTCAAATACAACCTGGCCATCATACAGTATATCATATTACTTGAAAGAAAGTTCCCAGTTTGTTTATATATTGTCATCTTGCTTCTAATTTGACACCTTGAAGGTTGGATTTTCAAAAATGCCATCTACTGATCCAATTGTGCTCCCACTTAAGTCAATGGTAAAACGACAATCATTTCAGGTATGGCAGAAGCTGAAGCCAAAGCTGAGCAGTGGAGAAAGCTTTGTCCAAGTTTCATGGTGTAATACCACCATAGGTCCTGATCCTATAAAGGTCCCTGCATGTAACAAGTTGGAGGTTCAGAGCCACAGTCATCCCCTGTGGCATGAAGTGTTTATATGATTATGCACCAAATCACCTCTCTCAATATGAACCATTTAGTGACTTGCTGTTGTGCTGGCTGCTAAAAGGAAAACTGAATCCACCTGAGCACCACCTAAGGTAGCTGGCTGCAATTCTTGTCCTACCTGAGCCTTTTGACTTTAGTAGCAATACAGTAGAACTGAGACTACAGCAATGCAGTTGGATTGAAGCAACAAAACATATCTGCAATATGTTGCTTATATATGGGTTTTAAAAGGCTCTCATAAATTATTCACTATTACCAAGGCTTCTGGAATAAGAAGAGCCATGGGACTATTAAAACAGTATCAATATTCCATATTCCCCTCATCAGGGTACTGTAATTATGATACAATGAAAGAGAGAAATAATGTTGCCTACCAGCTTCGATGCATTCTGGAGTTAAGCAATACTGTTGCTTAGGCTGAAGTTTTAGAAGTCCTTGGCTAACTGCAAAATGAGAAAGAAATGTATTGTGATTAATTTATTATTATTATTATTATGTTCAATCAAGTACCATGATCTCTGTCGCTCAGCCAGCACAACATATACTAAATAATGTCTTTTTTACCTTAAGTAAATACAATTGTATTTGAACAATCACCACATTCACAATGACAGTGAACATAGTCCAGACATTGAATATAATCATATATAATACAGCTGTGTAAAGTATCAAGATTTAATTTCCTAACTGATATTGCCATCCTAGAACTGGCATTCTGCCAAAGCATCTGCTCATCAAGGCAATGATAACTGCATTGCTGAGGGACTAGGCCAGCTAGAACAATAATCAAAGTGAAATAGGCAGCAAACAGGGCACTGGAGTGACTGCAGAAAAGTGAGCTCTATTTCTAGTTCTGAAAATGACCTTCTTTATGACCCCCAGCAAGTTGAAGCTATGGTCTATGAAAATATCACTAAATCAGCTATGAGAGAGAAACCAACAAAATGAGCATACAGTATAGTAATAGACCCTTCAAGCATATTCTGTGCAAGCTGCCTTTTACCCTAAAAGCAGTGTAGCCAGGCACTGTATTGCTGGTAAGCTAATTAGCTTGGTAGGGTGGACTAACTGGCCAGGTCACACAGCACTGTTAACAAGTGCACTTGATTTACTGCGCGAACATGACTTTAGATTACCTTACATGGTTTTGTCACCCCCCCCCCCCCCCACGCTCCTCTCCCCAGTATTGTCCATAACACAACATTTCCTTGTTTAGGCCCCAATCTTGTAATCACTCATGATTAATATTCAACTTCAACAAAACTTCTCACATGCTGATAGTTAACAATGAGTGCAAGTGTTAGCATGCACAAGTTAACCGTTAAGAGCACATATGAGTACCAGGCAAAAATAAACCTGAACCAGCTAGCTAATAGCACCTACAACCAGATGGTTTGCTATTAGCTGGTAAAACTAGATGCTCCCTTTATCTGGCTTTTTGAATCAGCTGCATAGCACATAAAGGGAACAAACCAAACAGGGAGGAAGGACAGCCTGGGAAACGTACTGAATTATTAGTACATCTAGGTAGTATGTGCTGGATAGAGTATAAGACTGAAGTCAGAGGTGAATTCCCATGGCAGACCCCCCAGTTCAAGGTGCTAGTTCAGACAACACAAGTATTTTCTCCAAAGAAACAGGTATTTCAGTGTGCTTTCTAGAATTGTAGAATCACCAGCATGAAAAGCAGGCCTCCTACCTTCAAACACCATTAAGTGGCCACAGAAAAATCTCAGCGGTGGAAGGATATACTTGACAGATCTTGAACTGACATCACTATATTGTTTATTTGGTGGCTTGAAGGACCTCACACGTATTAGTTATAGTATTTGCAACCTCAAGCACATTTTGTGTCAGAAAAATAAAAAAGGTACAATACAGAAATTAAAAAGAGTGATCTTTTCCTAACCTTAGTAGTTTGCAAATAGCCCTTCAGGAGTGTCAGAAGCTACGATATCATCTTTATTGTTTTTTATAAGCATTCAATATCTCGTTTTTACAAAGTTGCTTAAAAATATACTTCCAATCCAACTGAAGACATAAGTAATAGACAAATCTTATAACCTTGTTTCTGTTACAGAGTTCAAAATGTAATGATGTTGTAGTTCTTTGCATTTTTTCATTCAGTCAGGGGGTTTTAGATTTTCCCTTTTTCACGCTAACTTTTCAAAACGGTTCCATGTGCTAAAATGTTAAAGCAGAAAAAAAGAGAAAAAAATTGAAAAAAAGATTAAAAATCCTAGCCTTCATTCATTCTATTGCCTTTTGTGGCAAAATACAAAAAAGGGGGGGAAAAAGAGTTATGAAGGAATAAAAAGCTGAAATTTCAAAAATGTTTTGGGTATTCAAAAAAACAAAAATAAATTCAGTCCCAATTCTTTTGGCTTGTTTAGAAATTACCTACCTAAAAAAAAGAAAACAACATTTAATTTTCAGTTAAACCTATTGCCTGCCTTGTGATATTACCAGAACCCATTGCATACAACATGTTACAGCTATCCGCTAATTGTCAGCACCTGTCCTGTGACATCCTGTGTTCAATTTAAGGCACCATACAAACCAGCCATAAAAATAGTCTACGTTAGATGTGAAACCTTTCTATGGGTGATTTGCCATTTTATGGTGCCTTAAATTGAGTGCACATATAGCACCCTTACTATTTATGAAGTGACTAACATGTTAATCACAACATAAATGTAATGTGTAAAGGGACCCTAGGGAGCACATCAGAAAACAGAGATAAATAATTAAAGTAGTCTTACAATTTCAAAGTTGCTAGCAAACACAGGAAGTTAACACTAACAACTAAATTGCCTTATTTATGTGTTGCTGGCTAAGAGATCAGCAATTTTCTCCCACTCTCTTCCTGTTTTTAGAGTAGGAAATAGAGCTGATTCATGAGTTTCTGAGTTTACATGGATGAGCAAGGTGCTCAATGACAAGTTAACTGGTGGAGCTAGAAGAGGGTGTGGTTACAAAGTTTGGGAGATGTGCAGAATCAGTATTTTTCCTGGATGACATTTTATGTTATGACAGACAGAATCTAAAGTTACCCTGCACTGGCAAAGCTCCAACTGAAGGGGTAGCAAAGTTGTAAGTACCTGGATGCCTTTCCTATATATGTCAGATTTTTTCCCGGAAAAGAACAGGAAGTTCTCTCTGGAAGCTTTTAAATAATAGCTAGAGCAAATATACAAACTAGAAATGATGATAGATAAACAGACATGATTTTTTTCCAGCTTCTTATTAGAGTTGAGAAAATAACTGATTTGACTGGTTCACTGGCCAAACTGAAATCCTGGGGGTGAAAATATAGTTTCAGATTGTCCTAAAATTTTTGTTTTTAATTTTAGGAGGAAACAAAAATTCACATTGGAGTAAATTAGATGTTTCATGTGACCTGAAAAAAGGGTGGGAAGGAAAAGGAGGGAAGAGGGGAAAAGGATGTTAATATTTGTTCATTAAATTAATTTCCACAAAAAGAAAAAAAAAGATTGTACCTAATTTTTTTCTTTCAGCTTTTTTTCAGCTGAAACAGTTGGAGAAATTGGCCACACATGCACAACATGGTTCAATCTACCTGACCATGGCCTTATTTTAAAAAGTGGAGGGGGGAGGGGGGGGTCAACCAAAAATTTATGTTCAGTCCATATAAACTGAAGGTGTGATATTCAGCCATTGAGCTTTTAAAATGAGAACCAAAATGCATGTTCTGCACTACTGAAAATCAGACCCTTGCTGGTTTTGATCCTCCTATCAAAGGAGACAACTGGAGTTTTACCTTTGCATGAATGGGTTCAGGATCAGCCCCTTTACTCTTATTAAAATGTCTCTTTTATATAGTATATTTTGGCCTGTTTCTTGTCTAATCTATACATAAACCACTTGCATTTCTTATCAATCTTACTGAGCATCTTATTCTACATTTTCTTCAAGCGGTAAAAGACACCACTCTCTTCCTTTATTGCAAGTTTTGCAATACTTGATTATCCTAAAAATTCTTTTAAAGCCCATTATTGAATCTTTTTGCCCAGTCAAAATGAGGACCAATGTCCAAGAGCCAATATTTATGCCTAGAAATAATTCAGACAAGTGAATTTATCTGGATTCTTTATATTTTCTTTACTCCTGTGGAAGCATTTATGAAATCAGGATCTAAGTAGAGCAACGTGAAAGTCTTTTGCTTTAAATTTACTATATAAGTGCTGGCAATGTTTTTCAAGTTTTAAAAAGGAGTTATAATTGGAAAGGTTAGAGCTAGTATAGTGATAATAAGACAAGAAAAGCTGAGAGAAGCAGAGTACATTAACATTCTTGGAGGCCGTAATCTCAGTTTGTGCAAATTGGCGAAACTGTTGAAATCAATCAGTCAATCAAGCTGTTGAAACACTGATTTACTTCAGATGAGGATTGGACCCTGCTATCTTTTCCAGACTTCTGCTTTTCCAGATGTTTTTCATTGAGTAGACGACATTTTTGGTATACACAAATATATTTCACATCAATTTATAACTATATATGTGCACTTCCAAAACCCATTTACAATATACTCTCAAAGTCCCAAAGAGGAGATATTCTTCTTTTACTATGTTCAGTGATAGCTAATAAATCTGATGGAAATAGTTTAATTTCATCCAGCATGCATTTGATTACCATATTTGCAAAGAAGATTTTGCAATTCATCAAAGAAAAACATTAGCTGTTAAAAAATGTGCAAGCAGTTGCATTATCTAAACCTTCTTCAGAACATTTAGTTAAACTCTAATGAAAACCAAATGAAATGAATAACTAAAATAATTCCATAAAGCATGCAGATTACTGCTCAATGTTCTGCAAACTGAGAATATTAGCCTGTATTAGTCAAAATCTACAAATTAATCAGCATTATTGATATGCATGGTCTTGCTAGTTTCCCTGTTCTATAAAAAAACACAATTCGAGATAGAGCACATTCCACAGAGTATTCAAATTCAAATCAAGCATTCACCACTACTTTAGCTGGGGTTGCAGCTTCCAGATGTAACATTTCTTTTTACAAATACTGAAATATTTCCATTACAATTTAAGCTGAAAGCCAAAGGGGTAACAATGGTGAACAGCATCAAAATAGGCACAGGTGAGCCACACAGCAAGAAGTAGGTGCAACCCAGGAAGAAGCAGGAACCCATGAGAGCATGAATTGTATTAGCCTATAACTTTTAACTTACCTAGAAAAAGTGCAATGCCAAGTACTATAGTACAAGTTACAAACACACCAAGGGCTATCCGAACTGCTTTGCTGGCAGTCTTCCTAGTGCCTCGCACTGAACTCCCCACTGTCTCTCCTTCCATAAGGATGGGATGTAGAATGTACTCACTCTGCAAGAAGTTTAGTTTTCCCTTTGCTTTGGTTTTAGCAGGATTTTAGTTACTCACAAAAGCTATCCATAAGCTCTCTCTTTTTCTTCTTTCTTTTGAGAGCTTAAAAGTTCCTGTCATAAACCATTCCTAGCCCCTTTCTGCTTGCTCTCTCTCTCTCTCTCCCTCTCTCTAAAGAAATAAAAACCCACACACAAAACACTAGCTGTCGTAAGTTTTACTCTAACCAGGACCTGGAAAGGCAAACACTGACCACTTTATTTAAGCTTTTGCTATCTATAACATTTCTATGAACCAATCGCTTCACAGACTCCTCTATCAGAGATTCAGACTGTGAACATTTCACAATGTTGCTGAACTGCTGTTTTAGTTATTTAAATATATAGCTACAAAACCCTCTATAATTACAACTGGACTTCCAAATACGTATAATACTGAATTGATAGAGTGGTATTTCTTGCATCTAATTAAAAAAAATCTCTCTTAACTCCTCTTTCTTAAATCAACCCTGCAGCATCATTTGGTTTCAGCAGAAAAGAGAGACTCTCAGTGAGCAAAGCCCTTTTTAAAACTTCCTAAGAGCTCTCGGGATATCATATAGCATTTATTTTGGGAACTTTGTGTGTGACACCATGTGGCAAAAATCAGAGTCATGCTCAAGTACAACACAAAACAGTAATTAAGACAACCTACAGAAGACTTATTTCATACAAGACATATTTTAGTCCTTAATGACTGCTATGAAACTTAGCAGAATATACTCTGCTTCTGAATTAAGCATTTCTCCTACTCTGCGTGGGATACTGGAGAATGCATCTGTTTTTGACAATTATGGCTGCAGAAAGGCTGGGAGGAAAGGTTTTATCTACAAGGATGTCCAGGAACGAGGTTTAACTTGGAGGCGGTAGCTTTGGAGTCTTAATTTCCCAGAACAATCTTTGATACCGTTTATCATTTCAAACTGAAAGTTTCCTGTATTAGATGGAGGACATCAAAGCCTAAGGCTAAGCAGTGAAATAGCAGCACAATGATGGAACTGATACTGTCATTTTCAAAATGTCTCATATCTAGGCTTTTGCCATAAAGTATGCAGGATAGAAAGAAAGATACCACACTTAAGCTCCTTGACAGCAGGGAATATTTGTGTAACTTTTCTGGTAGCTAATTTGTCCCATATCACGCCCTGTGCCGGTAAATACTTAACGAGAGGACTAAAGACAATGAAATCTCAGTAGCCTCATGAAAGAATCACCCTAAATCATCTCTTTAAAGGCAAAATTACCTTTGCTAGGGGGAAAGGGCAAGAAAGCCTGCTTCCAACCCACCACATGCACATAAGAGGAAGGCCTAGATCGCTACCCTGGAGATCTTCAAAAGGAGACTAGGCGCACACCTTGCTGGGATTATTTAACCCCAGCAGTCTTTCCTGCCCAGAGCAGGGGGGCTGGACCTGACGATCTCACGAGGTCCCTTCCAGCCCTAAACGTCTGTGCATAGATGGATTAACGCATGGGCCAGCTGGGCATGAGCCCAGGGTCTCCGGGATCCTCATCAGCAGGGAAGCAAAAGCAGAGACAAAAATGACTCCCAGTTTAAAACCCTGGCTTTCACATTTGTTTCCCTGCAGCGGGAAGTGGGGCCCCTCCACCAATGAGGCTGTGGGGCTGAGGCCCAACTGGCCGGGAGTGTTACACAGCACCGAGCCTGGGGGGGAGGGGCTAGGTCAGGAGTGCCGCACCATGGCTCTGCGTGTGGGTCGCAGCACTGGAGGGGGCCTTGGGGGGCTGTAGCCCCACAAAATTCACTGTAGCCCCCCATAGCCACCCCTCCCAGCACCGCCACTCACCTACAGAGGCATGACACAGCTTTCCCAGCCTGGCCCCATTCATGTGTGCGGCTACACGGACACACCATTCATGTGTGCAGCTACACAGACACAGCTGGGCAGCAGCACACACCGGTCAGTGCAACAGGGGTTGAGCAGGAGCAAGATGGAACCACGGGCAGCTCATGGGGGGTGAAGAGGGGAGGAGGCTGCCTCATAGTGATCAAGGGGGAAGGGGGAAGGTCCTGTGGGGGGAAAGTGTGTATATGTATGTGCGCGCATGCATGCACATCTGCTTGTGTCTGTGAGAGTCTATGCATGTGTGTGTGCATCTCTGTGTCTGCATGTGTTTGTGTGCATGCACACCTGTGTGTCTGTGTCCATCTGTGTGTATGGGCATGTCTGCGTGCATGTGTGAGTGCATGTGTGCGTCTGTGTGTCCATCTGCATGTGTGTGCATCTGTTCATGTGTGGGAGTGTCTGTGTGCATGTATCTGTTTGCATGTGTGCATGCATCTGTGTGTATGCGTGCATGTGTATGCATGTGTGCATGCATGTGTGTGCGTGTGTGCGTGTTCATTGCCGGAAGAATGTATTTGTGTCTGTATGTCCATGTGCAGAGAGTGAATGAGAGTAGAGCGCATGCCTGTCTGTGTGTATATGCCTCTGTGTGTGTATGTTTGGCCATAGCAGGGGGAGGGAGGGGCAGCGAGAAGAGGAAGACATGTTCCCCCCCCACCCCCATCCCGGTGGGGCCCACCCAGCCTCCTCCACAAGCACCAGGAGGGGAATGAACCCCTACCCTGCAGCCCAGCTCCCATGGGGGGAGGGGACCTCCAATTTTGTGTTTGCCCAGGGCCCCAGGATGCCTTAATCTGCCTCTGCTTCTGTGAATCTATGAATCTCCACAAGCAGCCCTGGGCTTTTATGCCCCCTGGAACTGTCTGTTGCTTCAACCTACACCCAAGCTCTGTTGGAAACATGCTAATAAGACTCCAGAAAAAGAGTGGCCCTCTCTCAGTCTCTTAGTCTGTAAACAGACATCTCATTTAACCTGGGACTGACTGTCCCAGGGTTTGACCTGAATCAAAACAGGAGTGACACAGTCATTAGAGGTTGCCCTTCCAACCTGCATGGCTCCTTTCGTCAGTGGCCAGGGAGAGCACACCGCCTATCAGGCTTGTCCCTAGAATGAACCACAATAACCATATAGATATACAACACACTATTTTAGGAAAATGTGTTAGTACATTTTATCCAGCATACTTCAGAGGGACTTGAAGTGGGGTAGTGGATGTGTTTACACAGGATGTGGTCCTGGGACAAAAGGCTTTCTTTCTTCTAGGAGAAATGTGATATCTGTTCATAAGCTTAATAAATTAAGATATGCCCAGGTGGAGTAGAAATAGAGAACAGCAAAAGGCTATACTAGCTCTTCACTTCCAGTCATGGTGGGTGCCAAAGGGAAAAATATACATTCCCTCTAGGCTGTTGATTCTCCTATTGATCTAACCCACTTCTTGTATCCTCTTTGCAGGGTGAAGGCAGGGGAGAATGCTGATGTAGAGACACAGCCACAAGAAGGAGACACATAAGCAACCCACTTCATGTACAAATTGAGGGGCAATAATTACAGACTACCTTTTAGGGTGGTGCAAATGCTAAGGCATATGGTTAATAGCCTAGAGGTCACAAGTTCAAGGCCATAGCAGAAGCACTCATACCACAGCTGTAACATATTCCAATGAATCTATGACTTCTGCTAAATACCTTGTTGCAAGGACATGAGAAAAAGGAGAGGTTTAAACTTCCATATCAAAAATCACTGTAGAGAGTCTGAGAAGTTGCTGTCAACAGGAGATGGTGTTAACAAAAAAAGTATGCAGACTTACTGTCATGTGTAGTGATCTCACCAGTTAATTGTGTCTGGGCCAAGATTATGGAAAAATTCAGAAGGAAGCCCCATAAAAATTAGTGACTCATTGGAGGGACACACTTCCTATTAAATTAGTATCAATGAATGAATAAGGAATAACAATTATGCTTCATACCATTAAAGACTCTATAATGCCTATCAACTCAGTAGTCTGCAAAAGGCTTCTGATTAAGTCCTGGTAATTATTTCATTCAGCCTTTCCAGATTCACCCTAAGGTTTCCACTGGAAGAGTTTCTTTTCCTAGAGAAGTAGTATAGAATTCCTAGTATAAGAATGTTATGGCCACCCTGGTAGCCTTTCACAGCTGGATAAGTTATCTCCCACAGAGAAACAGAGTAAAACACAGATTTTACCTTTTACTGGAGGCAAACACAGATTTCTCATTCTACCAGAAAAACCTGTGGATTTTTGCAGTTTTGCAATGAGCCCATTGCCAGTTGGCAGAGTTGCAGCCTGCAAGGGGCTGGGCGGGGAGTGGAAGGATAGTGGTCAGGCAGGGGGAACCTTATACACATAAAAGACGCATTCCCCCAGTGGCTGGGGGCCATGGCGGTGACAGAAACATGCCAGTGGTAAGTAGGAGCTCCCACAGACACCTCCAGCTCTGTCAGCAGCAGGGGGGGGTGCCGACCAGGGGTCAGCGACCACCTGCAGTGGCGGCAGAAGTCAGAGATGATCGCTGACCACCCACAGATATTGGCAGTGGGGGGCAGTGGTGAGCAGCGACCGCCAGCAGGCACCACACCTTTTTGTATGGGGTACACTGCCATGCTCAGGGGGTGCACATGCACCCGCGTGCACCCCCATGCATCACCCCTGCTTGTGCATATATGTGTAGATGTCCCCAGACAGCCTGGAGAGCAGCTCCCACAGGTAAACTGGGGGAAGGGGCAGAACTGAGGCCCCCATAGGGAGGAAGGGAGGGAGGGAGTTGAGCAGGACTGGGACTGCTGCCCAGCTGGGTGGTGCAGAAGGCTTGGGGCCCACAACCACAATACACAGATGCAGGGCCCTGGTGGAGAGCAGGACAGGGTCCTGGGAGGTTTGTCTTGGGGGCGGGAAAGATGGGAGCCACTGTGCACACTCTCAGGGGGAGAAAGGGACCCATACCCCTCAGATCTGTTTGTGGGGTGGGGCCAGGGTGCACTACGCACTGAGTGCTCTGGTGGGAGAACTGACACCATCATGGCATGCACTCCTGGGGGGGCAGGGGGGACCCGTGCCCCCCAAATCTGTGCATGGGGTGGGGGATGCATACTGCCCACTTCAGGCTCATGCTTGCCACCCTGCTAACCTCCCCTGGGGCCTCTGCAGCTCAGCATGTGTGACCAAGCACTGCAGGGAACAAAGGAACTGTACAGGAAGCTGCCTGTCACTGTGAGCTTCATATTGCCCTGGCCCCTGCATGCAACCCAGCATTGCCATCCCTGCTACAGCTGTGCAGGCAGGGGACACCTCACCACAGCAATGCAGAACTGACAGCAGCAGGCAGTTTTCCTCCATGGTTCCACTGTTCCCTGCAGTGCTGAGTCATGCACACTGGGCTGTGAGGTGCCAGGGGAGGGCAGCAGGTGGGAGCCTGTAGCAGGTAGTGTGCAGTCCCTGCCCTGAGCACAGATCTGGGGGGCAAGGGTCCTTTCTGCCTCCCGGGAGTGTGCACCATGGTGAGGAGCAGTCCCCCACCCCCTGTCCAAGCCTGCAGCAGGCAAGCAGCAAGTGGGGAGCTGGGCTCCACTTCATTGCAGCAGCTGCTGCCTTCTGCCAGGGACAGGGGGCTACAAACCCAGGTCCCTGGCCCCATAGCCCTCTCAGATGGGGGAGCAGGAGCTGTGGGTGGCAGGCTGGGGGGGTTGTGTGGAGGAGTGTGGGGCAGGAGCAGGGCTGGGGGATTGTGGGGGGAGGGTGAGGGGCACCAGCAGAACCAGGGGGCTGTGGGGAGGGAGTAAGGGACACCAGCAGCACTGGGGGACTGTGGGGGAGGCTTTCATTTTAATCATGGATTTGGGTGGGGTTTAAATCAGAGAATTTGTGATTTTTTGCCAGGGAAAACCAGGATCCTGGGAGAGGCGCTGGGGTTCTCAAGGGCAGGGGAACTCAGCGCCCAAGATGAGTGGTCATTCCTTAAGGAGTCGATACCCAGGGCCCAAGGGGTGACGATCCCAACAAGAAGCAAGGGGGGCAAGAGTGCCCAAAAGCCTCCCTGGCTCACCAAGGACGTCCAGAAATGCCTGGTTGCCAAAAAGGCGGCGTACACCCGGTGGAAGCGGGGGCAATCTCCAAAGAAGAGTATACCTCCACTGCTCAGGCCTGTAGGGGGGCTGTTAGGAAAGCTAAGGCAGACATAGAGCTAGGACTAGCGTCCAGGATCAAAGATAATAAAAAGTCCTTTTTCAAATATATAGGGAGGATGAAGAAGGCACTGGGAAACGTGGGGCCTCTGCAAGATGCGCTGGACAATCTGGTAGTTGCGCCAGAGGAGAAGGCAGACCTCTTCAACAAATTCTTCACCTCCATTTTCTTGTGCAGGGACTGGGACTCCCCCACCGTGTTTCAAGACGGACTCGAGGGGAACACCTCAAGACCTAAGGTTGAGGAGGACCGGGTTAGAGTGGCTCTGGAGGGGCTGGACGTGTTCAAGTCAGCAGGTCCAGATGCTCTCCACCCCAGGGTGTTGAGGGAGCTAGCAGGGGTTATTGCTGGGCCCTTGGCACGGCTTTACGAGCGCTCATGGTGCTCGGGCCTGGTGCCAGATGATTGGAAGGTAGCCAATGTGGTCCCCATCTTTAAGAAAGGGAGAAGGGAGGGCCTGGGCAACTACAGGCCCATCAGTCTTACCTCAATCCCGGGGAAACTCTTTGAGAAGATCATCAAGAAGCACATCTGTGATGGGCCGGCATCGGGGATGATGCTCAGGGGCAACCAGCACGGTTTCATTAGGGGCAGGTCATGTCAGACCAACCTGATTGCCTTTTATGATCAGGTGACAAAAGCATTGGATGCAGGTGTCGCCGTGGATGTAGTCTTTCTGGACTTCAGCAAGGCCTTTGACACTGTCTCCCACCCCATCCTCATTAAAAAACTAGGCGACTGTGGCATTGATGCCTACACGGTCAGATGGATTGCTAATTGGCTGAAGGGTCGTACTCAGAGGGTGGTGGTGGACGGGTCATATTCGACCTGGGGGGAAGTGGGCAATGGAGTCCCCCAGGGCTCGGTCCTTGGGCCTGCACTGTTCGATTTTTTTTTTTATCAGCGATTTGGACAACGGGGTGAAAAGCAACCTGTTCAAATTTGCTGATGATACCAAAATTTGGGGTGAGGTGGGCATGCTAGCAGGGAGGGAAAGACTGCAAAAAGACCTGGATAGGTTGCAGGGGTGGGCTAACAAAAACAGGATGCGTTTCAATACTGACAAGTGCAGGGTGCTGCACTTGGGCAGTAGTAACCGGCAGCACACTTATAAGATGGGAAACTCCCTTCTTGAGAGCACAGAGGCAGAAAGGGATCTTGGAGTCATCGTTGACTCCAAGATGAACATGGGCCGACAATGCGAGGTCATGGTCGGCAGGGCTAACTGGACCCTATCGTGTATCCACAGGTGCATCTCAAGTAGGGCCAAGGAGGTGATCCTCCCCCTCTATGCGACACTGGTCAGGCCACAGCTGGAGTACTGTGTCCAGTTCTGGGCACCCCACTTCAAGAGGGATGTGGACAACATTGAGAGGGTCCAGAGGAGGGCCACCCGCATGATCTGGGGACAGCAGGGCAGACCCTACAACAAGAGGCTATGGGACCTGAACCTGTTCAGCCTTCACAAGAGAAGGCTGAGGGGGGACCTTGTGACTGTCTATAAACTCACTAGGGGGGACCAGAAGGGTTTGGGGGAGACCTTGTTTCCCCTAGCGCCCCTCAGGATAACAAGGAATAATGGCCACAAGTTGTTGGAGAGTTTAGATTAGACATCCGTAGGAACTACTTCACAGTTAGGGCAGCTAGGATCTGGAACCAACTTCCAAGGGAAGTGGTGCTGGCTCCTACTCCGGGGGTCTTTAAGAAGCGGCTCGATGCCTACCTGGCTGGGGTCCCTTGAGCCCAGTTTCTCTCCTGCCCAGGCAGCGGGTCAGACTTGAAGATCTACAAGGTCCCTTCTGACCCTACTTCTATCATTCTATGATCCCTGGTGATCTCTCCAACAGAGAGGACAAGATTCAGTCCCCTGAATTCATAGTGCAACATCCATAGTGTGAAGTAGGAAAGAGTATCACCAACTGGTTACACATTGTAATTTGCTGTGGAGGAAGTAGAATGGGAAGATTCAGCCCTGGTCCAAAAACTGAAACCTCAGAATGAGAGGTTGAGTAGGGTCGATGGATTGACCTGCATAGATTTTCTCGCAATTCAGGCTAATCTGGCCCACAGTCTGTAAAACATTTTGGGCTCCTTCAGGGTCAGAGATGCTATAAAGTGATTAATAAAAGTCAAATGAAATCAAGGCACAGCTTTAAAGGATGATTGTTGACCATTTTCAAAACAAATACTGTATTTGCTTGAATCTAAGATAACCCAGAATGTAAGATGACTCCCCAATAATTATAGTTGATACATGGAAAGTTTATAAAGTTGTTATAATTTTCCACGTATAGAATCTAATTATCACAGAATCATCTTTAATTCATCTCCCCACCCCCCACCCAACCACTGGAGGGAGACGGGCAGTGTGGGGGGCAGGTAGGTATGTCAAAAAGCTTTCCCCATGCTGGTACCTGCCACCAGCCTCATTCTTGGACCCTTTTCACCTTCAACTCCTTCACACACATCCCACACACCCACATGCTCCCTCACCCCACACTCACACCCCCACCCTCCCCCACACCCCACATAGCCACACACTAACAGCCCCCCATGCCCTCCCAGATGAGCTGTGGGAGCCATTGGACAAGCCACCAGACAAGCAACTTGCTCCAGCTCCAGCCGCACCCTCACTGTGGGGGACCTAGATCTGTCCCCCTCCCTCATGCCCCCTCCCCCCATACTCCCTTCCCTTCCTCCTCCCTTTCCATCACCCCAGACTTACCAGCTGGATGCAGCTGTATCAAGCATCATAAAGGAACCAATCCCCCATTTATAATATTGTTTCTATGAGAAAATTGGCTCCAAGTTACAACTTTGACTTAAGACATAGTTTTCAGGAACCAATTGCATCATAAGTCTGAGGACTGCCTGTACTAAAGATACCCCTCTTAAGACCTCAGAATTACCCCAAGCCTTTTACATAGCTGCATCACACTGACAGCTCATGGTCCTCCCAAGATAGACCAGTACACTCAAATCCTCTCTCTCTCAGCTATCTCCAAGCCCATAAGCCTTATTTTATAACAGAAAAGTTTTATGTTGTGGAGAAGTGCTTACCTTAGCTGATCAAAGAGCAAGAAGAGAACAACTAGTGTTTTATTGTACACCATGCTCCTGTTATAACTGCCAACAGCATTGTTATCCAAAGAGAGCCGGAATGAGGTTGCATGTGGTTTAGTGTCGCTGGTATGTGTTGTAAGGTTTCAGGTCCCTCTTTGTTGGTGCCTTGCCCCCCAGTGATGTCAGGGCAAGACCCAGCTTCAGTGCCACCTAGATGGCCTGGGCGCTGCCCCTTTCTTGTCTGCCACAACTTTGATGTTATTGTTGGGGAGGCAGTTCTCTGTTGGTGACCCGGAGGGGTCTCGGCCCTGGGGTGCCTTCATGGAGCTCCAAACCTCCCCTTTACCCCACCCTTACCATGTCCTCGGCCTTGAGTAGATGCTGCTCCCCGCATATCTCCCACACTGCCTGCCTTGGAAGGGATGGGTCTTTCTGGCCGTCAATCTTCAGGAATCTGCCACTTGTCTTTGGGAAAGCTTCCCTTCTTCTAAGAAATTAACCTGCCCCATCTGGGGTCAAACTATGAACTTAGCTGAGAATGACCAGCCTTTGCTGGCGGGGATCCCAAGATTGGCTCTGTCTCTCTCTCGGGACCCTCGATTTCCTAGGGATACTTGTCCGTCCCCCTCTCCTTTAGTAGGCGACCGCCCTGTGCCCTGTTTCTACCAGCTCTTCTGGCATCCCTTCCCTGGGGACCAGCTAACCTGAGGTCCAGTTGTCCTGGTCCTTCCAGCAGGCGTCATCTCCCTCCCCATTCTGAGGGCTCATGACCCCCTGTGCTCTGCCCACTTTGGGACTGTCTGAGGATGCCTGCAGGCTTAAGGATCCGCCTCCAGCCGCAGTGCCCGAGCTCCTGGTCAGAGCCCTGCCGTTCCCCAGCAACGTCCCTTTTGGTTGCTGCCCCTCCACAGGGCTCCCTTGCCCTGTTTGGCCCCCAAGGCTACCTTCTGCCTCACCGGTGGGGGTCCTCTGGCAAGCAGCTGACTCCTTCCCAGAGCAGCTGGATCTGAAACCTCCTGGCTCTGCACTCAGCATCTCCCAGCTGGCGTTCTGCTTCCGACTTCCCAGCACCACCTCAGCTGAATCCCCAGCTGCCTTTTGAGCCGACCGCGCTGCTCCGAAGCCACACCCCCAGCGTTTGCCTATACGCAGGCTCAGGCAGCTGCAAAACTGCCA
This sequence comes from Alligator mississippiensis, assembly GCF_030867095.1. NCBI lineage: Eukaryota > Metazoa > Chordata > Crocodylia > Alligatoridae > Alligator > Alligator mississippiensis. The sequence goes on from NC_081824.1 coordinate 317,402,648, forward strand.
AGCCTGCATTGACATCTCCTCCCAGCTGCTGCTCATCCCGGCTCAAGGTGAGTGTCGGGATGCATTGAGTGAGGGTCCAGGCCACGCTGGAGGGGGGCTTTTGCCTCCCCTCTCACATATAGTCATACATTTGTAAAAAAACTGAGCAATCCCAGAAAGAAAAGTATTAAATGCAACATGCACTGACTATTGACTCCTTTAATCTCAGTTACCCTGACCATGTTTCAGTCTAATAATAAGATCATGTTGGCATCACTTAACAGGGCCAAAATATTGAATCAGTATTTCTATTGGTACCCAATTTTCAAAACCCAATAAACCAACTGGAAGCTGAAACAACATGAAATATAGTTTAGGATGTTTTTTATTACTCTTATTATTCACTGACATGTTGTGGGTGTGCATGTATGTTGGCTTCACTTTTTTTAAGGAGGTGGGAACAAACCTATTTCCAGTATAAATGTGTATTAGACCCACTGGAATCAATTTAGTTATGCCTGATTATGTGGTAAAATTTAGCTGAAAGATCTCAAATTAAAACTTCAAAAAACTTGGATGTTTTGTTTTACAGTGGTTTGTGTGAACCTTTACTCCATACTTCGGTTCATGTGGGTTTCAGTCTCTTGAGCTTTGAGTTTCAAAACTTTCAGAAACACAAAACCCACAAATTTTGCCTAGTTTCCAGTAAAAACATTCAAAACCACAGAGTTTGCACTATTTCCATCATAGTGTCGGGAATAACTTGCCCCAAACTCATCCCAAGTTAACCAAAAGGTTTGCTTGACATGAGTTAAGGCTTTCAGAAAGGCTTGCCCAGTGCTCATTCAGATTTTCAAAATAACTCCAACAAAAAAAAAAGGAAAGAAAAAAAATGATTTTAAAGGAAATAATCAGAAAAGGCATGTTACTTAATCTCACAAAACGAAATCAAATCTGTGCATTTAAAACACATTGCTAACTACATAAGGGATGGATTTTATATATTCTGCCCTTTTTGGAAATCTTAAAAGTCTGAAAATACATTTTTGTTCCTCGCTCAATAATTTTCCATTTCTTTAAACTCAAAAAGGCATTATACAGAGATCAGGAGAAGGAACACAACTTCTTTCCTGACCATCTCTTCCTGCCTGCCTGGATCTCAGGTCCCTTGCATCCTCATCCTGCAAGGCCACAGATACCTTGATGGGGTCTATGACAGAATGTACAGTTTTGATTGACAGTTTACCTTATAGAAACCCCAGTCTAGCTTGACAGGAGCAGTTCAGAGACCAACTTCCAGCTGCAGTAAAAATAGCTTGATTTCTCTAGTGAGTGATTTTAATCCATTGTAAGATGAGGAAAGCTGAATGCATAGTTCTGGGAGCTAGTTTAGTGTGTGCTGACTAGAGATAAGGTAATACAAAAAGTACATAACTAAAAGAAGGGATGAATGCTGTTTGAGAGAAATCTGAAAAACTGAGATGCTATTAAGGTAGTCTCCAGATAAGAGCATAGACATATCAGTACCCACGGAACTAAACACTGCGTTTCTGGATAGGAAGAGCTCAAATTGAGGGAGAATTCTTAACTAAAACCCATTAATTCGGGTCAGCAGGAAAAAAAATCAGAGAAAGTCTTTTGTTTAAATGTACCCAATTAAAGAGCTAATAAAGTCGACTGATTTTGGATATAGTTTGTAAACCCTGTGATTATGCATCTGTTGCCTTTAGATTTAGTCAATTGTGCTTTAAGGCCACACAATATGGAAAAAAGCACAGACCCTGTATTTGAACATAGGCTGAAGATCTGTCGCTGGATCTCTGAATCTCACAAGCTGTACTCTGCATTTCTTCGCTATAAAAAACAGCCTTGCTACAGCTGGGCAGCAGCCAAGTCCTGGCACAAACTCTGATTCTCTTCATGTCTTTCTGAGACAGCTGAAAAAAATAATTTGTTATTGGTATAGCAACAGCTCAGAAAATATCAGCACAGCTGGAAGAACCTGGCCAGCAAACAGATACTGCAGAGTCAGCAGAAGAGCATAAGATGCAGCCTATGCCTATTTTGTGTACATTCTCGTTCCTAATGTTTGGCCCCTGGCAGATATTACACTTGACAATTAACCTGCTAATTGTATCTTAAATATTAACTCAGCTTAATTCAAGCAATTAATGGCACCACAAAATTAATTCCACAAAATAGGTATAATAATTTTGTGGCTGGATCCCCTGCACCTTAAATTGAATGTACGGCAGGGTCCTCCATCATGCTGCCTGATGCCAGCTGCATGGCAGGGCTTGGTTCATAGAATCATAGGAAGTTAGGTTTGGAAGGGACCTCAGGAGGTCATCTAATCCAACCCCCTGCTCAAAGCAGAACCATCCCCAACTCGATCATCCCAGCCAAAGCTTTGTCCAGCCAGGTCTTAAAAACCTCCCAGGATGGAGCTTCCACCACCTCTCTGGGTACCCTGTTCCAGTGCTTCACCACCCTCCTAGTGAGAAAATTCTTCCTAATATCTAACCTAAACTTCCCTTGCTGCTGCAACTTGAGACTGTTGCTCCTGGCTCTGTCATCTGTCACCACTATGAACAGTCTTACTTCATCCTCTTTTGAACCTCCCTTCAGATAGTTAAAGGCTGTTATTAAATCCCCTCTCAGTCTTCTCTTCTCCAAACTAAGTAAGCCCAGTTCCCCCAGCCTCCCCTTATAAGTCATGTACCCCAGCCCCCTCACCATTTTTGTTGCTCTCTGCCGGACTCTCTCCAATTTGTCCACATCCTTTCTGTAGTGGGGGGTCCAAAACTGAACACAGTGCTCTAGATGTGGCCTCACCAGTGCTGAATAGAGGGGAATAATCACTTTCCTTGACCTGCTGGCAACAAACCTACCAATGCAACCCAGTATGCTGTTAGCCTGCTTTACAACAAGAGCTCACTGCTGGCTCACATGCAGTTTATTGTCCACTGTAACCCCTAGGTCCTTTCTGCAGAGCTGCTGCCCAGGTTGACAGCTTTCCCAACCCCAGGACTGCACAGGAGTCTCCAGCTGGCTATGGTGCAGTCCCATGTGTGGGACCCACAATTCCAGCTCCAAAACCATACTCGAACCAGTTCAAGATCCAGGGAACTGACAATCAGCTGATTGTTGGGTCCAACCCCAGGACTGCACCAATTCACCAAGCACCCAGCCTGTGACTTGCCAGTGTAGCAGGAACCCCAGATCATGATCCCAGGCTCCATCTGCACTGGCAAATAGTAATGTCATGATTGGGATCTGTTCCCCAGGTGTGATTGGGACTGGAGCAGAGATTCCTTGATGCTATTAGAGTGGTGAATCTGAGATGGAGCCTAAAACTATGAAAACCATTGAAAATGTGAATTCCAAACTGAGGCTTAAACTACTCTTATTAGTACAAGAACAAATGTGTTTCTTTGTGTTACAGGTTATTTTATGAAACCTGTAGCCTCTCTTTCACATAAAATTTGTATCTGACCCAAAGAGCAACAATGAAAGCCAACATCTTGAGTGATTAAACTTGGGCACTCAAGTTTGGAAAGCCTTTTTCAAAGTGTTTTAAAGAATGCTTCAACTGAATAAAAAGATGTGCTCGCAAATAGGTCAGAAAAATGAATTGCTTCAGGCCTTTGGATAAATTATTCTCAAGAAGCAGAAAGGATTAAGGCTAAACTGAACAAGCCTACTCTTAAGGGCTGCATTCACATTTATGAGGAACACATTTACAAATCGTCATCCTCTGTGCATGCAGGACTCATCCTTTAGCACCTCTAGGGTAGTGTCCTTATTTAGCATGCATAACAAAATGAAATTAACTACCAATAACTGCTGCTATTAGAAATCTATCATCCACATACCCATTCTCATTTGTGCGCTGTGCTTTACCTGGAGACATTTTTGCCTCGGCAGCACCCATAGAATGCGCCCTACCCCTGCCCTTCATGGTGCCTGGACACCAAGGGAGAAGGTGGTGAAAGCCTCTCCTGCTTCTCAATTTCCTCTCAACTATAAAGTCCTATATTAGTCTTGACTGTGGAAAAGGGGAAGCAAAGTAGGATTCAAATACATATGTGGACAATACACCTCAAATGACTCACTGTGGATAAGAAATTACATTTTCGCCTTTGAGCAACTATATACTCACTTACAAGCAACTCAAAGGAGTGCCTACATACATGGAAGCAGATGTCAAAAGTCCCCATAGACAAACAACAATTGCGTTCTATGATGTTATAATGCTTTCTGAAGGTCTGGATTCTATGGATCCAAGTGGATGCTATGTCAACTATGGAAGCCTAGGAATTCTATAGAAGTAGCCTGAACTCTAGTGAAATGTGCCCACAGCCATGGGCATATTGAGATGCCTTGTTACATGGTAATGTTAGGAGGTTCCTGGAGCAATTAACCCCTAGATTGGCTGTACGTTGACACCTTTAAGTGGCTTAAAGCACTCATGTGGCTCAAAGTTATGGCACTCAAGAGCAGGATTCTGTCTGATCCTCATAACTTTGCTCCTGTTCCATTAAGGCAGGGGTGGGCAGGTGGGGCCAGGGCTGGAATCAGGGATGCTGAAAGCACAGGGCTGGGGACCCAGGCCAGAGCTATGGTCTGTTCCCTGTATGTGCATGCCCATGGAACTGGCACCCATTGCAGGGATGTACGAGTAGATTGTGGCTCTGCCCCAGGCCCCGGTCCTGCACTGTAAGTGCCCCACAATCCTCACCTATCTGTTCTGCTCCTGTACACCATACCCTGCCCACTTGCAGCCCCAGCCCATCTGCCCAGCTGAGCACACCCTACCCCCAAAAGTCCCAAGCTGGTCTTCAAGGAGACCCTGCCCATCCACTCTGTCCAGTGCCCCAGTGGTGGGTGTGGGTGTGGGGGATGGGCCTGTAGCCAGATAAAATCAATTGCTCCCCCACTGTACAGGGCTGGGTTAGTAACCCCCCACCACCACCATGCCAGGCTGGGTCAGCACCCCTCCCCCCACCAGCCTGCAACAGCTTACCAAAACTCCTTAAGTGACCCTCCAGCCCAAATAATTGCCCTCCCCTGCATTAAGGTGTGGCCACTCCCCACAACTGTGCTGCTCAAGTTGAAGTCCTCCAGTATCCCAGGATGCAGTGTCCCCTCCCCCATGTGGGTTTCTGTGCACAGCTGAAGATGGTGACAGTTTGAGGTGGGTCAGGGCCAGTAGCAAGTGGGGTGGGGGTGGTAAGCATGGAAAGGCAGAGCCAGTAGGCCAGTGATCAGTGCTCTGCCTGACCGCTGCTGTGGTCTAGGCAGAGCATGGTCCAGCACAAGAGAAAGAGGAAAGCCGTGAGATGGTACCAAGGATGCAGAGGATGCTGTGCAGGGGAGGCTGTGGTGCTGACTCTGCTGCCCAGCCCTGCAAGGTGCCAATGGCTCCATTGTTGCCTGGTCCAGGAGCATTGCACCATACCACCCTGCTGGTTTCCTCCTGTAGCACCATGTCATGGCTGCTGGGAACATTTTGCAGCCTTAGCAAGGGGGGGTGGGGGGGGGAAAGGGAAAGCACTGCCTCATTAGAGTGAGCCACCAGCCTGCACCCATACTGGGCTCCACAGGAGGCAGGTGACATTGATAGCTGCTACCTAGTCCCCCCTCTCACAGTTAGTTAGATAGTTCCTACCTACTTCCCCCTCTCACACACCTGCCCATAGAGCAGGGATAGAAACCTGTCCTGGCTCACTACCCTGCTCACCAGGTCTCTAGTGCAAGTCACACCTGTGCAGGTGAGAGATAGCCAAAGAAAGTTCTTAGTCTTAAGGTGAGACTGCTCCAAACTCCAAGCTAAACTGTACTAAACTGATCAACAGTTCTGTGGTTTACAGCATAAGGTGTAACAAGGCCCTAGGATTTTGAAAAATGAGGAGCAGATGGCGTGGTGCAGGGGCGAGCAATTATTTTGGACAGAGGGCCACTTACTGAGTTTCTGAAAGCCATCGAGGGCCACATGACAGGCAGCCCAGGGCAGATTAATATTAATTTTCTAAATTTTTTAGGGGCTCTGCAGGTCAGATAGAATGGCCTGGTGGGCTGCATCCAGCCCCTGGGCCGCATTTTGCCCACCCCTGGTGTGGTGCATCCTCACATATAACATGACACATTTTCTCCAGCTAAAGAGAATGAAAAGCTTTATAAATCTGCTAGGAGGCTAGCACTATTATTCAGATTAAAATTAAAGCAAAAACAACTTTATTGGAATGTGAATTAATTTGCTAGATTATAAATTAAGTAAAATTTTGAGAAACAACAAAAAAATCAAAATAGTCAAAAGACACTGTTTCATTCGTCATGTAGTCATTAAAGCTAGAAATACAACTCTTATGCAAATTCACAAAATCTAGTCTTCTTGAGTGTCTTGACAGTACCTCTGATACCTCACTGTCAGTCATTTCTACATCTGACTTAATATTACTACACCTGAGATAAAGTTTTTAGCTAACACTAGAAACAGTCCACTGAGCTGTGCAATAGAAGACAGACAATGCCAGGTATGGCTAACAGACAGCAATATTGCAAAAGAAAGGACAGTCCAATAGTCTTGATGTTCCACTATTCAAAATGGAGAAAGGGTTGTTAACACCTGTGGAATGAAGACATTCGCAGGAATCAGGTAAACGATAATAAGCCACAAAGTCAATAGCTGCTGCCCCTCCCCGGCGGTTGGTTTTAAAGATTGGGTGGAGGAGGAAACAAAGCAGGGTGCAATTGCACCAGTGCACATCTCCTCCTCCTCACCCCCACCCATCTGTACCCACAACATAGATGGCAGAGGTATTTCAGGGACCTCATACCACAGACGTATACAGCCTGTGATCCAGCTGGGAAACCAATGAGTTAATATTGCTGTGCGCTTAGATCTCTCAACTACCAAGACAAAAACCACAGAGATTTTCTAAATAGCTCAACACATTGAAAGTAACAGACCAAAATTCTTTCCAGAGAACACAGCAAAGCATCTCCCCATGAAGAACTTCACTGCGAAAAGAAGATTGGCAAATTCATTTGCTTCCCCTGATGAAGGCTGGTAGGAAGTTTTGGGAGTCCTAAGGGAAAAAGGTAGTATAAGGAAAGTCTGCCATAAGAGCTTGGATCTCACCCATTTTCCTTGCTGCCATAATTGCTTCCATGAACATATCTTTTAAATCAATGGGAGCCAACCTTCTTGGCAGGTGTGCCACAAATTAACCCTGCATCCTTCCCAAGAGCCACTTGGGTCCACTCCCCCTGCCAAATCTGCTACTCTGATTTCTGGTCCTAGTCCTGCGATCCCTGCCTGATCTGCTCCCTTCTCTGTGCCCCTGCATCATTTACTGCTTGGCTTTCTGCTTCCTGCTCTATCTGCTGCTGTACTGCCTGTCCCCTTCCTGGTGTGCTGCATGCCACACACAAAGGCTGCCTATGCCACTTCTGGCACCTGTGATGCAGATTAGCCACCCCTGTTTTAAATTATCTTCATACACCAACAGCAAGAATTTGCTCTTTTGTTAAATCCAACTGTATCTTTATACCTGTCATTACAGAAAAAGCTGCTGCATTGTTAGAAACCATAGAAAAAATACTAGAAAAATCTGTGGACTTTGCTAAAAGTAGTTCACTTTGTTTTTAGGTCTTTCACTCGAGCATAATCCTTCTCCCTTCCATCCTCTCAATACAGGATTAAAATTAAACTAGAGCTTTCATATGGCTTACAGCCAGAAATTTCAGAAATTTAAACAAACACTTCATCCTTAACACATCTCATGCCATGTCAGCATTAGTATTTGGCTTACATATTTGTAGCTATTGTCTGTGTGGGTCATATTTTTAAGGTTACTTAAATGATTGCACATGCATCTAGTAATTACAAACAGCAGCAGCTCAGAAGGATCTAAATGGCTTTTATTTGCAAAGTTTTCATGGTGGGGGAAACCTGAATCACTTTGGGTTAAAACTATTGCACAGTCTGACAGGATAAAATAATCAAGACCAAATGTTTGCTTTCTTTAAGACACAGAAGTCCCCAAGAACCAAACATTAAAGAACTAAATATAATTATCATGGTAAACCAAATTACTATGTCCCTGGTAGCCCTTCCCTGATGTTTCCTTTATTATTTCAGATAGAAATGTTAAAGGAATTTAAAAATAAATAACACAAGTCTACATAAAGTGTGCAGATATGTTTCCCATGCATATTTCTCCATTTATATCCGTATGAAAAAAATCCAAGAGAGGAAAACATGGAAACTTACATAGATTGCACACTGTGTTCATAAATACATTGCAAAGATCATTGCTTCACATCTCCCTGAATTTTAAAAATGAGGAGCAGGTTAACATCAGAGCTATGAAAAAATGTATTTATTTGGAGGAGAGGGGGTAGAATCGATCCAAGGGCTTTGTTTTGTTTTATTGCTGTATGTTCTTTTCCAATTTAGTATCATCCTTAAACAAAGGGTAGAGATTTTTTTTTTTGAGGGCGGGGGGGAGGAAATCATAGAAAATTAGGGTTGGAAGAGACCTCAGGAGGTCATTTAGTCCAACCCTCTGCTCAAAGCAAGATCATCCCCAACTAGATCGTCCTAGCTAAGGATTTGTTTAGCCAGGTCTTAAAAACCTCTAAAGATAGAGATTCCACCATCTCTCTGGGTAATGTGTTCCAGTGCTTTACTACCCCCCGGCAAGAAAATTATTCTCAGTATCTAACCTAAACTTCCCTGCTGCAACTGGAGACCATTGCTCCTTGTTCTGTTACCTACCACCAGTGCCCTGCACACCCAACCCAGTCACCTGTCCCATCCCCCATGCCCCTCACTCCTGACCCACAGCCCCCTATCCTACCCCCCAGCCCTGCCAGTGTCCTTCACTCTGGACCTGCAGCCTCTGCCCCCGCCTCCCTTGCCCTGCTGGTGCCCCGCACTCCTGCCCCACAGACCGCTGACCACCTCCAGCCCTGCTTTCTCTCTCTCTCTCTCTCTCTCTTGCCTGAGCCTGTGTGGGGAGCACGTGACTCCTGACAACCCACTGCTCCCAGCCTGAAGCAGCCAGTCTGGGACAGCAGAAAACCTGGACATTTGCTTTTTTTTAAAAAAAACCCACCCAGATGCAGCACAGGCATCCAAAAAGAGGATATGTCTGGGAAAACCCAGACATATGGTAACCCTAGTACACTTCATCCCATCTTCCAGGTCATTGATGAAGATACTGAACAAAACCAGCCCCAGAACAAACCCCTGGGGCACTCCCCTTGACACTGGCTAACAACTAGATATCCAGCCATTGATTACTACCCTCTAAGCCCAATGATCTAGCTAGTTTTCTGTTTTACAGTGCATTCGTCCAGCCCATGCTTCCTTAGCTTGCTTGCGAGAATATTGTGGGAGGCCATATCAAAAGCCTTGCTAAAGTCAAGAGGCAGACAAGGTTCTTTGGGTAGATTTCATATCTTTTATTAGACCAACTAAATAGTTGGAAATATTGTTCTTTGCAAGCTTTCGGGCACAAACGCAATTCTCCAGGCAGGGAAAGTCTGTTGGTGTGTGTGTGTGTATGCTTTCTTGGGTAAAATAGAAGCCAAAATGCAGGTCTGTGAAAATGCAAGTGCGTGGCAGTAAATGTCAAAGGGAATGGGAGACAATAGGTGTGAAAAGGTAGTTAGGGGGAGGAAGGAGGAGAAGGTGATAAAATGTAGCTGGTAAAATGCAGACAGGTTAATCAGATGGCAGGCAGGCTAGAATGTGCCATAAATCCAATGTTAAAACTTGCTAAAGCCAAGGTATATCACATCCACCACTCTCCCTGCATCCAGAGCCAGTTCCCTTACCATAGGCAATCAGGTGTGTCAGGCAGGACTTGCCCTTAGTGAATCCATGCTGACTGTTCCTCATTACCTTCTCCTTTTCCAAGTGCTTAGAAATTAATTCTTTACCAGATTTTCTCTACTGCTAGAATCCTTTTTCAGTACCTGCCTCAGGATTGGGTCTTTTCCCCTCACCCAACACACTGCTTTTAGCCATTAACTGAACTCCAAGATTTTATAAAAAAATCAAGTGTTCCTCAAGCAGGCTTAAACACCTGCTCTCAGAAAAAATTGGGCTGACCCCAGGCTTTCCGGACCTTAAAGAGACAAACTACCCTGTGATTGACTCTTATGATTACATAGTTTCCATGGCTGGTCCCAAAGTCAAATGAATATTGTGGCTTAGTTCAAGCCACAATGAGGAGGCTGAAATCAAAATTAAGTTGATAATCCTCCCTCCATGCATCTTCCAGCATTTAAACTGAAAAACAAGATTTGTACTCCAGTCTTTCTTTACAAAGACAGGGTAGCTGAATTCCATTCGATCTGGGGAGAGCTGAGCATCCTACCAGGCGGTTTGGACTTAATACATTTGAACTGCTTGAGCTGCAAATTTGGTTATGTCTATCTGGTTCAATGATTCTCAGAAATACTAACACTAGGCTATGTGGAGCACTGCGCTAATACAGCTGTCCTGTTTTCAGTCCGAAACTCTGTGTAACCCTTTACAGCATCACATTGGGCTGTGCAGATATACTCCGTATCTGAATAGGCACTCAAAAGGCAAACAACTTGATGAAATGCAGTGCTATTTAAAAGAGGCAGATAAAAAATAAAAATAAAAAAAAGAGTACAGGCCTAAATTGTCAGCAGAGAAAGGATTAAATTATTGTCTTTTACATACAGAATTGGCTAAAATGAACTGAGCTAATGTAGCTGATGTTAACATTTCTATGTTAACATCAGCTACATTAGCTCAGTTCATGCTATGAAGGGAAGACTAGTAGAGTGTACAGAAGCATCAGTAACACCACCACCTTTACAAATGCAATGCGCCCCCCACCATGGAAAGAGAGTGCATGTGCCACAGCCCCACTCTCTGCTTTACCTTTGCCTCCATCTTCTCACATGCTGTCCTGCTGCTCAGCTCCGGGTCAAAATCTATCCCAAGTATCCTGACTTCCCTTGGGGGGGGGGCACAGAAACTCCCAGGGACTCCAGGTCTCTGAGCTCACCCCCAGCCAGGCAGGTGCTCTTGCTTACACTGAGCTTGGCCTCCACCACCACCTCATATACCTCTGTGCACCTCAGGGCTCTACCAACCACTTGTTCTGGCACAGGATGTTCAAATCATCCATGTAGACTTGGACCTTGGCCGCTTGGTTGCTGCTACGCAGGATGTGGACTCCATGGATCCCTGGGTCCTGCCTCAGGCGCTGAGCCAGGGGCTTGATGGTGCAGATGAACAGGATTGGGGAGAGCGGGTGGCCCTGCCGAACCCCTTACACCACCGCGATCTGGGCACTCAGGAAACGATTGATCTGCACTTCATGGCTCACTTCTGTGTAGAGGGTCCTGATCCACCTGACAAAGGTCAGGGGGGCTCCCATCTGCTCCAGCATCTGGAGCAGGAACCGGTGGGACACTGCCGTACGACTTGTCCAGGTTTAGGACTGCGATGCTCTACCCACTCTACAAACTAGGCATTAGTCCACAGCCAAAAGGCTCATGATTTACCATGTAGTTCATTGGGCTGGGCCCTACCAGTCAAGATTTCAAACCATGGTAACCCCACAGCTCATCACTGTTTGGTATGTGTGTACTCAATACCCACCACAGGATTCATGTGCTAATTAGCCCCAATTCATAATTGGAACTGGGTGTTCTTGTCATGAGTCCTGGAATCCTCCAAAAATTCATATGCAGATGAGACACAAGGCAAAATGGTCCAACTCCACCTCATGGAGGGTAGGTCTACGCTAATCATGTGACAGGCTGAGAGAGGGGGGTGACAGAAGGATTCTGGATGAATGGTTTGGGGTACCATTTGGTGATGTCTTCCAGATATTTAAGGCTGGTGAATAAACATGGATCATTGGACATGGGAAAGAAAGGCACAGCTCAGCTATGGGAATGAAGAGGAAGTCAAAATGTATGTGATGTACTGGCTGTCCATGACTTACGAGTTGGTGCTGAGGGGAACTGTGCTCAATGGGCACTACCACATATCTTATTCAGATGGGCTGCATTAACTAGGGATGTGAAAAGTTAAATGGCAAGTATATTTATACCATTAATGCATTACAGTTAACATTTAGCGTTGGACACTGTCCAGTGGGAAAGGAAAGCAGTGCGATGCCCTAAGAAGGCAGATAGCATGCGACTCTATCTCTGCTTCCCCCCCTCAGCATGCTGCTGACTTGGGGGGGGGGGTGGTAGGACTAGTTGAGCATATGGCTCTGCCTCTACCTTCCTCTCCCTGCAGCATGCCATAAGTTAAAGATGTAGCAGTCAAAAAGAAGCCACACTCTATGGGCACTATCCTAGGAGAGAGCCAGGGGGTGCCCGGCACCACTTTGTGGGAAATTCTTCAAGGGATTGGGGAGGGGCATAGGGGACCTGGCCCACACGCACTGGGCAGTGTGGAACATGCTTTAACCAATTTAACTAGTATCATTACAGTTTAAACAGGTAATTATTTAAACAGTATTTACATCCCTAGGAATAACCTATCCTTGTGGTAGGTTACTGACAAAATGTTTGCCCAGTATGGGCCACATGTTTTATAGCCGTGTTTTGCGTTGGCTGTATTCAATCAATTTCATAGTTACTTGCCATCACTGAACATGCTGCTTTTGACAGCAGTTTAATGATGGACAGTATATTCAATGAGGCTTCCTTGTATGCAAATATGAGGAGAGGCTTTTTTCCCCCTGATGATTGGGGTAAAAAAAACAAAAAACTTCATCTTCTATTTACAAGTAAATACAGTATTTAAGAACTACTGAACATAGCAGCTTATTGCAATAAAATGCAATTTAAAAGGTTGAAATTAAAAGCCATTTTAATTCATGTAGTGTTGATGCTACTCTACTACACATGACTCATTTCTACTAATTAGTTATCCACATGCAGTGGGTAAGGGTAACTACTAACCTTGATTTACAATTAGGTTGACTTTCAAATAAAAGTGATACACTTCATTGCTGGTTCACTGGAGATAAAATGAAAGCTTATGCTTTCACTTCTAAACCTTGTATTTCAGAATGCAGTTGGCTTTCATCACCCTCCCCAAATCAGGAGAATATAATTTTAATGAGTTTAGAGTTGAAATGTAATCACTAATCATCCATGGCATTTGCAGTTAAGTGTTGCTACAAAGCTGGTTCAAAGGCACAGCTCAAGTTTATCTTAAGATTTTTCCAACTTTGTAGTAAGAAGCACAACCTGCAACAAGATAGTCATTAACACTAAGGAACCATTCATAGAATACTTCAATCCAACCCCACTGAATCCCACCCTCCTCCTAGCTACAACCCACCATGCAAGTATAATTGTACTCTGATCCTTAAATAAAAGCATCAGATTATTTCTTATACACTGATATCATTGCTTTTACAAGCAACTTAATAACTAGACAGGGAATTAAGAGCACATTGCTCATATTGCATACTATTCCAATAAAATGAGGGGTTGTCTTTTGAGTGAATGTAATGTGGAATCAGAAAACATATATGCCTTAAACTTTGATTATTTTAGTTATAAGATGACATAACCGCTTTGTGGAGAATTGCTGGCTCTGTATAGTAGAACAGATAAGAGAAAGTGTTTGTTCTTTATAACTCCTCTGCAACTGCTTCGCTCACCGCGGCCTTGAAGATAGCAAAAAAAGTATGTACAAATCTGATTTCCAGGTGCAAGAAGGAGGTTTGTGAACTAACCTCGCCTCCCCCATTAGTTCCCATCCTGATTACAGCAAAGAAATAATGAAATAATATTATAGCTGCTTTTCATGCTAATTTCACTATATGATCACGTGAGTTGTAAGCAACTGTTAAAAAGTACATAAGCCTCCTGATTTTGCTCTTGGGGGGGGGGACCCCTTCCAAGTGCTTGGGAAATCCATGTCACTTTGGAATCCCCCCTACAGCTGTAGTTTCTTTTGAATAAAAGCTTCTGCTGACCTGACCCAAAAGTATGCTGCGTGTGTTTCCACGACAATTCCTGGTGCTGTGACTCGGATCCAGAACACAGGCTGAGGAAGGAGGACCGCAGACTGCCCCCCCACCCCGAACCGCCAAACTTGAGAGGTAAGAGACCTAATTCAAAATCTCTATTGGGGTCTTGGAGGAGGACTGCCTGTAGGCTCCCAACTTGGCCGTGGTAACTGGATCTGAACCTTATTAAAACAGGTCAGTCTGAACCTTACTGCCGGCTAAAATTTTCTGTCTGGTAAAGTATCCCATTTTGTGTCTGGTAACGTACGTTTTATTTAGGGAGAAACTGTTTGAGGCACCTTCATCCAACAGCACATCGGGCTTGTAGTTAATTAACTAAGGCGGTGTGGGGGAGGAGGTCTGGCTGACTGAATAAATGTGCATGTGTGTGTATTTAGAAATATGAGCCACTGACCAGGTCTGAGACTACGGTTGGGTTCAGCCGCCCCAATTCTGCCTGACAGGGCAGTTTTGAAAGCAAGGGGGCCCAACTGGAACCTCGTGACCCAGTGGACAGGGCGTCTGAGTGATTTTGTCTTTTCCAAACCCCTTGTCCCAGTAGCTTCTGCCGAGAGCAGGAGTGAAAGGATCCCTCTTGTGTTTCCCTCCCCATTTCCATTTTATGAGCCGGTGTCAGGTCAAAAGCCTTTTGTCTGGGCAGTGAAAAACTGCGGGGCAAGGCACTGAGTGGCCCGGACATCCTAAATAAGCCTCTCCAATGTCTCCCTGTGTGACTGAAAATGGGAACAAGTCAGTCTAAACAAGTTCCTGTCCCCCCTAAGGGGACTCCGGCGTACTTTATGTACACACACTATTCTCCCAAGACTTGCAAGTACCTGGATAAGTGGAACTGGTATACTAGGGATGATCCTGTGAAGCATTTTCCACAGGAAGGAACATTTGATCAGGATAAAATAGTGCATTTGAGAGGGGCTTTAGAGTCCCGTGGATCCAAAACACCACAAAACCAGTGGGACGCGTTCTTTTATTGTTATGATGAAATGTCCAAAAGGCGGACGGAATCTCAAACTAGGAGCCTAAAAGACTCTCAAGAAAAATTAAAACAGCAGTTAAAAGCTGTTCGGGAAAAATTGGCTGCTCCCCCAAATTACACGCCGGCCACCGCTCCGATGTGTCCAGCATTGCCCGGGGCGCCCCCACCACCGGAGCCAGCAGAGGATATCCTTGACCTTTGTTCGAACCCTGCTCTCCTGGGACTCCCACATCAGCAACAACCGGTTCAACATCAGGCTGCAGCCCAGGCTAGTAACCCATTAGCTGAAACTCCTTCAGTAAATCCATCCACGGAGCTTAATAGTCCGGACTCATCCACCATATCTGCCACTCAATCATCACCAGTGTAGCAATTTACTCCTGGGTCACAACCCACCACAGGTGTATTTAGAAGAATGGGAATAGGCATGAAAAGATCTCCCATCAATCTGAGATCCCGAAGTGCACAAGTTTACCCCCTAAGACAAATGCCAGGCATTGGCACCGATGGACAAAATATAGTAACTGTGCATGCACCCTGGACTCCAGGTGATCTCTACAATTTAACTCAAAAATTCCCAAAAATCAGGGAAGACCCAGAAAAATTTCAGGAAGAATTGCAGACTGTCATAAATTGTTATAATCCAACATGGACTGACATTAATCAGCTCATGCGATCGATTTTGCCCAAGGAAACTATGCTACGTCTGTACGCTGCCTGTACTTGGCCAGATCAAAACCCAGGGATTGGCCAAGACTTTATTGACAAGAGAAATGCTTTGGTTCAGGCAGTTCTCACAATTTGCCCCAAAAAGGCAGACTGGACCAAAATAAATACCTGTAAACAAAACAAAAATGAACACCCCAGTGACTATTTAGAACACCTCAAACAGGCATTTGAACCATACTCAGGAATAGATAACCCAGTCGGAAATGCTAAACAAGCAATAGTGGCAGCATTCGTCCAGGGACTTAACCCTAAAATTGCTGAGAAAATTCAAACAGTAATTATTAGCTGGGAAACTAAAGATTTGACTGAAGTCCTTGCTGCGGCTAACCATTTTCATAACAAATTGGAACAGTCTAAAGACAATGCCGAGTTTAAGTTAATGGCCTTACAGATTTCTCAGTTGCAGGGTCCAGGTAGAGAAAGGGGACGAGGATGGGGAAGGGGAGGCCCGGGTAGATTCAGGGGAAGAGATAGATCCTTGAGCCCACAAAACCCAGGCTATGGGAACCAATGTCATTATTGCAAGCAAGAAGGACATTGGAAATCAGAATGCTCCAACCGCCCCGGCCAAGGACACAGACCCCAGCCCCCACCTCCACTGCCTGTCAATTTTCCCAGTGTTGAATAGGACAGCCTGAGGGACAGTGACATCATCGCTCCTTTGCTTGCTACTGACCAATCTGGTCCGTTTGTTGAATGCCTTATTTCTGGTAAACCTGTCTCCTGTCTTGTCGACACCGGAGCGTCCCGCTCCACGCTAAAGGCTGTTGAGTTTCCTTTTCTACCTTATTCTCCTGAAACTGTAAATGCTGTCGGTATAGGCAGACAACCTATCCCACATCCCGTCTCTGAACCTGTCTCCATCTCTATTGGCCCTTTGTCTGAAAATCATGCCTTTCTTCTTAGCCCCTGTGCATCTGTCAACCTTCTTGGTAAGGATTTGCTGTGTAAACTGGGATGCGTGATTTATTGTAGCCCAGATAGTGTTTACCTTGAGGTGCCGGAACAGAGGGAAACCGAGCTTGTGGCTTTGCTAACCCAGGAGTACTCTGATCCTGACACTTCCTACTTGCAAGAGGAACTGTTGGCATGAGTACCTCCACAGCTGTGGTCCACCCATGCGAATGAAGTGGGGCACATGCTGAGTGCTGAACCAGTGCGTATCATCCTGAACCCTGCCAAGCCACTTCCTCGTGTCCTACAGTACCCCATCTCAAAGAAAGCTGAGGAAGGGATCAAGCCTGTCGTTTCCTCACTCCTTGAGCAAGGGATTATTGTCCCAATACGTTCCCCTTGCAACACACCTATCCTACCTGTCAAAAAACCTGGTAAAGATACGTATCGCTTTGTGCAAGATCTTCGAGCTATAAATGCCGCTGTTTTACCCACTTTCCCTGTGGTCCCTAACCCTGCCACTATTCTTTCCTGTATCCCTTCAGATGCTACATATTTCACAGTAGTGGATTTTTGTTCTGCTTTTTTCTCTATCCCCTTTCATGAGGATAGCCAGTATCTGTTTGCATTTACTTATCAGGGATTTCAATATACCTGGACAAGACTCCCTCAGGGATATACAGAGTCCCCAACCCTGTTTTCCCAGATCCTAAAAAAAGATTTGGATCCTATCGTGTTCAAAGGGGGGTCCACCCTTGTTCAGTACGTTGATGATCTATTGTTAGCCTCACCCACTTTGGAGGCCTGTAAGCAAGATACTTTGACACTCCTCACAGCTTTAGCTCAGAAAGGCCACAAGGCCTCAAAATCTAAATTGCAGCTCTGCAAGTCTAAGGTACATTATTTAGGACATGATATCTCAGCAGAACGACACCTTTCCCCTAGTAGAGTTGAAGCTATCCTCAACATTCCCAAACCTATGACTAGAAAACAGAGGGGATTCTTAGGTGTGTCATGACCCAAAGGTCTGATTTTTTGCGTGTGCTTCGGCACTAAGAATTATCCCCGTGGGTTTACAGCTTCATTGCACGGAGGAGTTCTGCTGCACAGAGAACCCGCGTGCAAAGGAGAGTGTTCCCGCAACTTTGCAACTGTCTTTGCAGGGTGCATTTTCTTTGCAACACAGAAATGCACGGTGCAAAGGAGTTCCTGCTCTTCGCATGCAAATTCGTGCCCCGCAATTGGCTAGTTCTAAATTATTCCCACGTGGTGGCTAGCGATTGGCCTGCTAGCCGTATAAGAGGCTTGAGCAGTTTCCGCCCAAGCCAAAGAGGACTCCGCATCCATCTCGTGGGGACTCTGGGTGTGCACGGCAGGGTAATAGAAACCCTGTGTGTTGCTCAGAGGAGTTTGGCGGCCTGATCCACCGCCCACCTCTTCCCGTCTTCGAGCGGTAACTTTCTGTAAGACGTATCGACGAGTTTTCTATTCTGATGCGCGCTTGTCCTGAACATCCGGAGTTCTGTCTGCGTGGAGCCTAGCAAACTCCACGTGATTGTTCGTGTTTTGTCTGCGTGGAGCCTAGCAAACTCCACGTGATTGTTCGTGTTTTCTATTGTAACCGCAACTCAAGCAAGTTTCCAGCCTGCACCGCGACCATCTCGGTGTAAGTAAACAATCTTAAAATCAACCGTTAAGTGTCTGTGCCTAATTCTAGCTCGGCGCCCGCCCTCTCCGACCCGGCCTGCCCGGGCTGCCGGCCACAGCCCGCGTGCAGCGTGACGAAAAGGGCCCGGGTTCAACCCAGCCCGCACATGGCGATAAAGATGGGATCAGGAGAAGGCTCACTAGAGTTAGAATTAGTTGAGAACTGCCCTTGGAGAAGTGGGAGATGCAGCGTAGCAAGCGTCGCAGAACTGGAGGCGCACATCGCGTACCACCAGGCAGGCGGAACGGGCAGATGTGTCCGTGGACACCTTTCGCTAAAGGGAGAAGAAGGAGCTTCCGAAGTTGGAGCCCTAGAAGGGAGAGAAGTGTATCTTCACCCCGCAGCGTTCGGGTGTATCATGATTGATGAGCGGGTCCTGTATAGGACTCTTGATGCTATAACCCTTGCCGAAGTCGACCCGGCGAGCACAGTAAGCCCGACCCCCACCCGGGAGTGTGTCCGTTGTTCACGGTGTGCCCGGGAGATGGGAGAACAGATGCCGATCGGCTGGTTCTCCCCTTGCATGGTGATACCCAGACTGAGGGGTCGTGAGCGTCCGTCCGAGCTCCGCAAAAACCCAGAGACGGAGGACCGCGCCGTAGATGAGAGAGTGGTCCTACGGTGCGACAAGGGGGGAGAATTAAATGCAACTTTTCAGACTATGACTGATCTGATGAATAAAACTTTAAGTTTGAAAACCCAGCTGCGTATGGCCGTTCGGGCGGTCGGAGAAGCAGCTAAGAAAGGGGATCTTAAACTGCCCCGACAAGATGGTGCCGAGCAGAGGGAAGACCGCGTGGAGAAGCCGGAAGAGAGGGATGGAGCTTCGGAAGAGCCTAAGAGGGTTCGGCCGGTGACTCCGCCCAGCGACGCAGCATCGATTCTGCCGACCACGCCCCTCTGCCGAAGGGAGGGGGAGTCAAGCGGAGGAATGCATCCGTCCCTCCTGCCTGAAACAACAACAACCCCCACTGTAACAATGACTACAGCTCCGACAGAAACAGCAACGACAACTCGCGAAGAAATTGATCAGCCTGCAGCATCAAGCAGCCCAGTCATCAGTCCGCAGAGTGCAGTTCATGCTACCACCTATTACGCTCGTTCCAGAGCCGAACTGCAGAATTTGTGTAGAGAATCCAGGATCCGACCCGAAGAAACCCTGGCTGTGTGGCTGGGACGTCTGGTCGTGGAACTTGGGTCCGACCTCCTGGACCAGGAAGAAGCAAGCTTCTTGGTGAGACAAGCTTCATGGAGTAGGGGACATGTCACCAACATCGACATGGTGGCATTTAGCATCCACTGGCCTATTCCAATTCCAGCGCTTGTGGCAGGAGTGATCGAACAAAAGGCCCACGCATGGCATGACGGACGACCAGAGCACACCGGTGCAGAACAGCTTGTACTGGCTATTATCGGAGTTTCGTATTGCACCTGGAACCCAAGAGAATGCACGCTGGGACTAACACGGCTCCAACAAATGCGACCGTGGCCTCACCGTCACCTGCGAGACCCTGGATCCGTTCCAGTGACCCTCAACAGCATAGATAGTTGTCTTAAAGTCTATGAGCAAAGAAACATCGTGGTTTTGCGAATTGTGCTTAACCCAATGGTTGATCATCCGGTGAGTAGTCTCCTTCTTCAGTTGCCAAGACTGCACGTCCTAATGGAGCCAAGATTATCCAGTGATCGGGAATGTCAATGCCCAACTGAGGCTCAGAACACAAGACGCCACGAATCTGAACGTCCAGTATTACGCCAGAGGATGCAAGAGGAGCGATACATGTTTGGATTCCTCCTACAGCGTTCTGGACTTAATAAGCGACAGCTTCGGATTTTGGGGGACGCGGGACAATGGCAGCTAGCCTACGAGTTAGGTTTTCACTATCTAGAAGGTGGCGACGATGACTCCTCGACGATTTCATCGAGTTGCTGAGTCGGAAAAGAGAAAGAGCTGTCCAGTATAGAATCGTGTTTACATATTTGTATTTAATAGTGATGATAAGTTTAATCGACTGCATTATCGTGCGGTCCTGTGATTTTGTAAATAATAGTAAAATAACCATTTTAAGAGAGTTCTTTTACAGATCAGGGATTCGGAGTGCGTGGTGGAGAGAGGCCCCGAGAGGGACAACATCACCGAAAGGAACGAAGGCCTGACGCGCGATTCCACCATGACGCCTACTGAAGTCATGATCATCCAGTTTTTTGTTACAAATGTGATTTTATGTATATGTGTGTGTGCCGGCTATTATTTGATTCGATCCCTTGAGGACGAACTTTTATTGTTAACTGATTTTGTTTTTGCTCGTTTAGTTTCGCGAAACATTGACAGAGCTATCAATAACCCGGATGATAGGTTTGAAGTATAATTCTATTGTGCCTTCAGCAAGGGGGGATGTCATGACCCAAAGGTCTGATTTTTTGTGTGTGCTTCGGCACTAAGAATTATCCCCGTGGGTTTACAGCTTCATTGCACGGAGGAGTTCTGCTGCACAGAGAACCCGCGTGCAAAGGAGAATGTTCCCGCCACTTTGCAGCTGTCTTTGCAGGGTGCATTTTCTTTGCAACACAGAAATGCACGGTGCAAAGGAGTTCCCGCTCTTCACATTCAAATTCGTGCCCCGCAATTGGCTAGTTCTAAATTATTCCCACGTGGCGGCTAGCGATTGGCCTGCTAGCCATATAAGAAGCTTGAGCAGTTTCCGCCCAAGCCGGAGGACTCCGCATGCATCTCGTGGGGACTCTGGGTGTGCAAGGCAGGGTAATAGAAACCGTGTGTGTTGCTCAGAGGAGTTTGGCGGCCTGATCCACCACCCACCTCTTCCCGTCTTCGAGCGGTAACTTTCTATAAGACGTATCGACGAGTTTTCTATTCTGATGTGCGCTTGTCCTGGACATCCGGAGTTCTGTCTGTGTGGAGCCTAGCAAACTCCACGTGATTGTTCGTGTTTTGTCTGCGTGGAGCCTAGCAAACTCCACATGATTGTTCATGTTTTCTGTTGTAACCGCAACTCAAGCAAGTTTCCAGCCTGCACCGCGACCATCTCGGTGTAAGTAAACAATCTTAAAATCAACCGTTAAGTGTCTGTGCCTAATTCTAGCTCGGCGCCCGCCGTCTCCGACCCGGCCTGCCCGGGCTGCCGGCCACAGCCCACATGCAGCGCGACGAAAAGGGCCCGAGTTCGACCCGGCCCGCACAAGGTGCAACGGGTTATTGTAGACAGTGGATCCTGGGTTATGCTGCTTTTGCAAAACCCTTGCAAGCATTCACTCATGATACCACCCCGGAACCCCTCCCTTGGACTCCTGAAGCCGAACAAGCATTTGTGGCCCTTAAGCAAGCCCTCACTCTTGCTCCCGCTCTTGGACTTCCTAATTATAAGAAACCCTTTACCTTGTTTTGTCATGAACGGGAAGGAATCGCTTTAGTACTCACTCAGCTGCATGGTGAAAAGCATCGCCCAATTGCATATTACAGCTCTGCCCTTGATTCCATAGCTGCGGGACTTCCTCCTTGCCTCCGTTCAGTTGCAGCTGCTGCCTTGTTGGTTGAAAAGGCAGATTCTCTAGTTTTGGGACACTCTTTAACCGTTGCAGTTCCACATGCTGTGATGGCCCTTCTCCTCAAGGGCAAAACTCAGCACATTTCCAATTCCCGTCTTACTAAATATGAGAAACTTCTACTGTCAGCTGCAAATGTAACCTTAAATCGCTGTTCAATTCTAAATCCTGCATCACTTCTGCCTATTGCCTCTGATGGTGAGCCTCATGATTGCCTGTCTATCACAACTCAATTGTTAACCCCTCGAACTGACCTCAAGGACATTCCTATCCCTAACTCTGACCTTGTTTTGTTTGTTGATGGTTCCTGTCTTAGAAATGATGCAGGCAAATTAGTTGCGGGATATGCAGTATGCACTCAGTATGCTGTTTTGGAAGCCTATTCTTTACCCCAAGCTCGTTCTGCTCAAGTTGCTGAACTCATTGCTTTAACACGTGCTTGCATTCTTGCAAAAAATCAAACCACAACCATTTATACTGACTCTAAGTATGCTTTTGGTGTTGTTCATGATTTTGGACAAATCTGGAAACAAAGAGGGTTCCTCACTTCATCAGGGACCCAAATCAGTCATGGTTGTTATGTAAAAGTGCTCTTAGAAGCTGTTCAATTGCCTCTTACTATTGCTATTGTTAAATGTAAAGCTCATGAGAAACCTTTTGATGATGTCACACGAGGAAATGATCTGGCAGACCGTTCTGCCAGAAACGCGGTCCTTTCTGGCCCACAGGCTCCTAACTCTGTTTTTGTTCGTTTTGCAGCAGACCAGTCTCCTTTGGCTAGCCTTTCAAGTCTGGCCCTTCTTCAAAATCAGGCCCCAAAAAGGGAAATAAATGACTGGCTGCGTGCAGGATGTTCACTGCACCCCGACTCTCTCTGGCGCTCCCCGGACAGCCGTCTGGTGGCGCCTAGAGAGCTTTTGTCACATCTTGCTCGTTTAACCCACTCTGTGGCCCATACGAGCAAAGGGGGGATGATTGCTACAGTACAAAGAAATTGGCTTGCCCCAAATTTTCCTTCCATGTCACAACAGTACTGTAGCTCCTGTCCCATCTGCTTAGCTCACAACATTGGGAACGGGTAAAAACGACACCCGCAGCCCATCCCCCTCCATGGGGACCGTTTGTAAATCTGCAAATTGATTTTGTGCAGCTACCTAAGTGCTGTTCTTATGAGTACATTCTTGTTATTATTGATGTGTTCTCTGGATGGGTGAGAGCCTACCCATGTGTACATGCTGATTCCATCACTGTAGCAAAGAAATTGCTCAAAGAATTCATCCCTAGATTTGGACTGCCCCTCACAATAGATAGTGACCGCGGCACCCATTTCACAGGACAGATAGTAAAAAAATCTGCCAAGCACTCAACATACAGCAACACCTACACTGTAGTTATCATCCACAATCAAGTGGTACTATAGAACGTAAAAACTCTGATTTAAAAACGCGCATTTTGAAGATTTGTGCTGAAACAGGCCTCAAGTGGCCTGATGCACTGCCCATTGCTCTTATGCACATTAGAAACACTGTTAACAGAAAACATGGCCTAACCCCTTATGAAATACTCATGGCACGACCCACGAGGATGCCAGCTACACCACCTGTTGCCCCTCACCAAACAGACCTACAATTAACTGATGAAACTGTACTAAATTATTACAAGGCATTAATGAAGTATGCCAGGTCTGTTCATTCACAGGTCCAAGAAGCCTTACCTCAACCACCGGATGTTTCCTGTCACAACCTCGAACCAGGGGATTGGATCTAAGTAAAGGTCTATCAACAGAAAAACGCACTTCAACCCAGATGGAAAGAACCTTTCCAGGTACTTCTGACCACTAATTCTGCTGTTCATTGCCAAGGTCACCAAATGTGGACTCATGCCTCGCACTGCAAGAAGGTATCACCTCCATTGGACCCCGAAGCAGCTATATTCCAACCAAGGTTGAGATCTTTCCCTGAGGCCAAGGACAAAGACCCTCAGGACCTCACTCAGGCAAGTGAGGAGCATCAGGGTGCAAGTGCTAGTAACCTCTCCCCTGAACCCAACACCTCAGCCCAGCCGGATTCATCAGTTGAAGAACGAAGATATCATCTTTGGCCTCAAAGAAAGTGAATGCTCCCATTCGGAAGATCACCACCTCAATCAAGACCAAGAGCCAACATTATCAGTCCTTTAGGTAACTTGAGCCCAGAGGATGAAGAAAGACTTTGGCTGCCATCCTGGGTTTGGCTGATAGTGTTCTTTTTCTTACTGGTGCTGGTTATGTTTGTTGTTAAGATTCTTTGTCCCTCCTGTCTCTAAAAATGGCACTGATATCCTTATATATCACACTTGGGTATCTCAGTATCACCCAAGGGGGGTGGAAGAAAAATTTGTATTTGCAGATCTCCCGTACGGTGGCTCAAGCTGGAAATAAAAGTGACTGCTGGATATGCTCTCACAGCCCAGCGCACCTACAACAAGGAATCCCAATGATCGGAGTACCAATATCCCTCCAGCAATGGGGAACAATAAACGGCGGCTTCGTTAGACACTACTCGTTAGCTGCCCATCGGTCCGCTCCTAAAGAATGGAGGGCCGCCCCTGCTAACTGGATAATCTCCCCAAGAGTAGAGGCGCCTTTCTGTTACAGATCCAACAACACCGGAGCTTATAATAAAGCCACACCTGTAGGACACTACCCTCATTGCCTAACTACTCTAGATTATAGCCCTAGTAGCACCAGTGAAATCCTGTTGGGTAACGTACCCTCTCTCAATTGTATAGGATTCATGGTCTACAACTTTTCTAAGGAACCTCATGTTGCTCTCATTGCAAACAGATCAGAATTTTACATTGACTCCAATTTTACTTCTTGTAATATATCTCGGTCCAGCAGGATAGCAGCTGAACGTGGTCCGTCCTATACGATGCATATCAATCAAAAGTGCCGGATATGGCACAACGCCTGTTGAGATTTGAGTACCCTTTCTGCCCCAGGCCTTTACTGGCTCTGCGGAAACAGGGCTCATAAAATCTTGCCCTGGAATTGGGTGGGGGCATGCACTCTTGGACGTGTTATCCCTGGTTTCAAAATGCATAGTGCAATATATCTGGAACAAGTAAAAAATTTCAACCATCACATGAAAAGGGCGGTTAACCCCTTAGCTACCAAAAACACAGGGTTCCATCAATTTGTGAGAACCTTCATACCGTGGCTTGAAATAAGAGAATTGGAACTAGCCATAATTAACATTTCAGCCACAATGGAAGCTATGGGAAATACCACTGCAGATGCAATTCAGGCTCTGCAAGAAGAGATCTCCCAGATCTCACAAGTAACTATACAACACCGCATAGCCCTAGATTACCTACTGGTATCCCAGGGAGGAGTATGTGCCTTAGTAAACTCCACCTGTTGTGTCTATGTCAATCAGGACATGCGAATCGAAACTGACATTCGCAAAATCCGAAATCAGTTAAGGGTCTTACATCCAGTGGCCTCAGAAAATACTGACTGGGGTCTAGAAGAAATGTGGTCTTGGCTAACCTCCTGGCTCCCAGATTTCGGGGCCCTTGGCAAGAAAATCCTGTATGGAATATTGTTTGTCTTGATAGTTCTAATAATGTTTTATGTCTTAGTGCAACTGATCCTCTGCTGCGTGAAAGCCAGCAGGAGAAGCTTTAGCAAGGCAAAAAAACCCACAGCAGAGTCTAGAATAATGGTGTTACAAAAGTGTGAGCAGACTGAAAGAAAACATAAAAGGCTGCATGATGAAATAGAGGGGCTCATGAGAATGGAAATTTAAGGCTAAAGTGAGACTAAATAGTCTCAAAGGGGGGGACTGTGGAATCAGAAAAAATATATGCCTTAAACTTTGATTATTTTAGTTATAAGATGACATAACCGCTTTGTGGAGAATTGCTGGCTCTGTATAGTAGAACAGATAAGAGAAAGTGTTTGTTCTTTATAACTCCTCTGCAACTGCTTCGCTCACCGTGGCCTTGAAGATAGCAAAAAAAGTATGTACAAATCTGATTTCCAGGTGCAAGAAGGAGGGTTGTGAACTAACCTCGCCTCCCCCATTAGTTCCCATCCTGATTACAGCAAAGAAATAATGAAATAATATTATAGCTGCTTTTCATGCTAATTTCATTATATGATCACGTGAGTTGTAAGCAACTGTTAAAAAGTATATAAGTCTCCTGATTTTGCTCTTGGGGGGGGACCCCTTCCAAGTGCTTGGGAAATCCATGTCACTTTGGAATCCCCCCTACAGCTGTAGTTTCTTTTGAATAAAAGCTTCTGCTGACCCGACCCAAAAGTATGCTGCGTGTGTTTCCACGACAGTAACTAAAAGCATCAATTGCCAAGATGTTCTGAACTGTAGGAAAATACGCAAGTACACAACTGCTTTAAACCTCAGTCTTGCCTTTGCAATCCTTAAAACTAAAACCCTGTCTTAAAAACTAATTATGAAATGTACTTTATTCAAAATCCAGCCACAGACAATGCCCATTTATCTAAAGTGAAATGGGAAGGAAGAGTGGGAATATACTCTTAAATAAAAGAAATTCTCTCTTTAAAAACAAGTAGGTTAAACCTGGCAAAATCTGGAACAAATGCATGGCCTCAAACCATGGATTTAGGTTTAACCCTAAACTGAAATCCCAGCTAACTGAAGTAACATTGTGGCTTGGGGTGAATTGTCCTGCAGCTCCTCCAAAACTCTGGTTACTTGAAAATTGTGAATGCCCAGAAATGCTGTAATAAATGCTATTACACAGGATTCAGAAAATGAAATTCAAGCCTTAGCCCTTTTTCAGATTCCTCTCTCCCTAGGAGGATTGAACAAAGGCTTCGATATTTCAACCATACACTTGTAGGAATGGGCAAACTGGCTTGAAATGTTAAAACAGAACAACCACCATTAAGTTCAGTGAAGCATACTTGAAAGATTTTTTGACTTTGAAGAGTTGAGGTTTATTCAATTCCTGTGCACCTTTGCATTTTCTATTTTGAGACTCGACCAGAAAATGGAAGCACCAAAACACACCATAAGGAAACTTATCTTGATTGCATTTCTCAGTCTCCCCGAAATTAGAAAGTTCTATAAATCTCAGGAGACTAGAGCTCCCATGATATCTCCAGGACAGCCTTCAGAATAAAGATGCTCAGATAAACCTGGAGGCATTTTACCTGCGAATTTAAACCTTTGAACGTTTTTCTGAATCAAACCTGACAGCATCTTCATTCACTTGGGGTTCTTTATGGTTTGGATTTCCAAGAGCATTCAACATTTGAACCACATTAATGGCAGTTAAGTCTCTTCAACTCTAATATGTCTTCATTTTCCAGTGCAGGATTGTCCCTTAAAGTAAATTAGACACCTTACATAGTTCCTCTTTACATACTCACTCAGATTGATCATATTTTCCAATTTCTCCAGTCCTGGTGTTTGCGCATTTACTAACTTTTCTAGAAAGAAGATGTTGAACCATATTAATTTTAAGGCACACACTATGAATGGACACTCCATTTTTAAAATAGAGGAACTGCTGTGCCTCTATCACTCGGGACTCTTTGGAGGTAGTGGTATGCTTGAATAAGGTATATCAAGTAAAAGGAATATCAAGTATGATACAACTAAGAGACCGCTTA
Organism: Alligator mississippiensis; assembly: GCF_030867095.1. Classification (NCBI taxonomy): domain Eukaryota; kingdom Metazoa; phylum Chordata; order Crocodylia; family Alligatoridae; genus Alligator; species Alligator mississippiensis. Next base: position 317,430,199 of record NC_081824.1, read on the forward strand.
AAAGCAAAACCATCACAGTGCAACAGATCTCTGTCGAAATCTCCTCTGATGAAGTTCTCTGGGAGTCACAGTGCTCATAAATAGGATTATTTTCAATATAACATGTAAAATTTGAGGTTTTGCTAAATTGATATGTACTTTCTTTAGCTTAGATGAACTACAAAAAAATAATTTCATGTCAGGATTCTCAAGTCTACCATGTAGATCAGGAACTTTTGTCTAAAATATATTACTAGAAAATATTATTCAACTGTGCACATAAGTTATACCTATGGGTCAGATCAACAAAACTACCGAACACAGACAGAATCTGCTCCTCACAGCATGTGAAAAAACCCTGCTAAACTATACTCATCTATACTCATGGGAGAACTCCAGGTTGTGGAGTATATACCTGCAGGCCCAAGCAAAATGCTTAAACCTCAGAGAGTTCCTTCCAAGGCACTCAGCTCTTTCAATACATTTCTATAAAAGGAATCTAAATGTTTCACTCAAGCCTTTTTAGTTAACCTCATGGGCCAGAGGTCTAGGAGTGCTAGAAAACTTAACTTTTAGACAACTGAGTCCTTCATTAGAGAAAGTCTTATATCTAGAATCACTAGTAGGAATGGTAGAAAGAGCCTATTAATAAACCAATTTCTCTTTGAATTCCAGTGTCATTATTTTTTTTTTGCCTTTTCTTTCTCCTCCTCTGATCCTGCCCAAAGACATATCAAGTGATATCATTAAAATAAGGAGAGATGGTTTGGAGAAGTTCCACGAGAGATAGAAAATGCATCCTAGAAGTAGTCTTGAGATCTAGTTGGAAAACCGACTTTGCAGCTGGTGTGAGGCTCTCAGCAGTTTACTGTAGGACATGAGGTAATCTTATGGTGGTGGGAAAACTCTCTCAAAAGGCATTTTCTAAAGTACTTAAGTACCTAAGTCTCTCTTGGAAATGGCACTCTGTAGTCACTGAGGAGCTTCTGAGTTTTGTCTGCATTGTCACAACTATGCCCTATGAAGGACTTGTTGGCTACAAACTCTGGTTCCCAAGAAAAATAAACTAACTGGTGGTTATAAAACAGCATTCAGAACACGCAGAGATCGGTAAAGCCAACAGTTGCTAGCTTTCTTTTTCCACAGGATGCTCCAATGTGCAATTTATGGCAATATTTAGACAAGGAATGAAATAATAGGAAGCAAAAGTGTCAGTTTTGATAAGTAACTGAAGAAAAGTTAAACAGCAAAGCGTTAATATTTATTATAATTAGAAACTGCCAAAACACTAAAAAAAAATATGACAATGGTTAAGTGCTAGAACTGCTTATACTCAGTTCTGTTATTATTATCCATGATGGGTATGACTTTAAAATTCCATCATGGCTTGCTTTGTATGCACAAAGAGATTGTTCAAACATTTTTACTGGTACAGAATTAAAACCTTTTCTAATATTCTATAAAGACAACAGTATTCCAAGAGGCTTTTCAAAGCACAATGGTTGCAGAGGCAGACAACATCCCTGATGTGTGAAGTACTGGACTGAGGCTTTTATTTTACTGAGTTTTTCGAGACACCAAAGCATTTGCTTAGTTGTGTTTTGATTTGTTACAAAGGCTGTAGCATTTTGAAGGTAATCAAATATAAAATTGCTGTCACCTTTCTCCATTACAAATCTCAAAATTATTGAACAATAATAAAAGGCAAAAAAGGTTGTTTTAATTTCTCAGTAGGATACGGGTGTGTGTGTGTGTGTGTGTGTGTGTGTGTGTGTGTGTGTGTGTGTGTGTGAGAGAGAGAGAGAGAGTGACCATATTCAAATCATTGCATGGTTTTAATATCAAATCCACAAATGTCTTTTAACAACTGAATCACACAAGAAATAAGACCGTACCTTTAATTTAATACGTGCACTGCATTAGTGTGGCAGATACATAACCAGCAGCCTTCTTTCTGCACAGTCAAATTACTATGAAACAGGTTTTTAAGTATTTTATCACATTTTTAGGTGGAAGCAGCAGTTAGTGCAAAGAATAAGAAAAACCCACATCAACTATTTCTCAGAAATCTGTTTGAATACTGTGCAGTGAGGCACCTGTCTATATCACAACTAGCTTTAAATGTAAGTTTTATTCAGCTACTGCAGGTTTCATCTGGAAATTCTCACAACATAAACATGGTGAGGTTTTAAAAAAAAGAAAAAGTTATACTACAGCAACAAATAAAAAAAGAATGACAGTGCTTACACATTTCCTCTATTCAGCAAGTAGAAAAGAAAAAAAAATTGCCGTGTTCAGCGTTCGCCAATTTTTTTTAAACTACATCATTTTAAACAGACACTACATAAAAGGTTTCAAATCAAAATAGGCACCGCCCCCCCTTCACTATATCAAATGTATTAATAAACAACCCCACTCCCCCCCAAACTGGAAGGAAGCTGTACATACTGACCAGCTTTCTAAATGACCCTTTTACTTCCCTACCACTCACCCACCCACGAGTGATCTCATTCACTGAACATTTCAGGGACTGACTTCACAAACATCCCTCAACCCTCAAACAGCTCTTATTTTTCATCCATGGAGCCTTGCGTATCCGTGAAAAGTAAAGCACTAGTGTTGGTGCTGTAGACCAAATACGTTAAATTTCTGGTCCATTTTGTGGACTGGAATGTCACAGCAAATCCAGGCACCAAATATATATCCATGTGCCACCTTGCGCACCAATCTTGCAAATGCATCACAGATACAAGCTTAACAGTATTTCCATGAGTAATCACAATTAAATCAACGGGACTATTCATGCATGTAAAGTTAAGGAGACGTACATTTTGCAGGATCAGAGCCTTGGCTTGTGCTCCGTTTGACTGGACTGACTTCATCACTGAGTTACAGTTGATCTATTTTTTAAAGTCAGGGTTGCACAGGCTCTTAGTCATGGATTAATTTTGTTCCAGGTATATATAAAATAAATATATTGACTGCAATTATTTGAAACAGTTAAATTAAAAAGGGGGAATATTCCATTTAGGTCTCCAAATTAAAAGTAGTCTCTAGCAATGTAATCATAATTACAAAAATAATTATGCACCAAGTAAAAGAGAAAAGCAGATTTTTTGCAAGTAAAACTTTGCAAGTAACATCTAACACCATTTTGGAATTCTGTTTGGGTCTGAGAGATGACTTAATAAAAATATTTCTTATTTAAGGGTAAGAATCTGAAACCTGATTTTTTTGGACAATCTTGTTATTAATATAAGGAAAGCCCACCACTGTCTCAAAATACAGGACATGGAGATAAAACGGTTTAAAAAAAAATAAAAATATAATTTTGGTCCAAAGCGTGGAATATTCAGGGAAGGATAGTGCATTTTTTTATTCTCTCTCTTGGAAATGTACAGAAGAGTTATTCTTCTTACCTCCTATGTATTGGGCTCTTTTTAAAGATCAACTAGGATCAATGTTCTGAAATTGGTAAATAGCAAGTTTTTACAAAAATAAATTTTCTGACAACATGAAAACAGCTGAAGGAAGAAATGTTTACCTTTCTAAACAAAACAAAAGCAATGAGATCTTGCTTCCCGCTGGAATTCTGACTTGCAGGTAGATACAATGTACGGTCCTAATTCTGAATTAGAGTCAATGGGAACTAATGCAGCCATTTGATCAGAGCTCATCCTAGGGAAGTAAACATATTTGCTTCTAAACATGCACAAATATATATATGTGCATTGCACTACACATGTGTGTATGTGTGTTCACACACAATATAGGGGCACCATCTATATAGGTATACAATGATCTAAATAATGTTCTGTCTCATTTTCAAAAGGGAAAACAAGACAGAACATTATTTAAATCATTGTATACCTATATAAATGGTGCACCTATATTGTACACACATTCCTCTGCAAGGAATTGAAATGTGTGTGTGCGTGCGTGTGTGTGTGTGTATACACAATGATCTAAATAATTTTTCCAGTCTTTATTAACACAGTATTAGCCCATAACTATATACAAAGTCTTTCTAAGGAAAGCCCTCATTACACTTCTCACATAAGGGCAAGAATGAAAACCTGCTTTAATTTTCAAAATCTATGGTGCTGAAAGTGCTTCTATAACCTATTGTTAACCTACATTAAAATCCAAGTAATAAATGTGACAGCAGCTAATAATTTCAAGTGGCAACAGGTCAAATCTGCTGCTGGAAGGACTACAGCAGGAGCAAACAAACAAACCTAAACTTCATTCCTTCCCTTTATAACCAAGGACACGGGGTATTTTGATCTAAGCCCTTCAGAATTACTGTATTGGAAGCACTGTGATGTTCACTTAAAAAACAAAAACAGAACCAGCAACCCTCTCTCCAATAAAAGCATTGTAGCTTCTAAGTAAGTATCTGGAGGGGAAAAAGATAAAACCAAACAAAAACTACATGGACCACCCTCAGGGATGAAATGCTAAAGATGTTGTTTTTAATCAGTTTGTGAAGATCTACAAAAAATAAAAAGGATCACATTCTAAAGGTTCAGTGCATTCAGCAGCTATAGACTTGCTGCTAACTCATCTTTAAGTTGACTTTCAAAAATAACACCCTAGCTCATCAAAATATACATTTTCCATTTGCTTTTAAATTAAAATAATAATAAAAAACATTTAAAGAATTCACAATCAATAGCATGACTAAGTTTCAGAATCATCTACAGCATATAATTTAAAGGTTCAAGATGCCAATATGCAACACATGGCAAGCCTATATGCTCCATGCAGCATGTACACTTAGGAAATCTTGAGCTTCAAATTTCAGTTCTCTTCTTCCAAACGGTATAGAACACCCATCTGAATAAATCAGTTAAGGAATAAAGCAAAGTAGGTCATACTTTGACAAAGTAACACTTTTAAAACTGGTGAGAAGTCTGCCAATAGTCTGTTTACTGCAGCTTAAAAAGACAGGGTGGGCAAAATCCTACACTCACTGCCATAATCCAAAATGTAGGATTTCTTTCTTACACTCAGACCTGGTCCAGATCCACAGAGGTATTGTGGCATCTATCTCCCGTTGAAACTAACAGGAAGTATGTACTATATAGAAATTAGGACTCTAAGTATCTTTGAAGATGTCAGTCTTACCACTGTACAGTATCTGCCTTGTTCTCTCATAACCATGTTGTACATTGGACTGCAAGCAGGCTGAACAGGATGTTGCACTAAAAGGGCAGATGCTTCTTTTCCCTCTGAAGGAAAAATGACTCCGATATAGCAGAATCAATGAACTCCAATTGCTCAGAGGATCTGAAGAAACCACTCAGCTTTTGAACAGCACAAAGGGCTGATCTGCCTAAATTTCCCATTTTCTGTTATTCATGAAGTATAAGATTAGACTCAATTCTGTGGAATAGGACACAGCAAGGGGACATAAAGACTTCTGTAGGTTTTAAGATTGCAGTAACAGAGAGAGCAAAACCAAGTTCCAGGATTTGGAGTTTATTCTATGGAAAGTAGTTTCACATAGATGTATGCACTTAAGTTTATAAAATTGATTTCACACATGCTCTAGATGGCAGCCTACGTCATCGTTCTAGGTCTCTGCAAGGAATTGAAATGACATACTGTCCATAAAATAAATTATAAGCATCTATATCAACAAATGCCTACATTTTAGAAGTCCTCTTTTGACAATACAGTCAGCATGAGCATTCTCTAGTTTGTATAGGTTTGCAAAAATTGTGGAAGCAAGCAGGGGACAGAATAAAAAGGTGAATATTTTGACCTCATTGAGATACTCATCAGCTGACTATTCTGCCAGACTATCTGCATGCATACAGAGAAAAAACAACCCATAAAAGCAAAAGGTTTGAGCAGGAGGAGAAGGTATCAACCTATTTCAAAATACTCAAGGAGAAATGGAATCAAATCTTGAGGCCACCCATACAGCACACAAAAAGCACCCTGGTTTCCCTGTTAATAATTTGTCATGCTAATATATGCAACTGTAAAATGTTGTCAAAAGATCAGTCATCTATAAACAGAGCTCAGATGGAATCTCCTTCCCTTTCTGATGTGAGCTTCCTACTTGGAAACCTTACTAATTAACATCCCACATATCCTGCATATACACCAAAAAGCAAAGACAAAATTAAAAAAAGAACAAAATAAGTATTTTGCTAAGCACACCTTGCTTGGTAGGGGCCAGTCTGAAGTCAGTGTGACTTGTTTCCTGCCTTGGGATTTTTGTACATATAGCATAGTCATTTCATATCACCAGTGAAGAAGGCAAAATGCACTAAAACAAGTATTATTTGTGTAAAGGCTTCTGCATTGGCAGCCAAATTATGCCTGCTTCATAGCCCAAAACAGCAGAATTTATCACTTAAATGGACCTTCCAAAAGACTGATACAGCCATAGTTCTCTTGAAGTATTTTGCATACAACTGTGCTAATGGTGCAATAACTACTTAAAATGTGTAACATTTAGCATTAAATTAAAAATCTTATTTTGTTTGAGTCAAGCATTTCTGTCCCTTTAAAATACATCCATAATTGGGGAATAGATGGATCCCCAATCATCATTCTGTCTAAACTTATTTTTCACAGTATATAAACAGTTGTATTAATATTTTTGGAAGGAACAAGGGATCCAATTGGGAAAGAAGTGTCCCACGGATGTCAATGTGAGCTATGAGGTCATGGCACCTTAAAAAAAAATGCCCCTATATTTTCATAATTTATATTGATTTTATAGTGAACAAATCACATGTTTAAATTACTGCATTAAACCCAACTTATCGACCACAGGAGTAACCTACTATTCAGTTTACTTCAACACCGAAAAATACCTGAGCTTGTTTGGTTTATGAACCTAGCAGGAGCAATCTTTTACATTTTTCAAGGATACAACTCCATGTATGAGGGAACACACACAACCTCCTTTGAGAACTCCACAGGACAATAAAGCTTGCCAAGCTGTTCTTCATAGAGGGTCAAGGCTTCAGTTAGATTGATGCAGTTCCCCTGGAAGGACCAGAAAATAAAATAGTGTCTTAGTGGCAATCAAATGTAAAGACATCCACATCAGCAAATGCAAATACATTTTAAGACTGAATTCTAGGCTGTTATGCACTACAGAAATATAAAAAAGCTCTTTCTTAAAATACAGGGATTCTAATGTAATATGCATGATATTGATTGAACAACTCTTATTTTTTTGCATTTATCTAGAAAATAACAATTTATAATTATTTTGTATTTTTACAACAAACCAGACAGGAGAATGATCCAGCTACCTTTTTACTGGAGTATTCATTTCTTTCCATTTTGACAGATTAGCGGTGTTTAAACAAGCAGCAGCCTACTACACAATAATAATAGTCTTTGTATTGTTTGTATGCATTAGTAAATGATGAAGAAAACCCTGCCTATTATCATTTAATATCTTAACATACTATATTCTATGAGTCAAGCCATGTGTTAAAGTTTTGTTTTTACAGTTTAATCTATTCATACAAGAAATGATGAAATAAGAGAAATCCAGCAGAGGTATTTCTATTTCTGTCTTACAAAACTGAAACAAGCATTAAAAGACTTTAGTTTTTCCATGTCACGTCACTGAAATACAACTGCTTCCTAAAAAAAGCAGTCATACCTTCTGCAACCAAGTAACCAAAAGTTGTTTTTCCCCCCCTCAATAATATCAGCAATATTTTTTTGCTGAACAAAGGAAATAAAAACTAAAAACAGCTATCAAGAAAAACCAGCCAAAGTCCAAGCTAAGAATTATATTAACTTCAGGTAACCAAAAAAACCTATCCAGATCAACTAAAAATTCTTGGACTATGGACACCCTTCTGTGGGATTAAATTTGAATAATGAAAAAGCCAGTACTTTTCATAGTTAAGAATTATACTTTTAAATGGCCATTTAATACTGAGGTATGAGTCCCTATGTAAAGAAGACTGTCATGCAACTGCTACTCCACACCTTGTTTGAAAAATGTAAAGGCAAACTCAGTAACGCTAAACATTCAGGAGAACTTTGCATGCATAACTGGAGCCATGGACAGACAGGGCCCACAGGCACTTTGAAGCACTGCAAAAACATACTGCTAAACATGCAGATACATGGGCCAAGTTACAAAGTTACTATAAAATAGGGCTGTACAAAACGGAAGCGTTCCGTTTCGACCAGCGTTTCGACAAAACAGTGTTTTGTTTCGACTTTTGTTTCAACTCAAAATGGCTGTTCCATTTCGTTCTGTCGAAACATTTTGCTGTTTTGCCATTTCGCCCATAGGCTATAATGGGGACGGTCAAAACAGGCTAGAACTTTGTCATTTCTGGCCAGATTTGGATGAAACTTATACAAATGATAGCCCCTTCTCAGGGCATGATGTGTGCCAAGTGTCAAGAAGATAGGTGCAGGGGGGTTGGGGAAACTGCACCCCAAAATCTTGAAAGCAAAACTCATGTCACATGTATGTGTTAAGCCACAGCAGGGTCAAAACTGCAGGCTTGCTAGCCCCTGCTGAGGCCACGAAGCCTGCCAAGTTTCAAGGAGATAGGTGCAGGGGTTTAGGGAAACTGCACCTCAAGCTGCGGACAAGCAAAACTCATGACATGGGTGACACTGTTTATGTTAGGCTGCAGCAGGGTGAAAGCTGCAGGCCTGCTAGCCCCTGCTGAGGCCATGAAGCCTGCCAGCTGTCAATGGGCTTCTGGGTTTTGGGGCCTTACACCTCTGGCCACAGGCAGGCAAAACTCGTGTCATGGGTGCTTGTGCAACTGTGTCTGTCTTGGGGCAGAGGTGGGGAGAAACCACTGCAAGCCTAGCTGCTCAGCTTTTAAAAAATAGCCCTCTATTAGGCTTCTTTTAGAACATACAAAAAGTATAACTGAAAACAAACAGTCCAAAATAGTGAAGCACAAAAGGGAGTTTAATCAATAGCACACATGACATGAGCCTCAAACAAGAGGGGCTCATATTTAATTCACTACATCAATTCCATTTAGTTTCTTCCAAGACTTTTTCCCCCCATGGCCGATATGGTAGCCTCTATTAATGAGTACAGAGCAAGTGCATGCTGTCTGTGTTTTGGCTTCAGGAATAAAAAAGGTATGGAACAGTGTTCATTGTTTCCCAGTAGTACCAGGATTTTATCCATTACAATGTATTAGAAATATGAAAAATTTTTAGGAGTTTGGAAGGGAGAGAGAAAAAGAGTTCATTTTACTCCCCCTCCTCCTGCTTTTTTAATTATACTCCAACTTCCATGTGCACAAGTTATACTTTTCTATAATATATATAACATTTTTCTCTGGAAAAAACGGACTTAGTTTGCTGACATGCCAAAAAAACCCAGCTAGGTAAAACACATTCCTGGATAAAAACCAAAGCAAAATTTTGTTTATAAATGCAGTCTAGCACTCTTGGTTCAAGTCAGAACACTTCACACTGCACATTTAGTATTTATTTCTGAAAAGGTAACAGATACCATAAGTATCAGGAAACAGGAAAGGCGACATTTATAAAAAGGTAAGAGAAGCACTCTAACTTTGCACAATTGTATAAAGCACCAGACTGAAGAGACTGCTGTAGTACTGGTTTAGTAACCTATTATTATCCAGGGGCCTGCAGTGGTTATTTGGTTCAGCCGCCCTTTACCAAGCATATAATTTTGTTTTGACATCAGATTGAATGTGAGAGTAAAAAAACCAATCTACGTGTGTAATTTAAGATCACAAATAGAAAATTCTGCTAGGTAATTTATGGAACATACCACCATTACGGAGGAAGTTTAATAAGACACACAATGAGATAAAAGTGTCTACAGACTGTTTCCCAGACTGTCATCTCAGGATTCCTTCCCTTCCCCTGTCTTCGCAAGTGACAGAGGAATCACGACAGACAATGGGGCAGACAAATTACAGGAAAGAATAGAACACTTCACTGTGTAATTTCTACATTTTGTTAAACCCACAAACGCCCACTCCCCAAATCAAGATTCACTTTAAAAGTAGCCAGATACATTCTTTGTAGTTTCTCCCCCCTTTCTGAATGCTCATATAGAAATGTAGGTTATATATAAATTTAATTTAAAAAATTTGCAGTTTTACATAATAGGCCCAAACTCAAACAGATCGCTCCTATAAGATTTACACGAGTTTCTCCCAATAACAGAAACAAAATACAATTCTCTTCATTATTAACAGCTGGTATTAGACAACTTGGATACTTTGGTTAATGGTTTCAAAAGCCCATACCCCCACAATTTACATTTTGTTGTCAATTTAACATGTAATGTGTGTGAAATCCCTTAGTCATTTAAGTCAGGGCTGTCCAGCTGGCAGTGGTTAAATTGCAACCTGTAAGGTTGGTTACAGCTACTGGCGCTGCTGTGTTGGGGCAGGTCTGGAACCCAGGGGATGAACACTGTGGCAGAAAGCTATCTCTGTTTCTCCCCAAAAACTCTGCTCTGTGACAATTTGGTTAAGATGGCCCCAGCAGAGAATATACACCTTTACCCTATCTCTTTAGGTAACCTGAGCTGGATATATTCCTGAGGAAGGCGGGAAACCTGCTCCCTCTGCCTACATGACTGGTATCACATACCTGGGTGAGAGGCTTCCTCCCTGGGGAGCTAGGAACTGCCAGTCTGCACGGCAACTAGTGATGTATTTCAAATTGGTTGGCGGACAGCCAACAGGTGCTGGCCTCCACTGGACCAGGTAAATGAGGTCACAAGGGCTATATAAGTTAAGGACTGCCCAGGAGGAGGGGGCAGCAGCCATGAGGAAGACTCAGAGAGACAGAGAAGAGCTGAACCATCTGAAACTTGCTCTCTCTCTCAAAACTCATGATCAAGGAACTGCCTGCCTCCAGAGGGAATCTCCACCTGCCTCTGGGTGATACCTGTGAGTAAGTTACCTGAGATCTAACTAGATATACAGCTTGCAGTAACTCAGATGTGTGATCAAAGGCTACCCCCAGCCATGGGAGTTTGCTCTATGGGATTTCTCTGACATTGCTCTACCCTGTACCCTAGTCCAGCCCTACCCCTTGTAATCAGTAAAGTTCTCCTTTGTACCTAGCGTGGGAGACTTATTGGGAGTGGGTCTAGATTATGCCTTGGGGTCCCCTTGGTTCGGCTGACTAAGAGAGACCACTACTGGTGCTTCCGACTGAGGGAAGCATCCCAAGTTCTTGAAGTGAATCAAGTACCCTCGAGGGCTACTAGGCCTGTGTTTCCCAGGGTGCACAGAGCCAGAATCAAGTCCAGAGCCCTGGGAGGTGGCAATGGAACCCCCAGGCTAGCGGGTGTGCTCCAGGAAGGGGGTCGGCCAGACGTGAGGCACCCCAGGGAGGCACTCGGAGCCTGGAAGGTGGTCGGGCACAGTGAGGTGCGTGGCTCAACGCAGGGGCGCCCCCTACTGGACCGCCACACACAACACCACCACTCCCCCACCCTCCCTTGCCTGCCAAAGTCAGGGGCTTGAGTTGCCACTGGAGATTAAGTCAGCTGCAAGACAAAAGAGAGGGCAAGCAATAGTGGCTTCACACCATGGGTTTTGGAGCCACGCCAGTGCAGTAGCTCCAGCAGCCTTAACAACAAGCTGCTGCGATGCTGCTGGAGGTATATTGTCCATCCTGTAAGAATCCCTGTAGGCAAGATCCAGTCCATGGGGATCAAATGACAAGCTGGATACCCCAGATTTAAAAATCAATGGGAGAGGGAATCGAGCACAATGGTGTGATCTTTAGCTGAATGAGGGAAAATTGTTTAACATTTTAGGAATATAAATGTAAGGGAGCAGCCATACATCCCAACCCTATTGTTCTCCAGTATCGGGCAACATTGGACAAAGACCACAGTCGAGGAATCACGTGCATTCTGATCTCATCTTCACAAAATTTAAAGCAGTTAAATGATTCAAAAAGGGAATTATTCCTAACATACAGGGATGTAACTGAGGTCAGAAATCTGAACCCTACTTGTTCCCATTTTGTCCAGACAGCAAACTTTCAAAGAGTTGGTTAAATCTACTCTGTACTGTACTTTATTAAAACTGGGAAAAATTCATCTGGAACCTTTAGTTTTTTCTTTTTCTTATTGGTTCCACCTTATCATTAGTGTCAATATATTTGCTCAATGTCTCTTTTGGCTTGGAGAGAGTCTAAAGCCATTTTAAAAGTTTCAGGCATACTAGCAATTAGGAGATTTAACTTTGGTTCTTTTACACTGTATCTTTTTAAAGAGACTCTTTCTATATAATATTTTTACAATTCCTACATACATGGTAATGCTCACACAGATTAGCTGCCAATGCCTTTCCCCATAAAAACTGCCTTACCTTTTAGGGTAAGACTACACCTCCACAGCACACTTGAGGAGGGATGGTTCCAAGCATATCCTACTTACCTACTCCCATTAAATATGGGAATGAAACAGTGGAGCTGCTCTGTGGTGCCCCTTCATAGTTGCTCCTGACACCTTTGTCTCTGGTGTGCCTGAGAGTAGCCACTAGGTAACGCCCCAGAGTAGCTTCACCACTGCACTTCTGGGTTTGTCAGGAGCAGGTGGCTGGGACATGCCCAGGAACTTGTTTCCCTAATAATACTGCAGAAGCAAGGTAGGCATACTGCAGAGGTTTCATGCTCTTTAGGACAGAAGTCCTCACTGGTGTGTTTGCAGAGTACATAACACAAGCCCTGACATGGTTAACACCTCCAAGCAGGTGCTTTGAAATAATTTAAAAATAATCAATGTGGATTAGGTTGGAAAATGGGAAGCTCTTGAAGAAAAAAAGTCTGTCCTATTGTAATGCCTCACTCTCATGATAGACAGATAAACCAACAAACAAACAAACAAACAAACATCCTCCAGCCAGCCCTGCTTAAATGATTACCATCATATACAGAACATTATCAATAGCTCCTCATGTCATACTTTAAGGCTTCCTGTCCCTTGCAAAATCACATTCTTTCCTCTCCCTGCCATGAACATATAAGCTACAATTGTGCTGGGTGAAGTGGCAGTACATTTTCTCAGCTTTCAAGTGTAACGTATCAGTGGATTTCTCCTTACATGGGATGGAAAAGGAAACAGCTGAATAGGGCCAATATTTATTTTACTCATTTCAGAATGGACTATAGGCCTGAAGACAGTTAAAGCGTGGCAGAGTCATTCAGTCCAAACAAGGTCATTTGGAAACGGTGGTGAATGGCCAGAAAGGGTTTTGAGGCTTTAAAGTCTACAAAAATACAATTACATTTGATGCAATGGAAGTGTAAGAAGAATGTTGAAAGGGATTACATACACGATGCACACAACTGTGGCTCCAGTCTTCTTTACATCTAAAGTCCAGGAGAATTTTATTGCAACAGGGAGCCAGAGACTCCTGTTACTTGAAGGCAGAGGCAGTAGCAGGGATATCCCAAGGTGGGCAGGAAGTGCTGCATATTATGGATTGGTTGCAGGGGAGTAGGGAGCTACAGAGTCATAGATAGGGGCCTACCAAAATGGGGGAACCTGCACCCCACCCCCAGTTTTGCAGTCTAAGTACAGCAGGCCCCCCCACACCTCTGATTGGCAGAGGGGCCCCAGATGCTCTGCCCCCTCCAGAGATTGGCAGATGACAACTTCTGGGGAGGGGCAGGACTTCCAGGGCAGAGGTGTGGGAGGACCCACTGTGCTCTGCCACAAAAATTTTCCCTCCTCCCCCATGCTCCAGTACACCATGGCTTCTTGGTTTTGGTTTTTTTTCTGTTTGCAGCTTCCTGCCCTCCCCCTCCCCTTTTTTTTTCCTCCTGCATGATGTCCGTTTTTGGCTTTCTGGCAGTCCCTGCACTTTTTTTTTTTTTTGAGGACTGGGCTTTTTCACAGGAAGCCTACCAATTTTGTGGTTGTCGTTAAAATCATGAAACTGCGATTTTGGTGGGTCCCTATTCATAGACTAAGAGTACCTGTTGCTGGGCTATTAGTCGAGCAGTAGGACAGTAAGGCAGAGCCCTGCTAAGGCAGCAGGAGTAGCAGTTGTAAGCTGCCCTGGAAGTTAGTCGCCCAGCTCTAACAGGAAATCCCACCCCATGTCTAGGAGGAAAGCCACCGGACTGGAAGGGGCACATAAAGCTAGTGCCTGAGCCCAGGAAAGGGTTTAGGCCAGGGGCAGACAATTATTTTGGGAGGAGGGCTGCTCACTGAGTTTTGGCAAGCCATCGAGGGCCGCATGACAGGCAGCCAGGGCAGATAAATATTAATTTTCTAAATTTTTTAGGGGCCTGGCGGGCCGGATAGAATGGCCTGGTGGGCCGCATCTGGCCTGCGGGCCGCATTTTGCCCACCCGTTTTAGGCAGTAAGGAAAACAGTTCTACAGCAAGATGGGTGCAGGGGAGACATTAACTTGCTACTTGAGCTGCTCTGGGACTGCAAGCAAGGTGCTTAAACTGGCAGGGAAGTATGACCCTGTTTGTGTGGTACAGGCAGTGAGCTGTTGTTTACAGCTGTACTCAGTATGGGAATAGCTGAGTTACAGCCTGAGGGCTTGTATTTTGGTTTATAGTTATACTGGTGGTCCAGGAGTGGCTACAAAGGGAGATAAGGATGCCACAGTTGGGTGCCTGAGGGGTACATTGCAGTCAGCCCACAATGGGGGCCCAGGGACACACCAGTGTTTTGAGTTCCGCCAGGAACCTGGACTCAGGACACAGAGCAGGCTTAAGCTAAAGGATGGCAGAAGCTTAGAGAGGCTGAAGCCTAGCATGGGCAGAAGCCAGACAGGGCAAGGGGGTCCAGGGCGTGAGAAGTGCAGACACCAGGATCATGGGGTCCAGGGCACAAGAAGGCAAGACAGGGGGGTGGAGCCCAGAAGTCAGGTCCAGCGCAGTGGGCCTGGGCTAAAGGGCCCAGCTAGAAGAAAGGGGTGGAGGCTGGGAAGGCTGAGGCCCCAACAAGGGCGGAGAGGCCTAAGGAGGCTGGATGAGAGTGACTGACCAACAACCTTGGCAAGCAATGGGAATGATTGTGGGGACAGCTGGAGGTCACAAATAGCCCTTAAGGTGACAAGTGCCCAGGGGGCATGGGCAGATCAAGAGAGTCCACTTAGCCTGGGAGGAGCAGGACTGGGACCAGTGGGGTCTGAGAGGGATCTGTTGGTTGAAAGACAGACAAGGCTCAATCTGAGACCCAAGGACAGCCTCCCTTTTCACCAATCAACTCATTACATCAAGGTGTGGCAGGTGAGGAAAAAAGAAGGAGACCCAGGTAGCCAGATCAGAGCAGGCAAGGCCACCAGAGGATGTCACGGCTGCCCCTGGGGCTCCTCCATCCTGTTACAATTACCACTCCAACAGAAGTTCTAATTAAAAAAAGAATTCCCACACAGAAGCCAACAAAGGAGAGTGAATATGAAGCAATGGCATAAGTGGCCTGAATAAGACAGAGCCACAATGTATTGGAGAGCAGCCGGAAAAATGCAGCAATGACAGATGGTAGCATGGGGGGAGAAACCTGATCCTCGCTACAGTGGTCAGAGTTTACTGGAACACACAACTTATAAACATTGAGAACATGTCTCTCTTTAAGAGTAAGATGACCTAGGCTGAAAGATGGTGCAGGCTCTTAAAGTATTTTTAAAATTTCATTTTATTAAGGGCTCAAGATGACAGCCATCAAAGATTAGTTTGGTAAGCAGCAGGACAAGGATTTAACATTAAAAATAATGGTTCAATCATTAAAAATGCTGAAAAAAGGCTGGGTTAAACTAAAAAGCAGATTATCATTAATATAATAAGGGGAAAAAAATTCATAGATTTCATAGACATTAGGGCTGGAAGGGACCTCGGAAGATCATCGAGTCCAGCCCCCCGCCCAAAGGGCAGGACGTCAGCTGGGGTCATAGGATCCCAGCAAGATAAGCATCCAGTTTCATCTTGAAGGTGTTCAATGAAGGCGCTTGAACAACCTCCGGCGGCAGGCTGTTCCAGACCTTGGGGGCTCAGACAGTAAAGAAATTCTTCCTTATGTCCAGCCTGAAACGATCTTGTAGTAGTTTGTGACCATTCGTCCTCGTCATCCCTTGGGGCGCTCTGGTGAACAAACATTCCCCTAGATACTGGTGGTCACCCCTGATAAACTTGTAGGTGGCCATCAGATCACCCCTGAGCCTGCGCTTTTCCAGGCTAAAGAGCCCCAGGGCTCTCAGCCTGTCATCGTAGGGTCTGCTTCCCTGACCTCTGATCATGCGCGTGGCTCTTCTCTGGACTCTCTCAAGCTTCTCCACATCCTTTTTGAATTGTGGAGCCCAAAACTGGATGCAGTACTCCAGCTGCGGCCTCACTAAGGCCGAGTACAGGGGGAGAATGACGTCCCGGGATTTGCTTGAGAAGCATCTATGGATGCAAGCCAGCGTTTTGGTCACTTTACTAGCCGCAGCATCGCATTGCAGGCTCATGTTCATCGTGTGGTCAATGATGACCCCCAAGTCTCTTTCTTCCATAGTGCTAACCAACATAGCACTGCCGAGCCTATAAGGATGCTGCGGGTTTTTTTTCCCCAAGGTGGAGAACCTTGCATTTATCGGTGTTGAACACCATCAGATTCTCATCCGCCCATTTGCTGAGCCTGTCCAGGTCAGCCTGGATCATCCGCCTGTCTTCTGGTGTGGATGCTTTGCCCCAAAGTTTGGTGTCATCAGCAAACTTGGCCAGTCCGCTTCTGACTCCAGTGTCCACATCATTAATGAAGATGTTGAACAGTATGGGTCCAAGGACAGAGCCTTGGGGGACCCCACTGGTCACAGGACACCACGATGAGTGACTTCCATCAATTACTACCCTCTGGGTCCGACCACGGAGCCAATTTTCCAGCCAGTGGATCGTGGGGGACCCAAGGCGACAATTGGCCAGTTTCTCCAAGAGACGATCATGGGACACCAGATCGAAGGCTTTTTTGAAGTCAAGATATATGACATCAATCCTTTCTCCCTTGTCCAGGTGATAGGTCACCTGGTCGTAGAAGGAAATGAGATTGGTCAAGCAAGACCTACCCGCAACAAACCCGTGCTGGCTATCCCTTAAGATGTTGGCGTCGGCCAGTCCATTAAGGATGGCCTCCTTAATAAACTTTTCTAAGATCTTCCCCGGGATAGAAGTCAGGCTGATGGGCCTATAGTTAGCCGGATCCACTTTCCTCCCTTTCTTGAAGATAGGCACCACGTTGGCCTTCTTCCAGTCTTCGGGCACTACACCAGAGCGCCAAGAGTTTTCAAAGATCCGCGCTAGAGGCTGGGCTATGATGCTCGCCAGCTCCTTGAGTACCCTGGGGTGAAGATTGTCAGGGCCGGCTGACTTGAAGGTATCCAGCTTCTCAAGATGTTCCTTCACAAAGTCAGCATTAATGGAGGGCAGGGGATCACCCTCACCCGGACTTCCCGGCCCTGTAGCGGGCACGGGCGTCCCATGGGGCTGATGAAAGACCGACGCAAAGTACCTATTTAATAGGTTGGCTTTTTCCTGGGCGTCAGTTGTCAGTTGCCCCATCTGGTTCAGCAGGGGTCCAACGTTGCCCCTGCTTTTCCTCCGGCTCCCCACATATCTGAAAAAGGACTTTTTATTGTCCTTGATGCTCAAAGCTAGCTGGAGTTCAGTTGCAGCCTTGGCTTTCCTGGTCTGCTCCCTACAGGACCGGACCAGCGCAGAATAATCCTCCTTGGAGGTGACTCCCATCCTCCATCCTTTGTAGGCCTTTCTTTTTAGCCTCAGGAGGTCTGCTAGGTCCCTGGAGAGCCAGGGGGGCTGCTGTGCCCTCTTGCTGCCTTTCCTCCGAGATGGAATAGACTTAGTTTGTGCATTGAGGATCGCTCCCTTGAGGAGCAACCACTCTTCTTGAACTCCCCTCTCCCTGTGGTCACAGTCCCTTAGGGCCTCACTGACAAGCCTCCTGAGCTTGTCAAAGTCGGCTTTCCTGAAGTCAAGGACTTGCGTGTTGCTGACCGACTTGCCAGCTTTTCGGCAGATGGTGAAGGTGATCAGCTCGTGGTCGCTGTCACCCAGCTTCCCATCGATCACTAGGTCGCCGACTAGGTCCTCCCCAGTAGCCAGCACCAGGTCGAGCAGCGCTTTGCCTCTCGTTGGCCCATAGACTTCTTGAGTCAGGTAGAGGTCATCCATGCACGAGAGGAAGCTCTGCGACCGCTCAGATTTTGCTGAGAGATCCTCCCACGAGATGTCTGGGTAATTGAAGTCACCCATGACAACCATGGTCCTGGAGCAAGCTGCCTCAGCCAGTTCCTGGGCAAACTCCTGGTCTAGCTCAGGACTTTGGGTGGGAGGTCTGTAATAGACTCCCACCATTGTGTCCCCTGTGCCGTGTTCCCCACGGATTTTAACCCAGAGGGTCTCCAGCCGTCCACCCTGGTCGCCAATATCGGCTTGCAGGGACGCGTAGCTTTCCTTAACATAGAGAGCTACACCCCCGCCCCTTTTCTCTACACGATCCCTCCTGTACAAGGTATAGCCATCTATCCCCGTGGTCCAGTCATGGGTGGAGTCCCACCAGGTCTCCGTGATCCCTATGACATCGTAATTGTTTGCACTGAGCAGGAGGATGAGCTCCTCCTGCTTATTCCCCAAGCTCCTGGCATTTGTGTACAGGCAGGCAAGTGCCCCCTGGGGGGCTCCTTCCCTGCCCACAGATTTTACCAGGGCTGGGGTGGGCTCCCTTGAGTGCCGTGATCCACTGGCTTTGCAAGGATTGCTCAGCAGGCCAGCAGTGGCGGTAGTCCCCCCGTCCCCCAGCGGGATTAGTTTAAAGCCCGGTGGAGCAGGTCAGCCAGTCTGGCTGAGAAGAGCCTCCTCCCTAGGGGAGAGAGGTGGAGACCATCTCTTCCCAGCAGCTCGCTGCCTCTCTCGCCAAAGAGCGGGCTGTGGTCATGAAAGCCAAAGCCTTCCTGACGACACCAGCGCCGCAGTCTTTGGTTGACCACATAGATCCTCCTGTCCCTTCTCAGCCCATAGCCTGAGACTGGGAGGATCGACGAGAACACCACCTGTGCCCCCAGACCCTTAAGCCCCGCTCCCAAATCCCTGTAGCGTCTCATGACCTGGCTGGGAGTGCTCCGAGCCGTGTCATTGGTGCCCACATGAATAAGGAGCATGGGATAGTGGTCTGTGGGCCTCTCACATCAGTTCCAAGACAGCCTTACAACAGGTCTGGGCAGCATGAGCTTCAAGGCAGTTTTGACAGCTTGGGTAGGATTCTCAAGACACCAAACTGACCTGACATAGGTGTCTGCTTTCACTAAAGCCATATACTCCTAAATCGCTCAAACAATTTGAAAATCCAAGGCTATGCTTTTGAGAGGATTACTGTTAACATTTAATGCATGGTACATGGTCCAAACCTCAAAACCCTAGCTCCCACCATCTTGTAGATACTCCTTGGTTGGAGAAAAGCTAAGGGATATCACCTGAACAGAAACGTGCCATCTCTGAGGCAGCTCTAATCTGTCCTCTCCAGCAGAAGCTACCACTATTGAGACACTGAATATCTGGACTCACTCTGGACTGTCTCAGTGATCTAAATGAGGGGATGGTAGATCAAGGGCAGCCTCCATTCTTCTATACTCTTGCCTAATTGGAAATGCTGAAGGTCTTGGTGTGATGGTCACTTAGACCTCTTGTGTATAACCCATGATGCAAAGGATCAACAGTTGATAAGAACACAGTCCAAGGAAGACAAGATGTGGTGAGGACTGAAAAGAATGACAAAATGGCATTAGAACTGAATTCTCATGTCAATTGCTACTTTGAGGCTCTATCTTTGAGGTGTGAAGTGTCTAATTGCTCCATTGGGACATGATGGTACTCCTCACCCCACAGGAGCAACATTTTCACTATGCAGCATATGTCAAGTCGCTTCATTTCTGAGCTTCAAAATGAGAGAGGACACCAGAGAAGCAATAAGCTATACTAAGGGCAAGTCTTTTCAACTTCTGCTACATCATGCAGCGATAGGTGATTAATAGGATTATGCTCAGGAGTAAGTGTCAAGATCAGACCTCACACAGGATTCACAGAAGTTCAACTCCTGCTACATCATGCAGCAATAGGTGATTAATAGGATTATGCTCAGGAGTAAGTGTACAAGATCGGACCTCACACAAGATTCACAGAAGTTTCAGGGCTGGAAGGAACCTCATGAGATTATCAGGTCCAGCCCCCCTGCTCTGGGCAGGAAAGAATACTGAGGTCAAATAATCCCCTTTGCTTCTTTATGATGTATAAAAGCCTGGGAGTTCTACCAGTAACTAGTTACTGACAGCTTGCTTCTACACTGGAAACATGGGTACTGTGTAGGCATACTGAAATAGTGAGTTCATAAGAGTCAAGAGTGAAAGCTGAGCAACTGAACAGCTTACGTTAAAGGTCAAGTCATAAAAATACTATCACCCTAGTACTGGGTGATGGGGAAAAATTAAAATTTTGAACTGCCTTTCATAACTATCTAAAAACAAATCCTAAAATTAGGCAAGCCTGTTTTAGCATCGTTAATAATGTAAATTATCCAAAAGCTGTCTTCCTCTGGATTCTGCTGTGCTGAGAAACTGCTAGCCAACAGTCATCATCTTCCACCTAGTGGTACAAGACAATACTGCACAATACCCAGAGTATTCTTAACCGTGTGATATGAATGATTCAAAGGTAGCAAAACTGTTTCAACTTCAATCCTGGAAGGAGTGTTAAAGTTGGTGCAGCTTGTTCACACATAAGAAGTAGAATATACCAGCTGCTGACTTTTTGAACCATTCCCTTTTTGAAAGGGCTCCTAATGTTCTCATTTGTCCACACCCTATGGGCCAGATTCTATTCCACTTATATGTACATGTGTATATAGCTAGACAGACACAGCACACATTCTCATGAACCCAAATTCACTTCATCAGATGCTGTGAATGGACAGGGCAAAGTAGAGACATATTAATGGATTTTCAAGGGACTTTGTGAACAGTGGCCTAGAATCACACTTAGGCACCTCAGTTCACTTAGACACCCAGCAGGTGGAATAGGACCTGGCCTGAAGCACTTCATCTGTATGTCTAAAGAATGATCATGTTGCAAGGTGAAATTACATACAAGGAAAAGTTTACAAAGAACAAAGCTACTTTGAGAATAACAAGAAAAAACTAAAAACTGCAAGTACATTTTAGTCATTAAGGAAAAAAGGTAAAACAATCTAATTTCTACTATTCTTCAAAAGATATTCCCAGTATAATAGCATGCCCTGTCAACTATATAAAATACTAAACCCATCTAATTTGAAAGTACAATGAAAGACCCTGTCCCTATTATGCAATTTTTATTAATTCTTAAGTGGGTATTTTGCAGACTTTTTATATATAATATGTAAACGGCAAAAACAATCAATCAATCATTCACTTACATTACCCCTTACTCCATTCTCCACTTTATTTAAATGATGTGGA
This sequence comes from Alligator mississippiensis, assembly GCF_030867095.1. Taxonomy (NCBI): domain Eukaryota; kingdom Metazoa; phylum Chordata; order Crocodylia; family Alligatoridae; genus Alligator; species Alligator mississippiensis. Next base: position 317,451,652 of record NC_081824.1, read on the forward strand.
GCCCTCTTACAATCAGTCATCATGAAAAGCCCTCTGAGCTAGCCTGAGATGCAACTCTAACTAAACATTTCTGGAAAGGGATCACTACAGCAAAGCCAGGCCTTTCGGTTTGGTAAGAGAAAAGAGAAAAAACATGCTGTACCAGACTGTGGATCCCCGTATGTTGTAATGCTACATGACAATTCTAGACAACCTGGTAGCCAACAAAGATATGGACTGTTCATAACCTATGTACAATAATATACGTATGTACAAGCAAATTATAAACCATCAAGAAGTTTCTATTGATAAGCTCAGATTTTAATCGTACCATGCCACGTCTTGCTTTCTTTCATAGTTTGCATTTGGAAGAGTTTCAGGTTTAACAAAAATAAAAAAAAGAAGTCTCCCATTCCAAATATAAATGGATCCAAAAAAACATAATATTATTGATTCAATGGTTGATTATTGATTCAAATTTAAAATATGAATGGGCAACATTCACCTTTTATAGAAAACTTTTTGCAGACCTTGATACCATTACAGCTCCATTTTCCTTAGGATACTCTACTTTTAAACATGTTTTTCCAGATGGAGAAAGGCTTTATAGGCAGAAAATGTATCTTACTATACATTTGTTAGTGCTTAGCAAAATGATATAACAATAAAGATTAGTGTTCCTTAGACACTGTTGTAATATAGCTTATAATAAATTTACATATGCTGTGCTTAGCTCATCAACCACATCTGTTTTAGAACTGCTAGATGTTAATATTGACACATTTATCACAACCCTGCTTTGACAATGCATGTTGCATCCTTAAAGCATAAGTCTGCCTTAGGCCTGTCAAAAGGTGCTGCAGAGAGGTCTATGTATAAAGGCAGCTTTGATGAAGATGAATTTGGAATTTACGTCACTTTACTGGAAACAGTACTGTTTAACCGGTTTGGAGCATTAAGGGCTTTTTATCCTCTTTAATTTATATTAAATAGTCAAAACTTTAAATAATTAAAGAATAAGGGGAAAAACTCTAAAAAATTCAGAACTGCATGTGTAATAAAAATAATTATAAAGGCTGAATTAGTCCAAATATAATATTGCATAGAAGGAAAAATTACATTACACATCTAGATATGGAGGGCATAATGGCTATACAATAGCAAGGGGTACTCAATTACTACTCTTCCAGACTTTCATGCTGGCTCTGTTTCTTACAGCTATTATACCTCTATTGCTTTTGTATCTAATTACCTGTTTACAATCACTTGTATTTTTTAGTATCTCTACCAAATGTTAAAGAACCTCTCTACCAACTCTTCAGCTTTAACTGCATGAAACTGCAGACAGATCCTGTGCAATACCTCACTACAGTATCTGTACAGAACCTGGATCATTCAAGCTGGTCTGCAATCCACTTAACTCACAGCAAGATGCTGAGGGAAGTATGAGCCACAAAGCTGACTGCTGTGGCTTTTACTTTAAAAGGTACTGCTTCTCCACTCAACTGCAGCACAGCTAGTATAGCATGGCTGAACAGAGAAGTAGCACCCTTTGAAATAAAGAGCAGCAGCAGTCAGCTGGAACACTTCAGCGATGCTGCGAAGCTGTTTGTTGCAGTTATCTATATCCAGGAAAAATCACAAAACCTCATCTTCACAAGGGACGATGGGATTAAACCCTAAAAGAACCCGGGTTCTACTGTACTTGTTTATTAGTACACTTTTGTCCCCATGCAAACATCTCAAACTAATTTGTAGGCTAAGAAGAAAACATTTGTAATATGGAATTATGAACAAATAATCTGTATCTTCTGTACGTTGGTGCCCAACTCTAAATGGTCAAAGAAGTGGACTGAAGTTAAATTGTCAGAGTTGTATTTCTGAGAACGTTGCTAGACACAACAGTCTGCCCAAACAGACAAGGTAACAGTCACAGTTAGCAAGCTTTCAGATAAGAGAGTGACTGTAGGGTAACACATGTTGCTGCAGGTAAGCCCAAAAGACATATTTTTGTTTTTAGAGTGTATTTCTGTCTCTGAGGCAAGGGAGTTGTCTTGTTTAGTAAATCCAACACAAGCCTAGAAAAGAGATATGGCTAGATATGGCAAGTGGGGTAACAATAACTAAATCAGCAAATAATTAACCTACCAAAAGCAACCAAAGTAGGAGACAGAAGTACAGCACCCAATTCAAAGTCAGAATTTCCAAACAGTTACCCATCTCATAGCTGTCAAAACTGTTTGTTTGTTTTTGAAAAATGCAGTAAGTTCTGATACCAAATGGAAACTAGTGGTAATAACATTAACTTATGTCTCTAAGGTTTAAGCATATCCTTTAAGAAAGAGGGGTAAGAAACCTACAGCCCACAAGTCATATTCAATCCACCAAGTGAATGTATCCAGCCCAGAACTGATCTACAGGTGGACCTCCCAGGTCCCCTCTGCCTGTGTATCCCGCTTTGCCACCTTATTCCAGTTTCTCCATCTGTTACCATCCTGGTCCTCCCTGCTCTCTCTCTCTCTCGTGCACCTCTTTACTGCACCTGCCACTTCTTGCTGCTGAATGTGCCATTTATGGTACGAAGGGGTGACAGGAATCAGTGGCAAGGGGTAGGAGGCAGAAGCTACAGCCGGGGGGCTGGAATGGCAGCTGGGACACAAGCAGTGGTTCACCTTTGGACCAGCCTGCCTTATTTTGGCTTGAAGCCCCTTCAAGGTTGCTTACCCCTGCTTCAGGAATATCTAAATTTAAAGTACATTAAGTCATTGGTGGTCAATCTTTATGGGAGGCATGCCTCAAAATTAACCCCCTGGCCCCAAACTTCCTGGGTGCCACACTGGTTCTCTTTCCCTGTGGAACCAGCTACTCCGTTTTCTGTTCCCTGCCCTGCGCTCCTTGCCCAACCTGCTGCTTTGCTTTCTGCTTCTTCCCCTATCAGCCACCATACTGCCTGTCTTCTTGGCCTGCCACATGCCAAAGAGGCTGTCACTTGTGGCATGTGTGCTGCAGGCCGGCCACCGCTGTTCCAAGCTGCACACAACTAATGACAGCTGATTTTACTAAGCATTAAAAATGCCCCTTCAAGGAATTGAGTGAGGACTGTTCAATTACCAGATCCAGGTGTAAAGGGTTCAAACAGGTCTCAAAGGGGTAGAGGTACATCAATGAAAAACCTTGTTTTGTCTTCACATTAAGAAACTGCATTATCATTGAAGGCCCTGAAAAAATGTAAGTGCAGCAATTGATTTTTCCTAAGCTAGTGAACCCAATGAGCATATAGGCTTTTCTTTTTCTTTTTGAAAATAATAATACATTTAATCTCCTCAACAGGGTGAGCTGTCCAAGAGCCCATCTCTCCTGTGCTTGTGTAGTATGTCAAATGTCAACAGCTTATGTCAATTCAAGGCATTTTTATTGGTTTTCTTTCTATTAGCAGTCCTTTGCCTCTACCAATTGACCTATAAATATTCTTTTGGGATAAGGAAGATTTAAAACAAAGCCCACCACTCATATACCAAAGCAAAACATTTTTAAGTCTCTTCCTGGAACCTCTTTATAAAATGCTACTACACACACCTGCATACAGATGGAGTTTATACACTGAGCATTGATGTAAAATCTACAATTAAAAAAAACTAAAATGATGTATAAGGTCATTGTAGGAGACTATATGCCACAGGTGTCATGACAACCACAGAAGCGTCCTTAATACTTAATAAATGATTAAGAAATTGCCCAGATTCTAATATTTCAAAGATGTCCCATTCTCATGGTCAAGGCTTCAGAAGAATGTTTAGGTTCTAAATAGCATGGAACTCAGTACAAGAAAATCAGCAAGCCAATTAAGAGATTGGCCCAGAATTGAGGCAATCTGAACTAAAATCATCTAGCAAAGAACTACAAATAAATTTCTCATTTTTCAGCAACAGGTCTCCTATTAACAAGTGCACAGCTGGGTTAAACAAATTAACAGCTGGGTCAAGGTCAAATTAAAAAATTCTGATAAGCCATCACAGTTAGCTTGCTCACTAAACACAAATTTTAGAATATTAAAAAATTCTAACTTATTACTACACCTGGATCGTTCAAAGGTTGTGTCTTACAACATCTTATCCTTGGAGCAAAGCTGAAATTATGGCAGGGGAAAGAAGAGAATTACACTGTATTATTTATTCCAAATGTATTGCTTGTTAGATGTCCAGTAGATCAATTTTAAACTCAGTCATGCCATATGAAAAACAAGTTTTCATCTTTTGTTTTTATTATCAGTCATTGGCATGAAAACCAGTTCTCTGTTTATTACAGTTCATCTGTTCTTGCTTTTTTAAAATGTCACTTGAAGGTATAATCCTCTATGACAATTCATCATGTTTCTGAAATTGTGTTTATAGATGTCGACATGAACAGTATGACCTCAGCTGAGAATAAACAGTAAAAACATGAGTCCAATAGAAGCAAAGTCCATATTTCACACAAATATTTCTAGGGATATATTAAACAAAGAAAATGTTTGCCTGGATATTTTTCACTATCCAAAGATGTAAATTGTTGGTGATATATACCTGTGTGAAATATTTTCCATCTTGTTTCAGGACTTTCATGGAAAGGTCAAGAATCAAGTGCAGAAACTCCCAAGTAGAATCTGGAGATTAAAAAAAAAAAGAAAAGAATTAACACATCTAAAAGTTACCGGTTTTGCATTAATATTTAATCAGTTTTACTGATTACTATTTATAGAGCAGGGGTTTCAAATACATAAAACGCAAGCCAGACCCAGCCCATGAAGTCTTGTCATCCAGCCCATGAAGCCAGAAAATTGGTGCTGAGACAAGAGAAAGCAGCATTAATTCCAGTGGTTTTAGGAGCCCCAGCAGCCATCATTTTTCTCACTCCAAATTTGTGACCTCCTGGCAGTGCCACAGGTGCAATCTGGTGTGCAGAGCCATGTTATCTGGCCTGTGGGACTGCCTGCAGGTCAGGTATTTGGTGGTAGGGTGAGCAGCAGCTGCTGAAGCTCCAATTAACACTGCCATGTGTCTCTCCCCACCACCAAATTTGCAGCTCAGCGAACCAGATAACAGAGATCCTCTGCTCTAGATCCTGCACATGGGGCCAAATGAGTTTGTTTTAGAAATCAGTTCAGAGGTGATTAGCCATGTCAGCCAGAAGGTAGGGCAAGGTAGCACCTCACAAACTAAATGATTCAGAGGCATGAGCTTTTGTAGGCAAAAATTTAATCAAATGCTAACCACGTGGTCGTTGCTGCCCAAGCTGCCAACCACTACTACGTTCCCCACCAATAATTGCATGTTTGTCAGCAGCAGGTCAAGAAGAGCATGGCCCCTACTGACCACTCCAGTGCTTGTACCAGGAAGTTGTCCCCAGCGCTCTCCAAAAACTTCCTGGATTGCCTGTGCACTGCTGTATTATCCTCAGCAGATTTTAGGGTGATTAAAGTCCCCCATGAGAACCAGGGCTTGTGATTGGGACACTTCTGCTAGCTGTTTGAAGAAAGCCTCATCCACCACATTCTCCTGGTCTGGTGGTCTATAGCAGACCCCCACCATGACATCGCCACTATTGCTCTCCCCTCTGACGTTAACCCAGAGACTTTCGATAGGCCTGTCTCCAGTTTCATACTGAAGCTATGAGCAATTATTATACAGCTCTTTTACATACAGCACAACTCCTCCTCCTTCTCTCCCTTGTCTGTCTTTCCTGAACAGTTTATACCCATCCATGACAGTGCTCCAGTCATGCGAGCTATCCCATCAAATCTGTGTTATTTCAATTACATCATAATGCCATGACTATGCAAGGACTTCTAATTCTTCCTGCTCGCTTCCCAGGCTCCGTGCATTCATGTACAGGCACCTAAGGTAACCACCCAATTGTCCTGACTTCTCAGGAACAGTGAGAATGCCTCCCCTGTTGTCCTGCTTGCGCTTCCTCCAGGTCACCCACTTACCCCAGGGCTTTGGTCTCCATCTCCTGGTGAATCTAGTTTAAAGCTGGGGGATGGAGAAAGATGGGGACATCTGTACCCTTAAAACATTTTTGAACTAAAACAACTCTCTCAACACTAAGCAGACAAGGTTCCTTGGGTGAATTTGATATCTTTTATTAGACCAACCCAAATGGTTGGAGAATAGTTATTAAGCAAGCTTTTGGGTTCAAAAACCCTTCGTCAGGCTAAGGAAGCTGCAGCAGTTGGTGGTCACCCAAGGAACCTTGTCTGCCTATATCCTTAGACCAACACGGCTACAACCTAAACCCCTCTCTCAACACTAATAATTTTTTCTTCCAAAAGTTCTTCCGTGGGGGTAATCAAATAAATAGTTAAAAACTTTAAAGTTACAGCTATTTACAGATGATCAACTGTTACTGATTTGTCTGTCCTTTCTAAAAGGAAGGTAAACAGCTCTCCTTTTAAATCCGTTTCATACATGTTTAGAGTCAGAGGTTCAATTCTATTTATCTGCATAAAAGCAGGCAGATGAAAGAGTTGCAACAGTTTAGCTGATATGTTTCTAAGAAATAATGCTTTGGCCTCTTTGAAAATGGTTTGGCATTCTATCTACCCAAAGCCTAAGGTGCAAATGAAGTGCTGTTTATATTTTTTAATGTCTTTTTCTGATGGATTTGCAGTCTGTGGAAGGGTTTCTTTTTAAAAAAAAAAATCAAAGTGCAATTCAGGATATATGAGATTCTTTTAGAGTTGAATTTTTGTCACTTTTCTTACTCTTATTTTGGATTAAGCTTGGTAAAATATCCTTGATTTATACCAGTATTAGAAAACATCTGTGCAGTCGGATTTTTATTAAGTTAGAGCTGGCCTCATAAGAGAAAAGCAGTATTCTGAAAATTGAAATCCGGAGTTTATGTACTACTGTTCTTCTTTTAAAGAATATGTGCTTTTATACAAAAGGTCAAAAGCAGGTAAACTTTACTTAAGTTTAATGTCAAATAGAAACAAGAGCACAGACTACTTTAAAACACTAAAGATTAAAACTCACTGTACAACTTGCATGTAAAAGATACATTTAATGACTGTGTTTAACCTAAGCAAGTCATTGTTGGTTTCCTTCCTACTTTCTTCAGTCAACGAATCGTGCCTTAGGCTTGCCTATCCTTATGTTTTAACCTTGAATTTAATTCTGCAGCAGCAGCAGAGGAATCAGCAGCGGGGGCAGCAACAGCTGATCCCCCGAAGGTAAGTGGGGCGGAGGGACCCGGCACAGCTGAGCCGGATCCGGAGGGGAAGCCCCCCGGGTCCCTTATAGCTGAGCCAGTAGGGAGCTGTGCTCACGAGCCGCGCAGCGTGAACAGAGCGCACCAGCGTTTGCGCAGGCGTTCGCGCCGGCGGGCGGGCAGGAAGGGCCAGGAGAGAGACTCCTGTACAGGTAGAGTGTAGACACCACACAGATCTACAAACAGCAGCTTACAGAATGGTGTCAACAAGGAGTGCTGCTAGGGCCTCTGCCCAGGGGGGCAAGGCTACCCGGGGCTGGTCTGAGGCCTCCCCCAGACCGAGCCCGTGGGGGAGCTGATGTCCCCCTACCTCCTGGCCTGTGGGGGATCCCCAGCAGGGTTGGGGGGGGCAGAGATTGGGGGCCCCCACACCTGTCTGGCAGGAGCCCGTCTTAGGGCTCTGGAGGCGCAGGTGAGGGAGCTCCGGGAGGAGGTTAGCAGGCTGAGGGGGATCAGGGAGGCGGAGGATGAAATTGACAGTTATTTCTTTTCCCTGCAGAACCAGACACCAAAGGAAGAAGCAGCCCAGGGAATGCCCTCCACAGCAGAGTGGCAGATGGTCACATCCAGGACCGAAGCTGCTCGCAGTGAACAGGTACCAGTTCCTCCAGTCCAACTGGAGAACAGGTACGAGGCCCTGGCGACCCTGCAGGAGATGGAAGGGGAGGAGGAAACCCTTGGGCAGGAAGCAACACCACATTCTACATGCTCCAAACAGGTCAAGAGATCCAAGCGGACCCCAGAGGAGGAGGCGACAAGTGCTCGTCATAGGCAACTCCATCCTGAGAGGTATGGAAGGGCCCATCTGTTGCCAGGACCCCTCAACACGAGAGGTCTACTGCCTGCCCGGAGCAAAGATTCGGGATGTGACGGAAGTAATCCAGGCCAGGATCAAGCCCACTGATTACTACCCCATGGTCCTAGTCCATATGGGTACTAATGATGCGGCCAGGACAACCCCCGATCACCCGATGGCGGACTACAGTGCTCTGGGCGGCATGCTGAGGGAATTTGGTGCACAGGTGGTATTCTCTTCCATCCTACCAGTGAACGGACGCGGAAGACGGCATGAGAACTGCATCAGAGAGACCAACTGGCAGCTTCGGCAGTGGTGTCTCGAGGCAGACTTCGGCTTCCTGGATAACGACCCGCACATTATGACGAGGGACATGCTCAGCTGGGATGGGCTTCACCTGTCCCCCAAAGGTAAGCGTGTGTTTTCTTCTAGGTTGGCGGATCTCCTCCGGCGGGCTTTAAACTAGGCTCATCGGGGGGAGGGGAAGATGAGGGCAGGGGAAGCTGTGGACCACCAAACTATGTGGCACCCACAAGGACAGCCCAGCCTGAAGAAGAACATTGGGAACCTGCAAGCCACGGGGTGGCCAGCACTATGGCACAGGTAAGCAAAGAGAAAGTAAGAAATAAGGGGCCCCTTGGGACTCAGAGCTGGGGGGCAGCAAAGGCACCAGTCGCAGGGCTCATGGGGAACAAGCAGGATGAACTAGCGCTCCTGCTTGCACAAAACACCTATGACTTAGGTCTAACAGAAACCTGGTGGGATTCGTCCCACGACTGGACGGTACATATTGAGGGTTATAGGCTGTACAGAAAGGACAGGGTGGGGAAGAAAGGGGGAGGGGTTGCACTCTATGTCAATGAGCAATATACATCGACCCTCATCAAGACGGAATCAAAGGATGAGGAAGTAGAAGCATTGTGGGTTAGGTTACATGGGGGGCAAGGAGAAAGGGATTTGGTGGTAGGGGTCTGCTACAGACCCCCACACCAAGGGGAAGAACTAGATTTGGGGCTCCTGAGGCAGCTCTCAGAGACCATAAAAGCTAAAGAGGCGGTAGTTATGGGGGACGTAAACTACCCAGACATCTGCTGGGAGACGCAGACGGCAAAGTCCCACCGTTCACGCAGGTTTCTAACCTGTGTACAGGACCTTCACCTGACACAGGAGGTACACGGTCCCACTAGGGGGAATGCCTTACTGGATCTGGTATTGGCAACAGGGGATGACATGGTAGGGGACCTACAGATCGGTAGCCATCTGGGGGACAATGATCCCCTAATAATAGAATTCACCATAAGACGTCAAGTGGGTAAGGTAAGTAGTAGGGTGAAAGTGCAAGACTTTAGGAAAGCTGATTTCAATGAACTCAGGCGATTAGTCAAGGACGCACTGCAGAGTAGTTTTGAAGTGATGGGAGCCCAAGAAGAGCAGCTGTGCCTTAAGGAAACGATCCTTCGGGCACAAAGCGAGACGATCCTGATGCGAGGAAAAAGAGGGAAAGGGGCCAGGAGGCTTCCATGGCTGACCAGAGAAATCCAGGGCAGCCTAAGGGCCAAAAGGGGGGCACATAAAAAGTGGAAACAGGGAGAGATCACCAAAGAGGAGTATACCTCCTCTGCTCGCGCTTGTAGGGAGGCAGTTAGACGGGCCAAAGCTACCACGGAGCTGAGGATGGCAACCCAAGTAAAAGACAATAAGAAATTGTTTTTTAGATATATAGGGAGTAAAAGGAAGGCCCAGGGAGGAATAGGACCCCTACTAAATGGGCAGAAGCAATTGGTGACAGACAGGGGGGCAAGGCTGAACTCCTCAACGAGTTCTTTGCCTCAGTGTTCCTAAGTGAGGGACACGACAAGTCTGTCACTGGGGTTGTAGAGAGGCAGCAGCAAGGCGCCAGACTTCCATGCGTAGACCCTGAGATGGTGCAGAGTCACTTGGAAGAACTGGATGCCTTTAAGTCGGCAGGCCCGGATGAGCTCCATCCGAGGGTGCCGAAGGCACTGGCCGACATCATTGCAGAGCCACTGGCGGGAATATCTGAACGCTCGTGGTGCACGGGCCAAGTCCCGGGGGACTGGAAAAGGGCCAATGTGGTCCCCATTTTCAAGAAGGGGAAGAAGGAGGACCCGGGCAACTATAGGCCAGTCAGTCTCACCTCCATCCTTGGCAGTCTTTGAAAAAATTATCAAGGCTCACATTTGCGAGAGCCCGGCAGGACAAATTATGCTGAGGGGAAACCACCACGGGTTCGTAGCAGGCAGATTGTGCCTGACTAATCTAGTCTCTTTTTATGACCAGGTTACAAAACGCCTGGACACAGGAGGAGGGGTGGATGTCGTATACTTAGACTTCAGGAAGGCCTTTGATACGGTATCCCACCCCATACTGGTGAACAAGTTAAGAGGCTGTGACCTGGATGACTACACAGTCCGGTGGGTGGCGAATTGGCTAGAGGGTCGCACCCAGAGAGTCGTGGTGGATGGGTCAGTTTCGACCTGGAAGGGTGTGGGCAATGGGGTCCCGCAGGACTCAGTCCTTGGACCGATACTCTTTAATGTCTTCATCAGCGACTTGGACGAGGGAGTGAAATGTACTCTGTCCAAGTTTGCAGATGACACAAAGCTATGGGGAGAAGTGGACACGCCGGAGGGCAGGGAACAGCTGCAAGCAGACCTGGACAGGTTGGACATATGGGCAGAAAAAAACAGAATGCAGTTCAACAAGGAGAAATGCAAAGTGCTGCACCTAGGGAGGAAAAATGTCCAGCACACCTACAGCCTAGGAAATGACCTGCTTGGAGGCACGGAAGTGGAAAGGGATCTTGGAGTCCTAGTGGACTCCAAGATGAACATGAGTCGGCAGTGTGACGAAGCCATCAGAAAAGCCAATGGCACTTTATCGTGCATCAGCAGATTCATGACGAATAGAGCCAAGGAGGTGATACTTCCCCTCTATCGGGCACTGGTCAGACTGCAGTTGGAGTACTGCGTGCAATTCTGGGCGCCGCACTTCAAGAGGGATGCGGATAACCTGGAGAGGGTCCAGGGAAGGGCCACTCATATGGTTAAGGGCCTGCAGACCAAGCCCTACGAGGAGAGACTAGAGAAACTGGACCTTTTCAGCCTCCGCAACAGAAGATTGAGAGGCAACCTTGTGGCTGTCTATAAGTTCATCACGGGGGCACAGAAGGGAATTGGTGAGGTTTTATTCACCAAGGCACCCCCGGGGGTTACAAGAAATAATGGCCACAAGCTAGCAGAGAGTAGATTTAGATTGGACATTAGGAAGAACTTCTTCACAGTTCGAGTGGCCAAGGTCTGGAACGGGCTCCCAAGGGAGGTGGTGCTCTCTCCTACCCTGGGGGTCTTCAAGAGGAGGTTGGATATGCATCTAGCTGGGGTCATCTAGACCCAGCACTCTTTCCTGCCTATGCAGGGGGTCGGACTCGATGATCTATTGAGGTCCCTTCCGACCCTAACATCTATGAATCTATGAAGCTGCATGGATTCAAGAATGCATCTGACGGCTATAAATTACAGGATCAAAGAGAGTTTGATGTCTCTGTAAAGGAATGACAGTCTGTCTGCAAACCACATTATGACCAATTTTATTGCTTATATTATGAAGATATACCATTTTTATTGATACTATCACATAGATTTTGCCACCAAGAGAAAAGGGAACCAGACAAAAAAATGCTCAAAATGTACATTACATGCACCTCAGATATGGAAGTAAATTGTATTTAAAAACTGAATTATATCCCTGCCAGAAAATACTCAAGACATCTTTATGTTATATATTCCAATTTTATAAAAGGCCCAATTCAAGGAAGTATACATATAGATTCTGAACCCATCAAATCAGGGCTCAGGAACACCAGAAGCCCTATATTTTAAGAAAAGCAGAAGAGGGATAAGGGAGAGGTAATTTTAAGAGCTATGGGGCCCTTAGTCTCATTTCAACAATAAGAAAGGGCACGTAACAAATTTTGAAGGAAAAAATAATTCAGGCCATGGGAAGTAGAATAAATTCTCAAAAGGGTCCATGAAACATAGGTCATGCCAAGATAATTTGGTATCTGATTCCTAGACAAGGGAAATGCACTAAATCTAATTAACGTGGATTTCCGTAAAACATTTGAGATGGTGCCAATTATGAATTATCAGTTCAACAGGGAAGAACTGGAAGGTGGCTACACCAATCTACATCTTGCACCTTCAGGACATGTTGATCCTTCATCAACAACCCATCCTCCATCATTTACTCAAGATGTTAATCTGTAAAGATGCTGCTTTGGTATTTAATGTGCTGTGAAGACTGGGGTGAAGCAAACTCTCTCCTTTTGCCTTGGAGTTGCTCAAACATGGCTTGTTTGGAGAATCTATGATTTGGCAGACAAAAAACGTGGTCAACGTAAGGCTATCTTCTCATCTACTCTATCTGCAAAGCAACTGTGCTTCCTCCATGATCTAAAACATTTATTTCTGTCTGCTCCTCTTCACTCGAAATGTCTGGTACAAACATCTGCATGGAAAGCTATTTAACTTCCCTTACACAAACTAGATGCTCTTTAATGAATCTAATCCACCCAGAGCATGCTTAGGTCACTGGTATTATTAAAGATTTACAGCTTAGTGCTAATACTCAGATTTCCATACAGATTTCCATAATGGCATAAGCTGCTTGCCTTACCTATTTGAACCATTGTAGTTTAGATTTACTAACCTGAATTAAGAAACAGACTATTTGGATAAGAAAAGTAATTTACAGTACTCAAGGCTCTTTCTTCTAGAATCCAAAAGTCATTATTTTAAATTTTCATAACCTTCATTTTTTACCTATAATTATAAGGCATAATAGTTTAGCAGTGATCAACTTGACTACTGTCTTTGCTGCATTTTTTGTTCATTGTAGAGTTATTCAGGGGACAGATATTAGCAGCAAAAGTCTAGATTTCTAAATACACTGTCTACCAGTTTGCATGCCAGAGGTCCATTGCATAGTAAATTAAATAATAGCAGAGAGAAAAGAACACGCCCTTGTTAAAATTTTGGTGAAGGCATCAAACTAGCTAGTTAAATTATGGTTGGAGATCACAGACCATCTGATAATCAGGTAAAAAACATGGGCTATAAAGTAGATTACAATGGGTTGTACTAAAAGGAGAGACTGTGGCCTAGAGGGAAGTTGCTTGAGGATTTGTCTTTGGATTCAGTGAAATTTGTTAAGGACAGTCAATTGGGATGCATCACCCATACAGCAGATGAGAATACATCATACAAAGAAAAGCTGGATGTTTTGAGGACTGGAGTAACAGAAGTGGGTCTCAAGACCTGGAGTAACAGAAGTGGGATGCCGTCTGGAATCATACCAGAGCAACCCAAGCTTTTACCATTTTTTTTAAATGGAGCGAGAGGGGAGGAGGGGTTGGGAGGTGGCAAAGAGCTATGCACACTAAAAATGTTAGCAGAAGAATACATGAGAGAGAGAGAACAAACAACTGTGCACACTTGAGTAAAATGTTAGCACAAGAATACACAAGTAACACTGACTATTAACGAAAGTTTAGTCTGGAAGCTGAAGGTTTATAATCAGAGGAGGGCAGTTCTGAAACAGCGCTTGCATTGTATTACCCCAAGTATTCTAACTGGTTTGAAACTAGAGTTTAAATCATATTGTGAAAGGAATTACAGGACATAACCACCAACAATAGCAGGGTACTACATGACTCAAAAGATCCTTTTAAACAGTTCCCAACATAAGTCAAAAACCTATGGCAAACTGTAGAGGCAGATTTGTATTGCCATTGTCTAACATACTTTATTACTGTTTAAATGGAGCTCTATGCATATGGGAAAGAGACATGGCCATTTGGAATCAGAGATCAGATCCCAACAGTGCCATTACTGCTTATCATGATCCCAGGCTCCCCCTGCACCACTAAGTTGAAAGCCACAGGATCACAGCCCAGCATGAGCTGGAGTGGTCCCAAGGCTATGACCAACAATCAGCTGATAGACAGTCCCAGCCCCAGCACCGCATGGAAGTCTGGAACCAGCTCCAATTTGTTGCTACTCTACAACACGTTAAATTTAAGGTGCAGTGGAAGCAAGCCAGAAAAAATATTCCATAAAAAAATGTGTAATATTTTTGTGGCTGGCTTTATGTCATGATTACCAGGGTAAATCGCATTTTAGGTGTAATTTTTAAAAGGGACCTAAATCCAGGGAAACAGGAGTACCTAGAAATTGTTGCTCTTCAATGCTCACATTCTGCTATAGCAAGGATTAAAATGTCTTTAAGCCCCAAAACGTTTTGCTGCAAATTGTCAGATGAAAAAATAAAAAGTCAGAAAAGCAGCAAAGAGAATTAACCTTCTTCTGGAGATGTGGAGATTGGAACAGCTGTCAGATCATTAATTACATAATCAAACTTCCTTCCTTCTTTGGCATACCTCTTCAGCACTGGAATACAATCTTCTATTAGAACCTAAAAGAACAAAAAATATTATTTTAATGTGTAAATCAGTAGGGATCCTGGTTTTCTGATTTTAAAAAATTCCCACTTTTTCAGTTTTAAAAAAAGTTAAACCAAAAATTGGGGATTTTTTTAATTCAGAGAAAACCAGGATCCCTGATAATCAGGATCCTCTTAAATGGGACTATCTAAAAAAAAATAAACATGGATTCATAGGGATTAAAATTGAAAACTGAAATGTGGTCAAAACTACATTTACCTCTAAAATCAAGGACTACCTTGTGGCTTTTTACATTATCATGTAAAAGACATTCCCTTAACTGAGAGAATGGGAACATAGGGAATTTAATTGAGCAAAAATTAAAATACAGAACAAATAAACAAAAAGAACTTCTATTCCCAGCCCTACCACCTACTGCTGGGTGATGACTGAGTTTGCCATTTTGATGATGGGGAAGTTAAAGCGCAATGACCGTCACCAGCCTTACAAGATAATGGGAAGTTTTTAAATGTTTGAATCACAAGAACTTGACAAAAGCCAAAACAACATGCAATGCAATTATGATGTTTTCTGTAGGAAGCAGACATTCATGAATCCTAACTAGCAAGATATGAATTTTGGACACAGCCTTGCAGTTATGATACAGGACCATCCATTAAATATGAGCTAACTGGCCTGATCTGGTAGATAGGGCATGTTATATGCCCTTCTGTTATATGCCCCCTGGCAAGCAAGATATTTACGGCACAACTGAAGAGTTAATCCCATCATAAGTAACAAGACACTATAATTCATCAAATTTATGGCGCTATAAAATGGCACACCAGCCACAAAGCTATTCCACGGGAAAAAAACAGAGCTTCTTTGTGGCTGATTTGTATTGCACCATAAACTGAATATGTTGCATACCTCACCATTCTGATGCTCACAATTGGATAAATTTTTGGCATCAGGACCTGGGCAATACCCAGTCTGCACCAATGAGGGCTAGCCAGGATCCAGCATGTCTGCTGCCCTGTTTGCAGCCCCTGGGAGCAGCTGTAGGGCAAGGTTCTTTAAAAGGTATTGAATACATTAAGGTACCATGCCCCAGGAAACCCACTGTGACCCAGCACTTCAAAGATCCAGGGTGCCCAGGGACAGTGCTGACAATCATTTGATTGCTGGCACCAGTCCCAGATTCCCTGATCCCCAGGATCAGGCTGGTGGCAGCTCTTAAACCAAACTGGGATCCAGGGCTGTCGGTGTCCAATCCCAACACCCAGCTGAGGGCAGCTCCGCAAGTGGCATGATTTTAATCTGAGGAATTTTATGCTGCATCCTGCCAATGAGCATCCTGCCAAGCACATGGCATGGCAGGATGTACAATGTTTGGATTGGGGCATCATTCCTCATGTCCCAGTAGCACCAGTTTAATATAGGCCAGGGACCTCTTTTTTTCTTCCTTACAATGGGGGCACAATATTAACCTACAGGCTAATGATATAGCATTTTCCGTGTTTGTGCTCTACAGGGCTCCAGTCATGTGAAATATATCAGAAATATTGAATAATGTATTATAATTAAAGTTTGTGATTTATATAATTTCTCAACCAGTTTAGAGGATTATAGTAAAAAAATTCCCCCTGTATTTTTATTTATTTCTTTTATAGCCATTGTCTTTTTCCTCCCCATTTAGCCCATACCAAGGTTCAGTGGTGGCAACATGCATCACTGTGTTCCTAGTTTCCTTCTCATGAAAAGTACGGGTTTATTCATCTTTTTAAAAATATTTGTAGTGGGTTTGGAGGTGCAGAAAAGTAATACACTAGCATTTGAATTTTAACTCTTCTGCAAACTGTACTATGATCTAGATATACAGATATCAATTAAACTGCAAATCAAAAGGAAAAGAAAGTGTTAAGTAATTCCGAAGTCACCCAAAAGCCTTTCTGAAAAGTTTAGTTTTTCAAGTCTCTTTCAATTATATGTTCCTACAAAAGTTTTACTTGCAACGAAAAGAGAAAGATTACCTGATAGCACTCTCCTTTAAGATTGTCTAAGACATCTCCACATGTTTTACGCATGTATTTTCTACACCCGTCGATCACCAATTGGTCAATGTTTGATGTCAGTTAAGGTGCTTTTAATTTCAGCCAAAGGAGCTTCTCAAAGAAACTGAATCATATAGAAGAATACTAATGACACATTTACATATGAATTAATCCCCAACCTCCATGACAGGTTTAAAGAAACTATATATTTTTTAATGTTTTATTTCCAATCAGCCTTACTGGCACTAGAAATTCCCAAATAATTAAAAAGCTTTATATTACAGTTAACATATAGTATTTGAAATTAAACAAAATTGGTAGTGATGGATTGGACTTAATTTTAAAACTACAATTTCAATTTCCAGCTAAGGAGACAAGAGAGTACAGGATGACCATAGATTTCATATATCTAATGGTTAACTTGGGAAGCAATGTCTGGAATTTTAAGGTCTTGGACACTTCATAGTTATTTTCTTTAAACTGCAGAGTTGAAAAAAGGACCTGTCAGTCATTATTACCAAAGACTAAATCCTGATGTTCCCATTGTTTCAGTGGCTTTAAAAATTAGGCAAATAAAGCAAAGGGTTCAGGCCCAAAGCTCAGGTAGGTTGGCTGCAACAGCAAAAGACTAGTCTTGGCACAAGCAGTCCTTTCCTGTCCTATGCAAGATTCCAGTTTGGACTGGGAACTTGGAACTACATCCTGGAACTACAGCAGGATCAAGTAAAAGAAGTAGTACTCAGATATTAGAATCACACTCTTTTAAAAGTCAACAGAAAGGAATTGTTTTATACTCCGTCTTTCAATGTATTAAACAATATGTTTAATGCTGAGATCCATAGATACCACAAAAAAACAACACTGATTAAAATGAGTCATCAGTTACACACTGAAAGGATATCTCTACCATAGTGACCATCTTTGGCTTCAGTTTGACTATTTCATAAAGTATACCCCCATCACCACCTCCAAGGATCAGCACTTCTTTCCCAGTGTAGTCTTCCTTCCCACTGCCCATAATGGCTTTTGTATATGCCAGGTCACTTTCTGCCAGATCTGAACAGAACAAAGAGAAAGAATTGAACAGAAACTCTGAATTTGTAGATTTACTAAAATCGCTAATATGGCACAATATGGGGTAGCAGAGATGCACCAGAGCAAGCTCTGAATACTGAAAACAGAATGGCCACATTAGCACCCACAGCATTAACTTTGCTTTTTGAAGCTAGATCTGGTTTCTCTTCATCACACTGCACTGTGCTAACTAGACATGCCCCATACACTAAAGATTAACTGCAATACACGTACCAGCATTTGCGAAGCTAGGATAGGTTTTATATTCTTCAGGAGAGGCAGAAGGAAAAGAAAACCAGAAAAACCAAGCACATGCTTAATAATGCTGCAATGTCAAGCTCTTTAAAAACTTAAGTAATGCTCCAGAACTAAAAGTTTTCAATATACTAAATTTACTATTACTACTTAGACCCTGGTGTTGTTTGAGCACCTTTTCCCCTAAAGACTCGTTTCAGAGTCAGTGAGACGCTGCAGAGATGCAAGGGTGGGACCAGTTGCAAGTGATGGGCACTGCTGTATGCTCCTCAGCCAAAGGAAGACAGTTAACCAGAATAAAGCCATATTTCTGAGGGGAAAATAAGCCATCACTTTGGCTATGACACTGTAAGATAAATAGAGTTTCACATGATAAACAGAATTAAACTACTCCATCCCCCAATCCCACCATTTTATTTTTCTTCAAAAATGAAAAGTTGTTTAGAGGACTGTTCGCTCAGTTTGCTTTCCTGATCCTTAAATAAAATTTCAAATACTGCAAATTGAAAAAGTTAAATGTGAAAAGAATATGGTGGTGTGGGTTCTATAAGAAAACTTTTTATTTAACCACTTTCTGAGCAGCTATCCAAAAGACTAGCTACTATACGGGTACACTGACAAGAAAGAATCCAAAGGACCTACAGTTTCAGACAGTATGTTTAGAGAGACAGTACTTACTAACATCTCCACTGAGGATAAGAATATTCCCAAACTGTTTTGAATGAAGAATTTTGATATTCTGAAATGATGAATCTTCATCATAAACAACTTCATCTATGTCATATTCCACCAGACGTCCATCAGCTGTGGGCCAGTATCTATCAATGGCATCTCCTCTCACAATGGCTGGCAATCTAAGAAGGTGGTGAAATAGTACAAAACCTTTGGAAGTTAAACAGGTCTCATCTTAATTTTATGTCAATGCATAATGTGAGGGGATGATCCCCTCTCCCCATGGCAGTTAATGTTTTTCTTGATTATTATGAGGAATGCAGCACTACAAACCAGGATATAAATCTAAATAAAAATGATAGTGATAATACTGAACACAGTATTGATACTCGTTCCAGTGTTTCAGATCGGATCTCTAAAGACAACACAAATCGAACAAAATTCATACAGTAAAATGTTGCCAAGGTGGACTTTTTTTTTTCTTCACATTAGAAAGACAGCAACAGTTTTCCATAAAACACATTTAGCATATAATATTCAAAAAGTTTATAGCAGTAGCTATGTTTAAGGGAGAACCCCTTAAACACACTGACACTTCAAAGGAACATTATGCAGTCTGGATGGAATCAATCTTTCAACCAGGGGAGAACGTGTGTAATACACTGAATACGTACAATAAAAAGTTAATTGCCAAAAGTATTTCTGACAGTGATAGGTCACAAATACAGAATATAAAACAAAGTAACTTGAGTTCTCTATTATTTTAATTCAGTCATAAAACAATCATTGATCCCTACAAGTGTTTAATTTAGGGCCAGGTTTTATTGGTAAGGCAAATGCAAAAAGGAACCTGAGAAAATGTAAGTTACAAAGTGCAAGCATAATCTTTGATTTTTATTTATCTGTAATTTTTGCCTGGGCATTTACAGCCAAGTGAGAATTAATTTTGTATAACTGGTTCAAATATGTGAGGATAAAAATAGAATTAATTCATATCATTTCAGAGTGTCTAAACTGTATGCAAGTTTGACATAAAAATATGAATATGCTTTAAGAAAGAAAAATTCATGTTTATAAGGTTTATGAATGTGAGACCACACTAATAGATCAAAATACTTGTACAAGAGTACCCAAATGTTGATTCAATACATTTTCCTATTTGCATTTAAAAATGAAGCTTTTCTAGAAGGGGAGGGGAAGGAAGAGATATTTTTTAATTTCCAGCTATTCTAAAGAGACATATCAACATAATGTAAATTATCTCTTTTGTGAGATACTAGGTCAGGGGTGGATAAAACATGGTTCACGGTTAAATCCAACCTGCCAATTGATCCTATCTGGCCTGCTGGACCCCATGCTACTGTGGGGGCGAGCATGGAATGCCTAGCCAGGGCAAGCAAGCAGCTTCCCCACAGGGCGCTGCTCTGCTCTGTAGTGCCAGGTCGCACCAGCTGGGGCCCTTCTCCAGGAGGGCTGGGTGAGGGTTGGAGCCCATGCAGCTCATCCAGGCATGCAGGGAGGCTGCTACACACTCTGGCAGAAACCAATGGGTGAGGTGGCAGCCGCGACGGGCTCGGCTTTGCACCTGGAGCCCCGCTGCAGCTGGCCTGGGAGTGGCCCGACGCCATGTGCCGGGACTGGAGCAGGGCAGCTGCTGGGGGGCTCCCCTTGGCTCCAGCCCCTCAGTCCCTGCTGTCATGATGGCACTCCACTGTGTGTAGCTGTCTGTGCAGAGCACTCCGACTGGCTGCCAAGACAACGAACCAGAGTGCAAATAAAGACAGAGACAGACAAAGGCTTTTACTATATTAGAATATACATACATACACACACACGCTCACACAGGTACCAGTTGAACACAATGTTTTCTTGATAGATTTACAATTTTAAAGCAATTTGGAAGCCTGCTAGTGCCTCAATCACTATAATAAAATAAATTCTAAATACCTATAAATTTTACTATTTGATTTGGGGGTTTTTTTTGGTTTTGTTTTTTTTTTTAAATCAGAAAAATCAGAGCTCCCCCTATCCACTTAGCTCACAGAACACAGGTCCAGGCTCCTCACTCCCAAGCCACAGCCCCCTGGTCCTGCTGGTGCCCCCTACCCCCCACCCACAGCCCCTGCCCCGCCAGCCCTGCTGGAGAAGGGCCCCAGCTGGTGTGACCTGGCACTACAGGGCAGAGCAGCACCAAGCGAGGAAGCTGCTTGCTGCTGTGAGCTCTGTGCTGCCCTGGTAAGGCACCCCCTGCTCGCCACCGCAGTAGCATGGGGTTGTGCCCCTTGTGGCTGCTGCTGCCATGTGGGCAGGGGATGCCTCACCAGGGCAGTGTGGAGGTCACAGAAGCAAGGAGTTTCCACATGCAGCCCCGCTGGGCTGCAGAAGTCCCAGGGAAGGGCAGCAGGGCAGGGTGCCCAAGCCTGCGGTAGGCAGCCCTGCCTGCCCCCACCCCCGCCACAGGTCTGCCCTGCCCCTTTGGAAGTGAGCACAGCTACAGGGAGCCAGCTGCCCCCCTTCCCCAATCCTGCTCCCTGCTGGAGCCCTGTGACCACACACTGCAGCCCTGGGCCCCAAGGCACACCCTCCCGCTCCCCCACCAGCTGGGCAGCACCCCAGCCCTGGCCTTCCCAATTAACTCCCTCCCTCCCTATAAGGGCTTCAGTCCCTGCCCCCTGCCAGACTTGCCTGCAGAAGCTGCGCTCCAGGCTACCTAGTGACCATGTGTATATACATGCACATGGCACCCCTGCCTGACCATCCTCCTCCCACTCCCACCTTCCTCCCCAGCCCCTTGTAGGCTGGAACTCTGCCAGCCTGCAGAGAATTCTTAGCAAAAGTGCAACATCTGTTAAAATGAGAAATCCATGTTTTCCTCCGGTAAAGTGGTAAATCCACATTTTTCTGTGTTTCCATGGGAAACAGAAAGCCTGGATCCCTGCTGATTACTCTCTTTGAGTACAATTTTTCAATCACTTGCAAACATGCATAGTTGACACAACCTCGCATTAGATCACAAACTGCAAAAGGATCAATGTAAATTAAAAGGCTTTTTTTTCTTCCCCACCCCACAGTTCAAATATTTCCATAACAAAACAATTAACTTTTTTCCACTTTGGATTCCCCTTCTCCCCATGTATTATAATTATCCCACAGCATAAAAAAAGTTTTACACAAAAGAACTAAGATGAAAAAAAAATGCAGAATTTTTGCAACTAAACTAGAGGTGGCATTTATCAATTCTACAATAAAATTGCCAAAATATTTGTAGCTATTTGGAAACACTCATACATACTCTTTCTGAAAACATTTTATTATAAATGCTTTTAATAAAGCCTAAGAAATTTAAAGCTGAAATTTACCTGAAAACATGTCCCTAGCCAATAAATGCCTATTGCATGTTATTAGTGTTGCTCATGAAGGCAACACAAAAAAATAGTATTAGAAAATCCCATTAGCAGCCATGTAGAACTTGCAATAAGATGTCCTAAAGATAAAATTTTGTTCCAAGTGATGTATAGATTTTTAAAAACTAGTTAGACAAGACATTAACTGCCCTACAAATTATTCAAATTGGGGAGGGGAGGGTCCATCAGTCCTTATTGATAAGTTTAAGCATTTTTCATCACTCTTGAAATAAATCAACAAACAGTAAGTCACCTGTATATGTATAGGTCTACCTCGTTAATATCTGTACCAGCAAGTAAATAAAGATCTGTCTAAATCCTGTATAAATTCAAAGTGATTCTATGGCTTCAAGGAATGAGGTGATTTACAATAGTGTAACAAAGCAGAAGTTAGTCAGTTATCTTCAATAGTATGAAATAATAATGTAGACCAATCTAAATGCAAGAGAGCTTGTATAAAACTTACCGCTTCACCCTTCTGATGCTGCCCTGAAACAACTCTTTCATTCTTTCTTCTATTTTGTTCAGTATCTGTAAAAAGTATAAAAAGGCTGAACTTGTAGAGACTAGAAAGGTACTTTCCACCCATGAAGCATCATTTCAACTGCTCTGGTCAAGAGAGATGTATTGAACTGTGCCTTTCACTCCTAAGTTACCAACACAGATGCTGTTCTTATGAGGTCAGTGTAAAATATGAGTAATGGTTGCAGCCCAGATCCTAGCAAATAATTTATTAAAAAAGATAATTAATTCTCCATGTCAGGGTTAAGAAATAGCAGCATATGGAAATTCTCTCTTCTACTAACAGGACTGTACACATTTGTTGAAGAAACTACTGACTTCCGTCTATGGCACTGCCAACCCAGCTCAGATCACAAACAATAGTTCCACAAAGAATGTGCCTGAAATTAGTATGTTCAAGGTATATGGCAGCTGTGTTTGAATTATTTTGGGTTTTTTTTATTTTGGGTTTTTTGTGTTGATTTTTAAAGAAATAGCTTTGGGTTAAAGCAACAGATTTGGGTTAACTAAAATGTCAAACATTCCAAGTACATATGCCATTGAGACAGAACAAAAGCATCAAGAGCTTGGAGTCATCTGACTAGTGGACAATCATGATAATGTGCATCCTGTTCCTCCTTGTGCTTCTGAGTGAGGGCACCAGGGCAGAGTAGCCAAGACATTCAGTTCAGTCACCAATTCAAAACCTATGTTATTGAGGACTTCAAAAAACAGGGATGAAGGACAGATTATGGGACCCACGCTGACTATAGAAACATCTCAAATGACCACACAGTTCGTAAACCAAAATGACCATTTTTTCTTCAAGTAACTGTCAATGTGAATCCCAATCTAGGAGCACGTCTACACAAGATGCTTTACTGTGCAGAGGAGTTAATGACTGCATGGTAAGTGTCACTGTTTACAGATGCTGACTGTTACGGTGCAGTAATTTCTATTACTCAGCAGTTAATTTGCTACCTGGAAATGCAAGTAGCGAATTAACTGCTGAGTAATGAATTACTACAGATGGCCGATTGGGAGCAAATTTGCACCCAGTCAGCTGGACAGCAGGGGGCAGGAGATTGGTTCCTACCCCTGGGAGCTCCCTGCTGTCAAGGCGGATTCCACCACCAGAGCCCAGGAGGGGACAATGTCCACCTGCCCCAGCAGAGACTGGTAACAGGTTGGGAGCTTGTTCCCAGCCCCAGTTCCACAATGGTGGAGCAGGAGTTGAGAGCTTGTTCCCAGCAAGCTCCCAGCCTGTTCCCAGCCCCTATCCCACAATTGC
Organism: Alligator mississippiensis; assembly: GCF_030867095.1. Taxonomy (NCBI): domain Eukaryota; kingdom Metazoa; phylum Chordata; order Crocodylia; family Alligatoridae; genus Alligator; species Alligator mississippiensis. The sequence goes on from NC_081824.1 coordinate 317,475,392, forward strand.
GGAGCAGGGATTGGGCGCTTCCTGCATGGGGTGAATTCCTCACCCAGCCTGGAGCTGGCTGGGACCTACCCCTGACTGGGACAGTTCCCAGCCAGCCTTGAACTGTGCAGGGAAATCTGCACATGCAGCCTGGAAGTGGCTAGGAACTATCCCATTTCAGTCAAGGAAAGGCACAGGAGGGGACAGGGAATGCACGCATGACCCCAGCAAACACTACTCTTCTTAACTCGCATGCCTTAGGTACACACACATATACCCACAGCAGATTTCCAAAAGAATAGATTCAAATCAGCAGCTAGCAGTTCTCCCATACAGTTTGCCAGAGCTAGAATAAAAGAGGTATATAGTTACATGATCAATTTTGTCTCTTCCTTTCATATCATCGTTGTAGCTCTGCAGATCCACTGACACTAATCCATGAGGGTAAATTCTCAGAGTGGCAAAACTGCAAAACCAAAGAAGTATTTGTTATTGATTAGGATCTTGTTTATTAACACAACTGGATTCTAGCAGGAGGAAAAACTGGAACTCCATGTTAAAGTCCAAATGCTTGTTTCTTTTTGCAAATGAATTTTTTTGCAACAATGTCAACAATTACTTTTCCAACTCTTATTTTTCAAGCAATCACTGCAAAACAAGAGAAGAATTGCAAAGGCATGCCAGGAACTAATAGTCAGCAAATCATACCCTTTATAAAAAAGGATGCTAAACCTCCGAACAGCTATAAAAAGAGCAAGATTTTTAAAGCAAAAACAAACTTCAGGAAACGATTACATTCCCTACCCTTCCAAAGTCAGAAAGCTTATACAATGATCTCAACCAACATTATCACGTTCAAAGATTAACAGCAATTTAAAAAGAAAAATGTTTTCATGATGTAAGACTGGGCAACTATAATTACTCTCTACATTCATTACTGTAGTGTTTAAGGATCAACCAAGAACGGAGCTCTATTGCACTAGGCACTGTAAAAACACAGTAGTAGACAGTAGGCCTGTGCAAAGCTTCAGGTGCTGATTTGATTCAGAGAAGATTTGGCCCAATTTGGTGGCCGAATCTCTGAATCGAATCAGGAGACCAATAAAAAAGTCTGAATCAATTTGAAGCTCTCTGAATAGATTCAGGAAAGATTCAGAGAGTTTTGGGATTCAGGAAGTCCCCACTCGCTGCTGCAAGGAGCTGGACCCAGACTCTATGCCGGTAAGTAGGGGGGGGGCTGAAGGAGGTGGGAGGGAACCATTGGGGGACCCTCTACCAGGCCCCAACCCCCGCCTGCTCTCCCAACCCCTCCCCATGGCTGCCCTGCCCACCCCAGCTCTTTTTAAAAAAAGAAAAAAAACGCCCTGCACTCACTGGCTGCTGTAGCAGCCATTGGGGCTTCTGGGGGCTCGTGGGAGAGCCCCCATGCAGCGCAGGGCAGTGGGGATTGCCCCCCCACCTGGCAGGAGCCAATGAATGTGGAGTTTTTGTTTATTTGTTTGTTTTTAAGAGCCGAGGTGCTGGGGCTGGGTGGGGCAGCGATTGACGGGGGCTGGGAGAGCAGGTGGGTATAGGGGCCTGTTTGATTTGGAGATTCAGTGGCGGCCAAATCTCCAAATCATATTTGGCCAAATTGATTCAGGACAGTGATTTGAATCATCAAATTGAATCACTGTCCCCAAAATCAGCCAAGTCTGAATCCAGAGCGAATACTAGCTGCTTCACACAGGCCTAATAGACAGTCCATGCCTCAGAGGTTACAAAAGCAAAAAACAAAGGGTTGGGGGGAAGGGGGAGGCAGAAAGAAAACAAGAGTGCTAGCAGCAAATGTCATGTTAGTTCCATATTTCTTTTTCTTGGATGGATTTATTTAGGAAGGAAGAAAAAGAAAAAAAGGAAGAGAAAAGGGATCTGAAAAAGAAAGGGTAGGTTAAACTAAGTTAAGAGGGACAGGTATGGAATGAAGCCATGGTACATAGCTGGAAGAAGAAAGGGGCAGGAGAGAAAGTCCAAGGAAATCTGCATAAAGTTGGCTGGAAAAGTCCCATCTTTGGCAGTTTCTACTATTTCTCCTACTGGCTGGAGTCTCTGGACAATATGCCTGAACTCCAAGGAAAAACACTTTCATTTATTTATCGTGCAGTTTTTTTGTTCCCTCTCTCTAAGGCAAAAGAGAAGGACGGCCTTTTAGAGATGGTCTATACAAGGTCACGCCAGACTCTTTTGGAAGACAAGGAATTTGTATTCAGCATATCAAATACTCTGATTTTATAAAATCAATTTCAATAGTATGCAGATTTAGTTTTCCCTCTGACCCAGATGGTTTCAAAAAGTCTAACTAGTTTCCTTTCCCTTATGGCTAATTAAGAAATATATGAACACTAAATCCCATTAAAACCATGACTAAGCAAAGCCAAGGACCAGTATTCTTCCTTGTACTATGTACCAAATTAATTCTGCATAGCCCATAACTTGTAAATAAGCAACAATACAAATCTTTCTTTGGAATTATTCCAGCCAGAATTAGACAGGACCAATTGGTTTTAAAATGCCCAGGGTACATTTTTCCTGAAAGCAGGGACTGTGAGCACTCTTACATTATCCATTAAAAAAAAAAAAAAAAAAAAGAACAGAAAAGGAAAAAGGAAAGAAGAAAGAAAGGAAGGCTTGTGAAGGTTCCTAAAAAATGTTCCGTCTCGGGATTCACCTGTTCTAATGCTTTGTCTATACATACACATGATGAGTACATACGCCTACCTTTGACTCTTGGATGTTTCTTTAGCTAAGTAGGGCAGGAATCCTGAATTCAGCAAAAATATTTAAGTATTTTATACTCCCTTAGTCCACTGTATCTGCACAGCAGATGTAGCTAATTTGTTTTAAATTACACAGATGCTTCCCAAAAATAATTTTTGAGTCCCTTAAACATCACCAAGTAGCTGGCTGATGATGAACTCTACTCCTCCTCAAGTATGTGCAAGCCTTGGTATCTTTGCAAGTTTTGTTACCAGAGAAGCTACAGTACCATACACCCTCATTTTATAGAACTATGAATCAGCAAGAGCAGGATAGAGTGTTTTTTGGTTTTTGAGGGACAAAAAAAAAAGAAGGCAACTAGATTGCTAAACTAGTTCTGGTATAGTCAAGTCTTCAGTCCATGGGAGATGACTCTCTCTCAGACCGAGAAAAAATTTATATAAAATAAAAATAAATTACTTCAGCTAAGTAGCTAGAGCTGGTCAAAAAGTTATAGACAAATGAGTGATGTGACAAGGAAGAAAAAAAGGCTTTAAAATATCTACCACTTACCCTGTTCTTCCCCACACCTTTCCAGACAAGCTCAACTGCCTGCCAACACCGAGAGAGAGAGAGAGAGAGAGAGAGAGAGAGAGAGAGAGAGAGAGAGAGAGTGTGTGTGTGTGTGTGTGTGTGTGTGTCCCTGAAAGCACCTTCAGCATTTCTTCTGAGTGTTTTTTAAATAGCTCTGTACTCAAAAAAAATTTTTTTTTTAATTTAAAAAAGTGTGTCAAACAGAAAAGTAATTCACAGTATAACCCCTCCAGTACATGAAGAGATTTAGTTATAAAGAAATATACTTGCTTAAACATGTTACATATAGGTAGGCTTGGTAGGATTCCATTTTTTAAATTGGTAAAGTTTATTAAACACCAATTTCATCTCACACTCAGACTGACAAAAAAGTATTTCCATCTCTAATAATCAAAATTTATAAAACGGGGAGATAAGAAAAAGAACAGCTGATGGAGTACGTGAGGACAGGGGGAGCAGTCCTACAGAACCATGCTGACTATAGTTTGGACTAACTCCCAGAAACCCCAGGGGACTGGGAACAAAGGAGGAGGAAGTGATAAAGCGGATGAGGGAGTTACGGGTGAGCGGAGCTGGGACTGATGGCAGCTCTGCCGCTCAGCTGGTAGCAGTCCCACAGTAGTCCTACGTTTGTGGCAGCAGGCAGTCAAATTGTTCTACAGTAATAGTACACTGTCATTAATAAATTATCTGCCCCCTCCCCCCCAATTTCATGCCATCCTGAACATTTAAATGGATAGAAATCTAAATACACGCTTAACAATGAACAAATATTGATACTATCCATCTACTTTAAATTATTAAAAAAATATAAATCAAATTCTGCCAAGCCTAGTTTTAGGCTACCTCTGTAGGTTCATACAATGCCTTCAGCACAAGAGGCTTTAATAGCTTTAGTCAGATACTTCAAGTCACTGGCAATAGTTTCATTAAAGTCAATGAACTTGTACCAGTCCCTAGGTCCAGCTATGCTGTTAAGCAGAACGCAGGTCAGAGTGGTATCTTAGAGACTACATGGTACAGAGTGGTATCAGCTTTGTTAGGCAACAGCCTTTACTTCTCTCTCTGGTGTTAAGGGGAAAGTAATATTTCCATTTCACTAGATGGCACTCTTGCACTCTGAACTAAATCCATGTTTCTGCACAGTGCCAAAGACTGCTGCAGTACTGCAGGTAACATTTTATCATATTATACATATATTGCAAGAATGGGAGTTATTTAGCCTCACTCAAATCAGTTACTCAATTGGGTAAACCCTAACCACAAACTAAATTTCCCCTTTAACTTTAGGTTCCTCTCCTAAGCCTTTTATATTAAATCACTGTATTCAAGAGCTGCTAGGTTTCTCCTCCAAATGGGAAAGCATTTCAAAGTTGGATGATATGCTCCCTCTGTACGTACGTACACTGTTTATAATATTCTTTGGCATTCTTTCTTTAAAATAGTAATATGATAAAAACATAAGACTATTTTACAGGAAGTAGAAGAAGACTACAGAGCACACACTCTTCTACACTGATTTGGATGTTATCTATTTGTTAATGTCAAAATAGAATCCTCATGCCAATAGATTACTGGTGTACTCTCATCTCTTCCTCAAACTGGAACTGGCACAAAGGCCTATAATTCCCTTTTTCAGACCTTTTGAAAACACAAAACTATACTAGTTTAACTAAAAACAGCTTTTAAAAATCTACTTCGCTAAACTGATAGAAGCCCTTGATTGTTATTGTTTTCAAAATGGCTTATTTAACAAAACAGAGCTAAATCCAAATTAAATGGGATGTTGTTGTGATCCACTTCAGCTAAAGTTCATCCTTTCTTCTCTGACAAATTTTTTCTCCTAACAATTTTCCTAAGCAGCTAACCAGCATCACTTATCTTAGCCACTTAACATCTAGTGAAAATACTTTTCGGTTTGCAGGGGAAATTAGAGAGATGTCCTATGCAGGTGGTATGCGTTCCAAAACAGTAAAAAGCAGCTCAGGCTGCAGGTCCGCTTGGGAGCAGTTGCTATTAAAAGCTGCCCTGTTACCTTAAATAGCTAGGATTATCCGAGTAGGATTATTTCTTTTATGCCAAGACTACAGTGAAAGAAACAACGTTTTTGCCAGTTCCAGGTTAGATCTACTTTTAAACAGTGAACCAAGCAGAAGATGAGAGGTGACTCAAAAGAGCTAGATATCTCAAGTAAAAAACATCTAACATTAAGTCAGAGACTTACCAAACCAAATCTAGTCCAAGATATTTTAATAAATCAAACCTTGCTGGAGTAAATTGTTCTCTGCATCTAATGATGTCAATGTGTTTAATATGCTTTAATAAATGAAATCCTCTCAAATCTCTCCTCAAAAATAGGGGATTTATTTATTCTACTTTTACAGATAGGAAAAAAATGAAGGCACTGGAAAACATCCAACATTTCAAAAGAACTCACTGACAAAGGCCACATACTTGCATTCAGTTTCTACTAGGAGAATTGCTGTTCTCCTGGTAGGAAATAAAAGTTTGCAGAAGTTCAGACTTTTTTTTCCCCCCAGAGCTTCAGGAACAACCAGGGTTAAATCATTCCCATGTGAATTTCTCTTCGGAGACTAAACATCTGCACACCTTCCTCTGGCTTAACTCCTGTGGGGGACCAGGAGGACTGGAGCTGGAAGAACGACTCTCATCCCCTTCCAGGACTGGGGGCCCCTGGTCTGGGGAGAGTGCAGAGGGCATCTGCTCTCCCCCTCCCATAGGTGGGAGTGAAGGGGAGCAGCCCCAGCTGCTCCTCGCCTGCTTGTTATACTGGAAGTTTGGGTGCAAGTTAAAAAAAAAAGGGGGGGGGGGAGGGGAGGTTTTACAATTCCACTCCCTCTGCTCGGTGGCTCCCAGGCACTTCCTGTTTGCTTCCTCCTGCTCCCACTCCTCCCCAACTCAGCTAAAGGGCCCCTTAACTCCCAACCCCTCCAATAACATGAAGTGAAACAAGGCAGGCTGCTGTGCTTCTTCAAAAGTCTCCCAGAGCCCTGCCATAGCAACTAAGTGCTCCTGCCCCACGCCCTGAGGGCAGGCTGTCAATTAATGGACTCCCCTAAGAGCAGGAGTGGCCAAGGGAGCAGCCTTCTAGTGCTTCATGGCTAGAGCACATAAGAACTGCCATTTGCTGGGTCAGACCATAGGTCCATCTTGTCCAGTATCCTGAGTCACAATGGCAGAGAGTGAATGCTGAAAAGGAGAGCAAACTGGGTATGACCAGAGTTTTTTTTCCATTTCTAGTATGCATGGTCTAGGAAAGCTCTCCAGCCATAGGGCTGGGGAAACATCTGTACAGTCCAACTCCTGAGCTATCTTTCTACAAAAAGAAATTTCCAGTTTGTTCATTCCCACCACTACAGACAATGATTCAATTGGTTCAAGGGAGCAATGTCCTGACTAGCTATTGAGTGTGAATGGCCGTTTCATCCACGTTTGTGTTGACAACTGGATGAGTGATGTTTTACAGATGAACCCTCCTCAATTAGGTCCTTTGTCATGGTAAACCATGAATTAAATGGACCAGGTAAGAGTTGCCAAAATGTGACTTTTGGTAGCTTAACTTCAGACAAAACAGAACATGGATCAGTTGGTCTGGTAATGACAATAGGGAAGTGTGCCTTAATCCCCAAATCAACTCCAATTCATTTAACAGCTGCAGCTTTCCAAATGACTGTTCATACAAGGTCTTTGTCAGAGACAAAATTTTGTCAACAGCAGTAGTAATGGGCTAAATTCATTCCAACTGTAGAGTATGCAAGGTCATCTTTCCAGAGTCTGTATTGTAGAGCTAGCAGTATATTTGTATCTTTTCCCATTTGTTTTTCCAGACTAAGTACTTTAACAAACTACAGCTTTATACCTGTAGCCATAATTTGGCCCAGCTCTTATCTGGTTATCAACAGTATCAAATGAGGTAGTGGCACTTCCCAAACAAAGGTCTTCTATATTTATCTTTCACATCAGAACTGGCTACTCACTTCTGCACACTACAGATTGTTTGTGCCTGCTAAGACCCAGCTACCTAAGTAGGAGAGCAGTTTTGCTCATGTCTGTAAAGTCAGAGGCATTCAGGCAACACCCTCACTCTGGCCCGAATGTTGCTGCTTATTTTGCTAGCGTATTATTTTTGGAGTTACAAGCTTCCTCCCAAAAGTCATGTGAAGTTTTGTTTGTTAGTTGGGAACTTCAGCTACTGCCTATGTAGGAATAAATGCCTGCTGACAAAGATGAAACTATATCTGCATAATAAAATGCAAGAACAAAACAGCTGCCTGTAAGTCTAGAGAGATGTCTCTAGTATCATCATCAGAACTTAAAGGATGTCTTCATTACTGCTGAATGAACATTGTTTGGTACGTACTTTTGATTTCCAAGAAAAATAAATTCAGCCTGAACTGGAGTTCAGGCAACAGTAGAACACCATAGAAAGCAACAGAAAATCTGAAAATGTATCAGGGGTGTAGGTTGTAGCCACGTTGGTCTAAGGACATAGGCAGACACGGTTCTTTGGGTGAATCTGATATCTTTTATTAGACCAACTTAAATAGTTGGAGAACAATTTTTAAGCAAGCTTTTGGGTTCAAAAACCCTCCGTCAGGCTAAGGACTAACTTCCTTAGCCTGACGGAGGGTTTTTGAACTCGAAAGCTTGCTTAAAAATTGTTCTCCAACTATTTAAGTTGGTCTAATAAAAGATATCAGATTCACCCAAAGAACCTTGCCTGCAATTGTATCAGGTACTTACAAGCCTAACAGTTTGCAAAGAATCCAGTCCCTCAGCAATTTTCAAAACAGGCTCTCTCATTGCTTGGAAAGGACGTACCACACATTTGAAATTCCTGCTGTCCTGTCACCTAGAAAATTACTCACCACAACAGAGTCCTGGCTTGTTGAGGCCTTAAAAAAAAAAAAAAAAAAGGAGGCTCAACTGCTCTTATATCCATAGCTAGTCTTTGTACAGATGACTGTGGCAGAGTTGGCAAGACAAGATCCTTGCAGATCATCTGCCGGTATGATTGTGTCTTTAACAGGATTTACAGTGTTCAGATTTCACAGACGAGCCCTCCCACTCAGGTCACCCGAGTAACTGGCCAAAGGGACATTTGAGACAGAAATCTTGAACACAGGGGGATCCAATGTGGATTATTACTGGAATCTTATATTCCCTGGTGGCATCTTCAGTCTTTCCTTAGTGTTACATTCCACACAGAGGGCCGGAAAAAGATCTAGAACTAAGTTGAGGAAACTATTCCCTTTACCTTGCAAATTCCAGACTGGAATTGGAAACTACAGTGCTGCTTGAATTTAAAGGAAAATTTCCCATGAGAAAAAAGCCCAACAGAATCCCTTTAATCATTTGGCTCTAATTCAGTTTTTCATTTTTAACTTTAATTAGCTTTGTCTATATAACCATTTGGGGAAGTTAGATAGCCAAGCCAAGCAAAAAATGACAGAACCAGGAAGTGGAGAACGCACATGCACCAGCTTTTTTTTCAATCCAGTTTTTCAACTGTACAATATAGCAAAAGAAGTGAGGACAGGAAGGAGAGATTTGAGGTCAACCCAGTGGAAATTAGTTTCAACTGACAAGGAAGCTAAGCTGGAGAGTAGAAATAAAGTTCAAATCTCATTTACGAGTGCATTATGCAGCCTGGTGGGGACCTTTTATACTAGAAACACTAGGCTTTTTCTCAGAGATCCTGCAAGGGCACAGATACTTTTCTAGAGGTCTAAGCTTGCTTCAGACAAAAAAAAAAAATACGTTTCCTGCCCTGGGCAGAAAAAAAACACGTAGAAAGTTCTTTTCCTCTGTTCCTCAATCTACCACTCCCTTCACTACTCAAGTATTTAGTACCAAAGGTCTAGCCTACACTTAAGCATTTTACTATCATAGTATTTTTATTAAAGGATATGTTCATTCTTACACGCAAAAAACCCAAAAATGAATACCACTACGTTGGCAGAAAAGTCTCTTATTCCCCTTCCTATCCAGGGAGCTGCACAACTTCAACCATACAGAGAAAACCTTCTACCTTAGAGAAGGCCTTCATGTTTCTAAATATTGGACCAATAAGTAAAGCAACACCGCTGTTTTAATGGAAGGTAAAGTTAGAAAAAGTGTGGAGATTTTTTTTTAACTTGTTCAGCAGAGAGGCGTCTACAAGAAGGGGAGCTGAAGTCTTGTAAACCTCTACGCAGCAGAGTTCAGGCAGTATCTCTTCTAATGGCAAATTCAAGGCCTTTCCTATGCAGAAGTAATTTTATATTCCTGCAGAATGTGATTATTAATATGGATTAATAAAGGGCTTGTGGCTTACACCAATGCAATTTCACACCATCATACTTAACCTTGCTTAAAAAAGGAGTCACACCAAAGAATACCTCATATGGCCAAAGACAATGTTTTCACATTGTACAGATAGTAATTTGGTACAGTACAACTGGCTCTGTATAGCTATGTAGGTGACAGGGCAGTGGGGGCAGACCCGAATGTCACATCAAACTAGACAAAGCATAAAATCCTACTCAAAAACTCCACAGATTTTTCTTTTGCTCATCCTTGGGAATAGAAGTTAACAGATTCTCAGGCACGAATCAAATACAGTAAAGCTCATTTAACAGGTTCTATGAAATGTCGAATAACCCACTTATATATACAACCCTGCAAAATCTTTTTCTGTATCATAAAACAGATGAATATAGTTTTGTTTGGTAGTTCATCTCAATTAGCATTGTTTACATGAACGTATGGTCCCCACTCACACCATAAGCAACCTTTTTTGTGCAGTCAATTTTTAAGTGACCATACTTGCAAAGAACCAATCAATTTTTTCAAGAGCCAAAACAAAGACAATAAAGGGGAAGAAGTATTCCCCTTTCTTGTCTAATTCCCCTCCCAATTACTATAACTATTATTGTAAAAATTATGCAATGTTCTAAAGTTGGATTTGATGTATTCAGCTAAATATTATTTTTGGAAAACTTTGAGATTCTGATGCCATAACAGCAGTGATATATAAACAAAGGGTTTGAAATACAACTCACCCAAAATACATATGGAGAACTTTCACTTTGGGGGAACTTTTGATTCTGCAGAATCTAAGTGGTTATTTAAAAGTATCTATCTGGTTGAATAATTAAGCTGGTATCTGAAAAGCTAAGGAATTTGAGGCAGACTGTCCTAGATCTGAAGACATGACTCTCCTGTCCTTGCTGCCGAGACGCTGAGTATAGCGGAGTGAAAGCAGACCAAAATGGTTCTATTCAGGAGTTGAACTGAATCTTGTCTAGTTCTTTTTCACCAAGGACCCTTCCCATTGGAGGAAAAACATATACGCACACAAACCTGGATAGAAGCAGGTTACCAAGAACTTCACAGGAACCAAGATGCTTGGCAAGGAGAAAGTGAAATAGGAAAATATACTTTGTAAGTACATGAAGTATTGTAGGGATCAGGACAGGAAGGAGGTTAAAAGTGGTGGGGGGACAGGGGAACCACAGGAAATAAACTGACCAAGAAGAGAAATGAAAATTAAAGAAAGGAGGAAAAGGTGGTAAAACAAAAGAATGACCGAGAAATATATTCTTACAATTTAACACCTTAAAAGTGGGGGGTGGGTACATTTTAGGTACAATATTTAATTGTAGCAGTCTAACACAGTACCCAACTGCCTTACACTGTAATCAGAACATAGTTTCTGGAGTACAAATATCCAACTTACCTGCCATTTTTGTTGGTGTAAGTTGCTAGGTAACCATGATCTTCCCAGCTGTGAATTGTTTCTGTCATTCTCTGCTGTTGAAAAATGGGCTGTAGACCTTTAAGAACGGCATTGCAATCAGCTGAAAGATCAAAGAGGGAAATACATAATCAGCTGCGATATTCTCACATAATTTCCTCCATCTGCTTCTTTAATACAAGGTTGGTTATTTTTAAAAAGTAGTTGTATAGTTCTTCAAAGCAACCTGAATTACTATATATACTATGTACCACATCTTCCCCCATTCCTCTCATTGGAACAACAACACTTGAGTTTGCAACTATACAAATCATCTGAATGCAAAAACAAAACAAAAAAAAATGTAAATCTTTATGCATCATATCCCCTTATTATATGTTCCAGGACTAAGAAATTCTACTATAGGAGATGATTTGAGTCAGGCTGTTTCCTACTGTGCTAAATATCAACATCTAAAGGGAGATTTGTTTAGTTTTTCAGGATTACCATTATTCATTTACTTCAAAAAGAAGACCTCAGTCTTCTTTATGTGACTCTTAAGCAACTAAAATAGTAAGGATGATCATAATGACTATTACACTGAAATAACTGGAGATTATTTAGGACTTCTGACATTCTTTTAACATTTTCTGATACAGCAGGATGGGCACAGGCAAATTTTTCACCTGTTCCTTCTTGGTTCAACAACAGGGTTTTTTTTAAGAGGGAAAGCTGAGTTGCCAAAAGGATAAGACAGCTCTAACTTGGGTGTGTAAAGAACAAGGAAAGAAGGATTAATAAATCATTTTTTTCTCCTCTCAAAATTACTGCAGACTATTCACTCCTCTTTTCCACCCAGTGACTGTAGAAACTGGAAGAACATCTGTTCACCAGTGCACCCCAAGGGAAAACAAGATCCAGCAGACAAACTTCTGGAAAACTGTTTTAGGCTGGACATTAGGAAAAATTTATTTACCATCCAAGTCCCCAGGGCCTGGAATAGACTCCCCACAGAAGTGGTGCAAGCACTTACTCTGGACACTTTTAAGAAACACTTGGATGCTTATCTTGCTGGGATCATTTGACCCCAGCTGACTTCCTACTCCTTGGGCAGGGGGCTGGACCCAATGATCTTGCAAGGTCCCTTCCAGCCCTAATGTCTATGAAATCTATTAAATCAATCTGTAGTGCTATGTTAAGACACCAGTTTCCTACCATTCAGGTCTCAACCAAGCACTGACCTCCACGTGCCATGCAGAAGTTCGGTTGTCTGTCACTCAGAACAAAGGAAATTCAGGTTTCCATAGACGTAAGATACAAAATACAATGGAAAAGTCTTATGGCCAATTTCCTCAGAAGTTCTCATTTATTTATATAATTGTCTTATCCCCCCAAAAATGGAGGAGTAGAGTCATTATTACCTTAAATAAAGGTGGGGGAAGGACATTATTATCTGCCAACTGTAATCAAGTTATTTATATCCGACGTGTATTATCCATATTCTGTTATACCAATGATTCTGGTAAACTTACATTTTGGTTAGTTTTGCCCCAATCTGCATGTGATGGAACTTAAGGTGCTAGTCAGACATAGGTAATTTTCTTTAAAACAACCCTTTGAGAGAATCAGCATGTGTAGCTCCTTTATATATAAGCAAGCAGATCCTCTAAACCAACTATCACATGACAAGACAAGTCATAACCTGGATTAACAGCCCTTATACAGGGGGAAACTGACTGAAACAGTTACAGTAAAATTATTCCACTATGGTTATACCAATAAAAATCCCACCCCCCCAAATATTTTTTTAAATTCAAAAATAATATCAGCTCATGTCAGAATAAATTTAGGCTGGGACAAGTAAATTTCCCATGTCCCTGCACACCAAGTAAGCCCTACAAATCCAGAATCTCTGCCTGCAGGTATGAAGATCAGTAGATCCACAACTCCCAAACTTCCCTGCCCCATGCATTGCCATCTTAAAAACAATCTGTCAAGTGAATGGATGGAACCTCAAGCTCACATAACTCAGTAATACATTTCGCGAACCCTTGCACTTGCCAACCCTATTATTTAGGACACATATATACAGATGTTACATGCTGGCAATCATCCATAAAAATTACCAGAGAGGCCAAAATATGTAAGAGGAACAAAACTCTCATTCTTCTGGATAGCATCAAAGAATGATCTTATTTTACCAACTTTTCTCTGGACAAATTAAAGCTGGGAAGACAGAGCTTCCAAATCTAATATTAGATGAACATTATCCAATGAAGCAAGAGATAACATTTATCTCCCATTTCACATTCATTAATTTCCTATGCTGCAATTTATGCTTAATTAGAGGTTCTGTCAGACAGCAAAGAATAATTTAATTGCTGATAAGGCAACAATTAGTTTGTTGCTTTGTCAGCTGGGGCTGGGATAAGCTGCCCAGCCAGGATGGGGGGGCTCGGGACTCAGGGAGTGGGGTGGGTGCTGCCACCACTTGCCCAGCCAGGACGGGGGGTGCGGGATGAGGGCACGGCGGTGCTGGGAGCAGGGGCTATACCCTGCTGCTGCTTGCCCCCCTTCCACCCAGAGTGAGCTGTGCCTGCATTGATTTTCACCCCCCACCCCCAGATGATCAAGTGGCAGCAGGGCATAGCCCCCGCTCCCAGCACTTCTGCGCCCATATCCTGCACCCCGGCTAAGCAGTTTATCCCAGCCCCTGCCCTTCCCTCCCCTCTCCGCCCACTACAATCGACTTACCAGCTGGAGGCAACTGTGTCCAGCATGGTGAGGTCTGCTGCCTGTTAGTCTATGGCTCAATCTCCAAAGAGGCACTGAATTTTTCCAAATCAATTTAGAGGCTTCTGATTCTATTTGGTCTTTTAATTGGTCTCCCTGGAGATTAAGCCGCCAAATCGAGCCAAACCTCCTCCAAATCGAATCATATGTATATGGTTTCCTTTTCCAGTCCCACAATACTTTCAGGTGAAGGTATAATTCAAACACTATTATGAAAGAAGGCTTTATGCAAGGATAGGTAACCACTGGCATGCATGCCAATTAGTGGCATGTGGAGACATTTTCCCTGGCACTTCAGGAAGCGTGTGAGGAAATTGTTTAAAAAAAAATATTTTTTAATTTGCTGCTCAGATCTCTCCAAAGCAGCCAAAGGTGCCAGTGCCACGGCAGGCACCAGGGGTGGAGTCAGGAAAACAGAGGCAAGGACAGTCTGAGTTCTGCTGCCCTCATGCCATGCCTAGGGTTGCCAACTCTGACTGAAGCTATTCTGGGAGGTTTTTTTCCCCAACATGACATAACGTTAACTAAATAGCTAATGTAATGTAAATCTCCAAGACTGCTTTCAGTAATCAGCAGGAGATGGATGTCGATTCCGGTAGACTTCCGGCCAATCCGGGAGGGTTGGCAACCCTAGCCATGCCCCCCAACCTGACCCAGCCCAGCCCATGGAGGGGAGCTGTGGGTGGGCAGAGCCAGGACCAGAGCCAGGGCCAGGCAGGCGCTCCAGAGGGCCGATGCGCTGGAGGCTCCCAATGGGTGGGCAAAGCCCTGCACCTGGCCTGGGCTCAGGTAAACAGACACCCCATCCCACCCAGGCGAGGGCAGCATGGGGGTGCCGAGCACCAGGCTTGGGTGTTTGGGGCAGGATCAGAGCAGCACAGAGAGAGGCAGATGTGGGGGAGGCGCCGTGGGAAGGCTAGCCCAGCCAGGCCCTTGGGAAGGTGGCAGCTGGAGCAGAGCAGGGCCAGGTTAGAAGCAGGGCCCTGTGGGCTCAGGGACCCAGCGGCACCCAAAGCGGGGCTTGGCCCAGCCTGCATAGTTCAGTGAGGATTGGGTGCAGCCACCCTGCCCATGAGGAGACACTGCCTGGCCAGGGCAGGATGCCAAGCTCATGGGGCTCCACCTCCCTGTATGCTGGGCACAGCATGAGTGGGGTGGACCCACCCCTGGTGCAGTGACCCAGCCACAGGAGCCTCCCCAGGCTCCAGGAACAGCTGCTGTGGCTACCCCAGCCTTGCACTCACAGATCCCCTCCAGAGACCGGGGCTGGGGCAAGCGCCGTACAGGGCTGCTGCGCTGCAGGCTCCCAGCCAGCTTGGCCCCAAGTGCCACCTGTGGCAGCTGTTCCTAGGGCCCAGGGGGCTCCTGGGGCCAGGCCCCTGCACCAGGGTGGCTTTGCCCCACTCACGCTGTGCCTGGCATGCAGGGAGACCAAGCCCAGAGCCAGAAGCCCCCCAAGCATGGCATCCTGCCCTGGCCAGGCAGCATCCCCTCTCAGGCAGGGTGGATGCAGCCCATCCCTGTGGAGCTGTGTGGGCCAGGCCCCACCTCAAGTGCCGCTGGGCACCCCTGCCCACCCACCACAGTCCATGTCTGCAGAGCCCCTGGGCAGGCCCCACTTCCCACCCAGCCCCTGCTCTCCTCTGGCACCTCCCCCACCACCATCCCTCCATCACCCGGCTCCTGCCCCAAGCGCCCAGCGCCCCGGTGCTGCCCTCACCTGAGTGGGACAGGGAGTCTATCTGCCCAAGCCCTAACTGGGCCCCCCACAATGGCCCTGGGCCCAGGCTCCCCCCTGCTCCAGGATCGTCAGGAAGGCCTAATTGCCCCAGCTCTGGCAGCTGCTGCTAGTGTGTCACCATCTCCACCTCCCTCAACCAGACACTGCCCTGGACCAACGGGTCAAGCTGCAGCTGGTAGCGGTGGGAGACATGAGTGGTGAGGAACATACCCTCTTTCTCCTTTTCCTTTCGCCTTTCCTTTTCTTTTCTCTCTTCCCTTTCACCTCCTCTCTCTCCTCTTTTCTTTACCTCTTTCTCATTTTCCCCCTTCTCTCATCACAACATGCTTAACAAAAAAGAATACACGAGAACAAAGGTAATTCATGAAGTTTTATTTATTGCTACCAAGTTTAGACTTTTTAGAAAACCTGGTATTTACTGTTAAAAAAGCAACATTTACAATTATTAACTGTATTAATATGCAGTGCATCCTGTCATGTAGCCCCCATCCCAGTTTTGTTTTTCTGACACACCAGCACTCTAGGACCTTACAAGGTAGACATCACAGGTTTTTTCGACACTTCAGCCAAAACTGCTGCCTACCTCTTGTTTTATGGTTCAACTGTGAGTGCTCCAATTCCTGTATACATCAGCACTTGCTGGGCACTAATTCTGCTACAGTGGCTCCATGGAAAATTCATTTCAACATCTTTTGGTTTAAAGATTGATGACAGAACAGTTTCTAGTCATTCTTGTCCTTCCTTCCTGCCTCCCTCCCTCCACACTTCCGCCCCATACTCCTTACTGTCTCATCTGTTTCAGTTCTATTTCATTTTCTTCTTTCACAGCCTCTGCAAAAGCATCACAACAATGCTGCTGGAAGACCACTTAGCTTAACTGCCCAAACAGGTTTTTTCCAGACCTGAAGAACATGAAAATTCCTAAATTCTAGCCCTCATCTCATTATCTTGCAGGGATTGTTTCAGGAGCAGGGTTTTTTTGTTTGTTTTGTTTTGTTTTTTAAGGAAAAGGATGGAGGAGAGAGCAAATGATAGTGAGATTGGAAAAGACAAGGAATGTCAACGCTTTCAATTTAGCAGCAGTTCTGCTTGTTGGATGTCAGTTGCAAGGACCATTAAACTAGGGAATGTCCTGCTGGGTGGCACGGAAGCGGAAAGGGATCTTGGAGTCCTAGTGGACTCCAAGATGAACATGAGTCGGCAGTGTGACGAAGCCATCAGAAAAGCCAATGGCACTTTATCGTGCATCAGCAGATGCATGACGAATAGATCCAAGGAGGTGATACTTCCCCTCTATAGGGCGCTGGTCAGACCGCAGTTGGAGTACCATGTGCAATTCTGGGCGCCGCACTTCAAGAGGGATGCGGATAACCTGGAGAGGATCCAGAGAAGGGCCACTCGTATGGTTAAGGGCCTGCAGACCAAGCCCTACGAGGAGAGACTAGAGAAACTGGACCTTTTCAGCCTCCGCAAGAGAAGGTTGAGAGGCGACCTTGTGGCTGCCTATAAGTTCATCACGGGGGTACAGAAGGGAATTGGTGAGGTTTTATTCACCAAGGCACCCCCAGGGGTTACAAGAAATAATGGCCACAAGCTAGCAGAGAGCAGATTTAGATTGGACATTAGGAAGAACTTCTTCACAGTTAGAGTGGCCAAGGTCTGGAATGGGCTCCCAAGGGAGGTGGTGCTCTCCCCTACCCTGGGGGTTTTCAAGAGGAGGTTAGATAAGCATCTAGCTGGGGTCATCTAGACCCAGCACTCTTTCCTGCCTATGCAGGGGGTCGGACTCGATGATCTATTGAGGTCCCTTCCAACCCTAACATCTATGAATCTATGAAACCATGCCAAAAATTCTTTTCTTGTGATAGTATCCTATCATTTTAGCCCAAGACCATTGCTAAAAGGCTGGGCCCAAACCCAAGCATCACTTGGAATTCTGTAGCCACAGTCCGAAATACAAGAAACATAGCTAATGTTAGCCAAATACAACAGGAGCTTTGCTACACTAAGCCAAATTTACTTTTAGCCTGTAAGGGGCTTAACTGGCAATCCAAAATTAGGCCAGCCATTATACACTATGCATCAGTACAATCCAGGCAAGCCACTCGACTCTCCTCCCCATGGAGGAGCTTGTTTAAACTTCCCCAAGCTCTATTTTAGCCATGTAGATCCCAGGTACGTTCGAGAAAAGAACCCAAGATACATCAGTAGTTCATCCTGTGTCAATTTGAACATGGTTTCGGACTCTTAATGGCATCACTCTCATGGCCCTTTGCAAAAGGAAAAAGAAAATGAATTTGGAAATGATTCAATATTGATTTTGGAAAATTCTAAGATTTGTGTGTTAATAATTATTCGGTTTATTGAATCACCTTGTTATTGAGTTCAAGTGGCTGCTCATTCTATTTGTCTCAACAAAGAAAAGATTGAATTCCTTAAAACCCATTGCAAGGTATATTAACAGTAAATCCAAAATTGGTCACCAATTCATTATCATCATCATCATCTGTACACATCATTCTTGCTAGCCAGATGAATCAAATGTAATAAGAACGCAGCATGCTCCTCCAGTTCTAAGCACTACTCCCCTGCCCCTCGTAATTAATGCTGATGTAAAACGTGCATTGTTTTAAAAGTTTCCTGACACAAAACTATATAAGTTTAAACAGTGGGTTGGGAAAGCCACAATTTGAGAGACCTTAGGCTAGTCCAGATGTATAAACTGCTAATGAACAGCAGGATTTTTTTATAATGGCTCCACTATTAAGTATGGCTCTTCACCATTTCACTACCATTTTGTCCTCTTATAGTTTAGCAGTACCATTCTAGCAGTACCATTCTGCATCTTAAATTAAAAAAAAACATGTGCATCTAACAACATATTTGGCAGTAAATACACCTTTCACAAACGGGGTTGGAGGTGGGAGGGTATTACAGTTGGCTTCCCTCCTCCTCCTATTTAAGTGAAAAATAAATATGTATGTATGTATATATGTACATGAGACAGGAATTAAAATGTGTTAATAATATAAGAGGTACATTTTCCTTTAAGTGACAGTAGACAATATTTCTGACCACAACTCTGAGGATATTAAGGTTCTGTATGGACATCTATTTATTACCTGAGCATATAACAAGACAGGAGCTTATAAAACCAGGTACCTACAACTACAAGGAGGCTGTAATTTTCAGAATCAGCTGTAATCAGGGTGAGAGAGTACAT
Organism: Alligator mississippiensis; assembly: GCF_030867095.1. Classification (NCBI taxonomy): domain Eukaryota; kingdom Metazoa; phylum Chordata; order Crocodylia; family Alligatoridae; genus Alligator; species Alligator mississippiensis. The sequence continues at coordinate 317,494,196 of NC_081824.1, forward strand.
ATAAGACTGTCCTTAAAAACAAAAAACAGAAACCTTGGTTTCCCAGTTTTCTGTTCTTTTACGAGCATTATTTACAGCATTCTCCCCAGCCCGCTGCCAGGCAGTACTGTAGCTGCAAAATCTTAAGCAAATTTGCTTCCCCAGGAAAATCCTCAGATTTTGTAAAAATTCTTTAAAGCTAGTGGGACCAAAATCCTAGTGAATTTCACAACCCTGGATTCTAGAGAGATCCCATGACCCAGGGCAGATACTGCAGTGACTACTAGCCCACCTCTCTACACCACAAACCTCCCTAGAAAGAAGATAATGCTCAGGGATCTGGCTTTTCCATTTCCCATGGAAAAAAATGGATTAAAACTGTGTATTTTACTTTTACCAGAGGCAAATGTGGATTTCTTATTTTACCGGAGAAAACTGCAGATTTTGCAGTTTTGCAACAAGCCCTCTGCAGGCTGGCATAGTTCCAGCCTGAAGGGAGCTGCAGGGGGGGAGGGGATGTGGGAGGAGGGCAGCCAGGAAGGGGGTGCCATGTGCAACATGGCCACCAGGCAGCCTGGAGAGCAGCTCCTGCAGGTAAATTGGAAGCATGGGCAGGATTGAGGCCCCCATAGGGAGGGAGGCAGTTAAGCAGGTCTGGGGCTGGGACTGCTGCCCAGCGTGTGCAGGGCTTAGGGCCACAATGCATGTCTGCAGGCCACAGCAGGGAGCGGGGGCATGGCCATGGGAAGCTCATCCGGGGGGGGTTGGGGGTGGCTCCCCCCCGCTGTGTGCACTCCCAGGGGGCAGAGGGGACCCACGTCTCTGTGCATGGGATGGGGATGGCGCACTGACCACATCAGGCTCAAGCTCCTACCCTGCTGCCCTCCCTTGGGCCTCCGCAGCCTGGTGTGTGACTGGTGCCACAGGGAACAGTAAAGCCACACAGGAAGCTGCCTGCTGCTGTAAGCTCCATGCTGCCTGCATCCCCTGCATGCAACCCTGCACTGCCCCCCCGCTGCAGCTGTGCAGGCAAGGAACACCTCGCCAGGGAAGCGTAGAGCTCTCAGCAGCAGGCAGCTTCCTGCACAGCTCTGTTCTTTGTGGCACCGGTCATGATTGCTGGGCTGCAGAAGCCCCAGGGGAGGGCAGCAGAGTGAGAGCCCGAACCTGAAGTGGGCAGCAAGCAGCCTCGGCCCCATGCACAGATCTGGGGGGTGTGGGTCCCCGAGCCCCCCCCAGGAGTGCATGCTGCGATGAGGAGCAGCCCCCCCTGCCTGAGCCTGCAGTGGGTAGGCAGCAGGAAGGGAGCCCGGCTCCACTCCATTGCAGCACCCACTGCCTCCAGCCAGGGGCAGGGGGCTGTGGACTCAGGTCCTGGGCCTCAAAGCCTTGGCGGCTGGGAGTTGAGGGCTGGGGGAGCAGGAGCTGTAGGTGGGGGCTTTCATTTTAATTGCGGATTTGGGGTTTTTAAATCAGACAGTGCAATTTATCAGAGAATTTGCAATTTTTTAATCAGAGAAAACCAGGATCCCTGATGATCAACCAATGAAAAAGGAACAAACAAACAAATACCCCCAAAAGACCCAAGTCACCAGTCCTCATCAAGGACATGCTAGCACCAGATAAGCCTTCTGCAGGCAAACTAAACTTTGAAAATGTACATATACATGTATCAAAGTCTATTTTGCACTTTCCAAAGTCCTCTTGCACAGTATTGTAAAAGCCCTTCATTATCACAGGGTAGGAAAGATTATTTAAAACGAGTTATACAAGAATATTGTGAGCCTTCCAAAAAAGGATTCAGAATATTTCTCATCTGAAATGGAGGTACTTCATTGTTATGCAATTTGAGAAAAACCCTAAGGAACACAACAGTTTACAAATCCCCATTCTAATATGAGCATTTGGTACTCCTCTGAATAAACAAGCTAGTTTACCTCAGGCTGTGAGAAAGTGCCAGTTAAAAACAAATGAGCCTGGAGACAAACGTCTCTCCCACCACTATGTTTTGAAGCATTCTGTACTCAGTTAGAAAAGCGCCACAGGAAAAGGCTTGGTTTTGTACCCTCTAGCTCAATGCAGGCACAGAACTACAGGAAACATTTACACCAACACTATACCGGAGTTTTGAGTTGTTCACAAGTGCAGATGATTAAAAAAGAAGAAGAAGAAGAAGAAGAAAAATACAAATTCATTCCTATTGTTTCAATTTGTTCTATACTTCTGAAACAGGCAGAGAGCATTTGTGGTGATTGATGGAGCAGGGTGGGGAAGGGAAGTAGGTGGAGATGATCCAGCACTCTTCAATACCACATGGAAAAAGCAAGTCAACACTGGACCTTCCCATACACCTGCTGTATTCTGTTACATTCCTCTATTCTTTAACAGGAGGCAGGTTCCAAGGACAGTTCCTCTTCTCTCCCCCAATAAATCTGCTCAGCAATTGTGAAACTCTAAAAATAAACTACTAAAACAGGAACGTAAAGATTACACACTAAGTACAGGGCACTACAAGTGAGTCTCTTGAAATATTCACAGTACTTATCATAGTAATGTCTCAGCCAAGTTGGAGCTAATACATAATGCAATATAAATACATACAAAAATAATGTAAAAGCAACTGCCAGAGAAAGCAGAAGTTAGTTCTCTTTACCTTGTCTTTTCAAATTAGAAATAACAGCTTTTGACTTTGCTATTTTTTCCATCCCCCCGCCCCAAAGCACTGTTGTAGACCAGGAAAAATTGAGAGAAGTAAAAAAGAAACTGAAAATGCAAGCAATTTAGAAAGTTTAGATTAAAAACAAAGGCCTTCCCCATTGAAATGAAGGTAACCAGCAAAAGCTCCTGCTCTACTCCTCTAACAAACTGCAACCTGTATATGTGTATGTTAGGAGTAGCTGGTGGAAGCTCCATCCTTCGAGGTTTTTAAAACCTGGCTAGACAAACCCTTGGCGGGGATGATCTAGTTGGGGGTGGTCCTGCTCTTGAGTAACCACCTTTTCAAAATGGAAAGGCAGGACACATGCCTGCCTGTCCCTCATGGATAAAGCAGAGATGAGTGGGGTGGGGGTGGATGCAGGTTGCCCGCTGTGGGCTCGGTGCCCCCTGCCCTGCTGCCCTTCCCCAGGGAGCCCTGCACTGGCCACGCGCCCCCTGCCTGTCCAGCAGCAGCAGGGGGCACAACTCCATGCCACTGCCTGCCGGCTGCTGCCAGGCAGGCAGGCAGGCAGGGGTTACACAGCTGGCACAGGACTACAAAGGGAAAGGCAGCAGGGTGGGGAGCCCCAAGCCTGCAGCAGGCAACTCGCATCTGCCCCCACCCTACACACAAATCTGAGGGGGCATGTGCCCCCATGCCTCCCCAGGAGACGCATGCAGCAGCATGGAGCTGCCCCTACCATGCACTCCTTGGACAAGCCACCTGTGGCTCCGTCCCACTCCCCAGCCCGGCCCTGGGTCCCATGCACTGCCCCAGCCACACTCCCTCCCTCACCATGGGGGCCTCTATCTGCCCCACCCCCGCCCCTCCCCATAGACTTTCCTGCAGGGAACTGCTCAATGCTGACTGGCTGCATTCCTAGCCATGTGCATGTGTGAGGGTGGGCACGTGCATGTGGCGCCCCCTATGTCCCACTCCCAGCAGCCCCTTGCAGGCTGAAACGCTGCCAGCCTGCAAGGGGAAACCCGCCATTTCCCATGGATCCCTGCACAATGCTGCAAATCCAGAGCAAGTGCTGTCCTGGAGGCATGCAGCCCAGGACCAGGGCCCAAGGTTCCTGTTCCGGGACTGTCCCACCCAATTAGGGATGGGTGGTCACCCTCTCCTGCTTTGAGCAGGGGGTTGGACTAAATGACCTCCTGAGGTCCCTTCCATCTCTTATCTTCTATGAGATAAAGCCAAACAAGTCAAAGAGAGATGAACAGCTTTTCTATTTTTGTGGAACCAGATCATCTTGACGTGATAAAACAAAAAGGCTCCATGTTTTGTTTATGTAGCTTAACTTTGAAGTGCTGCTCTCCTCTGAGAAGAGACTATATAAATATTGTATGTAAGCAACAAAACTTCTCTCTCATGTGTACCAAGAGTAATAACAGCTTTTAGTAGTTTTTCCTTTCTCCTCCCATATTAAGATGTTTCTCTGAAGCACAAGACTTCATAATGCTTTAAAAAAATTGTTTGTATTCACTGCAACCATCAGTTGTGAGGCACCTTATTGATAAAGTTCAGTACTAACTGCATCTAATGACTCTGGCTCTGTACTCTGAGAAAATGGCACAGCATATGTATTTACTTCTAGTCTTTAAAAAATAAAACTACATTTCTGACTTTCTTCAAAGCCAAAAGCTTCATTTTAAACAACCTAAATTACACCCCAGGGAATTGTGCATAGAAAAATTCAGAATTATGCAAAAATTAATAACTTTTTATTTATTTATTTTTACATTTCATCTTATATCCTTAATACCTATCCCAAAAAACCCATCTGGGTGGGTGTGAGCCACATGTCGTTGTGTCCCCCCGCCAGTGGCAGCAGCAGCAGGCCCTTGAGGCCATGGCAGGCAGAGCCCCCCAGTGGCACGCTGCTCTGCCAGAGTCCCAGGGGCTACACATGGTGGCACACAGCCAACCCAGTCTAGCCTGGTCTGCTGGCACACACCTTCAACTAGACCAGACTGCACATGGGGTTCATGGCACTGCAGGCAGGAGCCACGCACCATCAGGCCATGCAGGCTCTGTGCCTCTACATGGGGCTTCCAGCACTCCAGTGAAAGCCACGTGTGGAGGCATGGACTCGGCCTGGCCTGGCCTGACCAGATGGTGTGCAGCTACTACCTGCAGTGCCATGAGCCCCACGTGCTGGCATGGAGTCAGCCCAGTTTGGGTTGAAGGTGCACACCAGCAGACTGGGCCAGGCAAGCTCCATGCCACCGTGTACAGCCCCCCAGGACTCAGTCAGAGCCGCATGCCGACGGGGGCTCTGCCTGCCATGGCCACAAGTGCTCCAAGGGCCTGCCTGCTGCTGCCGCCAGTGCCACCATGGGAGGGGGACTGACAAGTGACACACCCACCCACAAACCCTACCCCCACTCCTGCAGGCAGGAGCTCCCCACCCCACTCTCCAGCTGTGGAGTTGTGCGCCAGCATGCTTGGTGCCTTCATGTGTGGCTCCCAGCTGGAGTGCCAGGAGCCCCGTGGAGATGGGGGTACAGACCCCATCCAAGTTAAATTATGCAAAATTATGCAGGGTCATATGTTTTATGTGCAAAATTGCATGGGCACATAACTGCATATTGCCCCAGGGTGTACTAAATAATAAACTGCTGTTGTAAGAACAGCTATAATTAAGCTTTTTTTTTTTTTTTTTTTTTTTACATATGCAGACGCACACAATCTATTCAGTACACAGCTTTATTATAAGCTTGTAGCATATATAATCATTAAAGCTTAGAAAAACAGAATGTAAACACTGTTAGCAAACATGACCCCAGGGTGCTGTGGTGAGCCCATTCTGGCTATCTTAATCCCACATAAAGTTTCGGTTGGAGAAACATTTTTTTCCCCCCATCCATTCCTAAGTAACTGCACAACTCTGTCACGGGTGCTGGCTTTTAGAGTGCTGCAGGCTTGCATGGATCATGATAAACAGGATCACTGTCCTAAAGAAGTAACAATGCATATTGGATAATGTGCAACCAAGTACAGCAGGCAGAGAAGAGGGAAAAATGAGGAGGAGTTTGGTTCTAAACTTATTCAGTGGGGAAGCAAGTAAATTGGACTGACATTAAGTCAAAATTAGAGTAACAATGCTACAGTTAGTTCCGAGACAGAAATGCAGTGAACTCCCACACAAGTCTAGTTTACAAGCGTCAAAAATACTTCATGTACATAAAGAATACCTCCAATTCCAAACCACAAGGTAAATGACATACATCAGGACAAAAGCACTCATCTCTATTACTTCATGCCCTGCAGACAGCTAAGTACTTAAAGAAGAGCCAAATATATTCCAGGACACTGGAGTGCACCCTTTTTGGCAGATGTGTCACAAATTAAGCCACGTATCCTCGAGTGCCACTCCGATCCCCTTCTCCCCAACCTGTTTTTCTGCTTTCTGCTCCCTTCCCAATCTGCTGCCCCTGCCCTACAAAAATCACACACACACTCTGCCCATGCTACAGACTGGCCACTCCTGTTCTAAGATCAAATGTTGGGGTTTAGGTTTTATTTTTGTTTGTTTTTTTAAATAAAGACTGCATTATTTTGTACAAAGCCTAGATTTCTCTTACCAGGACTTGAGTAAACACCCACCTGGGAAACAAATTCCAGGGAGAGTCCATGAGTAAGTGGCGTAAGTGAAACCCTCCTCTTCTGCTCAGGTGCCAGGTACCATGTACAAGTACATAACAATTTGTACTGTTTTAACCAGAAGGGTAATGCATGTTTAAAACAAATGTACATAAACTGATGCAACACATGGGTTGGCACCCTTTTTGTGACTTAAGAAACTTTAATATTGATTCAGTTTGAACCAATTTCTTACTGAACTAAAATGAATCAGTTTAAACCAGGTTTAAGATCAGGTACATGGTATTCTGGAGGAGATTGTACCGGTTTCTCACATACACATCTGCAGTTAAGCCACCGCAACTCTGAATAGAGACAAGTTATAAATTGATGCAATACCTCTGGCACCACCAGACGAGTGAAGCAAACTGAAATGAGTCACTCATTTTCTTATACCTTCCTGCCAACTCCTGCCCCCCCCCCTTTTTTTTTTTGCTATACACTTCCAACTGCCTGCACAGGCTTTTTAGCTCCAGACCAGCAGCATTTCTTTATAGGAAGGATAAACATAACATGACAGGCAGAGACAACCACTTTCTTCGTGTGAATGTGTACCATCTGTTTCCTTCTCTGAAGACAGGTCTGAGCACTTCTGAGTAAATAAGAACCTCTGGAAGCTTAAGCATTCAGATCTTGACATGCTCCCATGTCCAAGTGACAAGTCAAAAGACCAAAATCCTATTTTTCTCCCTTCTCCCCCTCCCAAAGGTCACTGAACAGGGCAGGTACAAACATTAACTCTTTATCTTTGAAACTATCCACAGGCCAGCTCTTACATATTATATCTAAGTATATATTAACAAAACAAAACAAAAAGGTATTTTAAGCCTTGTGCTAGAAATGTTAAACCCATCTCTAGCTCAGACATCAGGATAAGAACAATTAAGAGTAGATCGTCTCTCAGCTGCCTACTCATTCCTTCTTTTGAGGCATTCCATTCTAGCCACTACAAGAGACAGAATACAGTATAAACGATCTAATATAGGAAATCCCTTTTTTCTCATTTCCTTTCATTCCCTCCTTCCCCCATTCACCCTTCTTTCCATTCCAGCCACATAACCAATTCATTTATGTCCTTCCGCCTCAGTCACTTTTGCAGTAGCTCACATGCACACAGAATCCTATCCCCAACAAGATGGCACTATTTCCTTCACCAGGCTTTTGTACACTGGCCCCCATGGAAGTGTTCTTTTAGTGACAACTAAACACTTTTGAACTTTGCTTTTGTTTTTTGGGGGTTTTTTTAAAGACACCATTTATAGCAGCAGACAGTAGCTACCACAAGGAAGCCATCAGTGCATGTGTTGCACAGCTGTGTGACTTCTGGCAGCTCCTGCAGAACTGAGGGGTTATACACTACAGGAACTGTAATGTCAGGGCATGAAGTGCCCCCTTGGAAAAAAACAGATGTTAAAGGGGACATGACAGTCAGAAGATGACAGAGGAGTCTCTACACAACCTTCTGCTGGCTTCTTTCATTCAGAGAGGTGGTGCTTATCTACTAATTCAAATAAAGGACACACCCAGCAAAACTACATCACAGACTGCACCTTAAAATCTCAACCATGCAAATTTAGTCATTTGAAACAGGGTAGGAAATGACAAAACACATCCTTAATTTTACCAGCGAGTCACACGTCTTCATATATCATCTATTAGGATTAGCTAATCTTTGACAGCACAGATTATGTTGAAATGCCTCACATTCTGCTGGTGCCCTTTAAAAAAATCTGGAAACAATAATGAAAGCTCCTGCACACAGTCCAAATAATTTTGCCTCAATCAAGGCACTTAGCTTAAATCCTACAACAGAGCTCTGGTGCTGCTGTACCACTATACTTATGTATACAAGGCGCTGATTTATGTACTACTGCATTGCACAGACTGACTTGGGAGGAAGGACTAAAAACATCATTTGGTCAAAAAATCTCAACTTGTTATTACAACAAGGGAAAAAAAAAGGTTGGTATTTATGTGGGTGTAGTTAATGGCCTCTGGACTACTCCAAAAACCAAACCCACTTTTTCTCCCATATGCCAAGTATGGAGTGAGCTCTGTAGAATTTATGAAAGATACAGTCCCTGCCCTGACTTGTTTAGCATTTAAAGCCACAATCCTGCAAGGATCTCTAAGTGGGTATTAGGGTGGACCATGACTAACCTCCTTCCATAATCCAAGCCAGCACCAGAGGGAGAAGTCAACATCACACCCAAAGAGCGAGTGGCTCAGGAGATGGTTCTTACGACTGGCCATCACAAAAGGATAAAACCCAATAACACACAAAAACCAAGGACACTTGACCACTTACTGTAAACTGGCACAGCTAGATTTAAAAATCCTTTTGGGGAAACTGAAATTTGGTGGAGAATCATTTTTAAGTTTCAAATACAAAGGAAGTTCGCTCATCAGAATCTATTTCATTCCTTAACTGCATACACAAACATTAGTCTCGCTTGTCAGAGATGATAAATCAATATTCAGAGAGTAGATGCTTGACTTGAGAGCATAACTACACTTCCCCAGGATGATTAAACATATTTTTCCTGACTTATGCACAGTACAAATAATACTGCTTGATTATAGAATTTGTATCATCCAAGGTCCTTGGCTCCATCTTTTTTGAGTAGTTTCGACCCCTCCCCATTTACCACTATCTAAATGCAATTACAAGGAGAATCCTGCAATCATTGGTTCTTATTTTATTGCTTTGCTCAAGTTTGGCTACCCGACTTTAAGATCCCCTCCGTGCTGCAAAGGAACTAGGACCATTTTAAGAACTACTTGTAGCTAACGGAGGAATGTTTTTAAATTAAGCTGGGATGAGTCCCAAAACAACCTTCCCCAGGAGGGAAAAGAAATTTAAGGCACTAATCACGCCTGTCAGAATTTGGCATGCTGACTCCATATACAGAATACGTCTTGAAGTACAGCCTCTAGAGAGGCAAAGATGGAAGATTAAAGAGAAGTACTAGGTCACCACTGCTTCAAAAATATAGTCAGCTTTCATTAAGACTTAAAAACAAAAAGCTGAAACCATAAAAAAAATGTGTAGCCCTCCCAGGGGCCTGACATGAAACACCATCACCAGAACACATACACCAAGTTAACCTGTCACCAGAGACTGAAACTCCTTCCCTGACCCCCAACATCCAAACCAAGAAGTCGAAAAATTTGAGGGCATTGCTGGAGATGGCCTGAGAGCTGGCTTCTGCATCTTTTCGGGATCACCATCTTGGCCTAGCCCAGCACAAAATTGAACACACAAATCTTGTCCCTTTGGCCACTCAGTGCAAGAGAAAGCAAACACAAAAAAACCCTTAAAAAAAATCAACACATGATCCCAGAGAAGGCCACGTCCAGCGTACCAAACGGGGCACTGAGGGCTGCAAAGACAAGCTGCAGCTGGGGGGCCACCCAAGAAGACCTGGAAGAGAGGCTCCTTCACCTCCTTGCAGAAAGGGCAGGCCACTGATGCTGCCAGGTCTATGGGGCAGACAAAGGTGCCCATGGCCAGGGCCCCATGCAGCAGCCACTACTGGAAGTTGCCATTTTTCTTTGTGATAGGCAGCTTGTACAGGGTGCACCAGGCCAGGTGAGCTCTGGTGTTGCAGCCACTAGGCCCTGCTTCCTGGTCATGTCAGGGCAAGCAGCAAGGATGCGGGGCGGGCATCATGTACTTTGATTGTCCATGCATATAGTGTCTTCCCAATACATAGATGGGATGAAGGGATGGAGTCGTACAGTGGGAATCTAGTACTTCACAAACTTGTTGCAGACAGTAGGAGAGGAGTATAAGTATGTGGATGCATATCTTGGGGTAAGCAAGAAGAAAGCCATTAGCAGAGACCTACCATACCTACAGCTTGCAGCTAAGAGTTTTAGAGGGGACTGAGTATCAGAAACAATTTGCACCCTCGCAGCAGCCAGAAGCAATTGCAAAAGGGAGATACTGAAACTCCTTTCTTCCAGCAAATAGAGTGGGACTGACCTCATATGAAATCAGCCAAAGGCCAATCAAAGAAATGAACCCCATATGGGGTTTTAGGTAAAAATCCCAGCAGCTTCCCCTTCTACCTTCTAAGATAGCAGGAGTTCACTCCTCCCAAATGAAATACTCCTCTGCTCATTGCTATCTTTGGCTAATAGAAGTGGACTGTCCGTTACTTGGCAGCTAATAGCTCCCCCTCCACCCCCTGCCCAAAAATACTGACAGTTCAGTATTCAGCTCATGCTCTCAATCCAAAAAGTACTTCTAAAGGTTAACAGAACAGTGGAATGAGGTCTTGGAATATACTACTATTAGTAATGATGCCCTCTGCCAAGATATGCCATGTGTCTCACAATTAGGTCCATCTTGTAACACTGCATAATTAGTTGAAACCAGGAGAGAGTACTTTAACCCAATATGATTAACATCAGTAATTTAAAAGTTAACAAGCAGGAAGCCCTGGATTTACAGCATCAATTTTAATCTTGTTTTGCATTTGTACTTGTATTTTCTTTTTTTAAAAGTGTTTACTGTCATTAGTTGAAATAACCATTGAAATAACTATATTTGGTTGCAAATCCACATTATATACATTTAATTTGGTATTTCTGGATAAAAGGAAAGATAAACATATATAGTATAAAGCATTATTCAAATTCTTCATGTTAAAAAAAGAAAAAGAAGTGACGTTTGCCAGGTGATCATTATTGCCCCTCAGAGATTTCTTTCAGGCTGTGTTTTAACTGGAAGGAAATTGGAATTCAAATGTACAACATCATTTTAAAGTTATTTTCTTCATTGGCTAAAATAAAGATTAATGTGTTGGATATGCAAGAAAGATTTTATGAAAAGTTTGTATTTAAAACCAAGTTATTAAATAAGGAAATATTAATATATTGAGATTGAAAATGTGGTGCATGGAAGCCAGAAAACAAAGGCATTTAGGCAAAAAATCTATAGGGACCTAAACTGCATGGGTGCTTTTGAAAATCTCAGTGAGAGCTGAGTGGTCACTGGCTTCACTCCCATCCAACCTTAGCTCACGTATCAGCAATCTTCAGTACCTGAATCTCCTTGAAAAATCTGATTCCATCTCCAAGTTTGTAAACTTAGTAGATTTCATCCTCTATCACTTGGTATTTATTTACAGGTAAAAAATTAGAAAAAGCTTATTTTCCACTTCTAACTGGTTTCGCAACTTTAAATTAACTATTTAAATAATACTGTTCCTTTCTCTGTAGCTAGCAGCCAAAGTTAATCAGGCAAACATTTCTGTGCATATTTATATTTAGAAAAACAAAAGCATGTGCTCCTCTGTAAGTACTGACTGTAGCAAGACCTTTATAAGGCTTCAGTCAATCTTAAAAGTCAAAAGATGTCCCTCCCTAGCTACAGTTCTGTAAATCCTTAAAAAAAAAAAAAAAAAAAAGCCATAAAATGTCATCGCATTAAAAGTTCTTAACACCTCACTAATGAAGCTTTAAGTGATTTTAAGTCATACTGAATTCAGGCTCTAATATAGGCCAATTTAAAAAAAATAAGTAGAAAGAAAAAATGTATTCAGCTTATTTTTTAAAGGAACCACTGACCTTTAACAACCATAGTTAAAATCCTAGTCACTTTTCCTAGTTAAAACATAAAATGGCATTTTTACATTCCTCATGTTTGCTACATGTATTTATTCAGGATTATACTTTTGGAAATAAAGTTTTTACTGTTAATTGCTTTTGCACAGTAATGGCACAACAGCAAGACAAGGAGCTGCACTGGAATCTCTCTCATGTGTTATCAACAGAACAACTGACATTCTGTTTGCCATCCTGCTACATTTGCCAATCCTGCTGCACATAAAGGAGTTACAAAAGGTTAAGTAAAGAAAATAATTTAGTCCAAGTTTAAAAAGCAAAACAAAACAACACACAGGCAATAGCAGACAAATGGAAAGAATTTATCCTGACACTTCAGTTCCTAGGATGGAACACAAAGCTGGCCTTTAGAACTTACTGGGTGTGTCTACACATGCAATTAATGCAAAGCAATAAACTCTAGAGTAGTTTGAGCTAGAGTAAACTGCTCCCAGGCGCAGCATCTACACATGTGCCCAGGACAGCACTAATTCGAGCCAGGGCAGAGCAGTCCCAGGGTGGCAGGGGAGGCATTGGGGGCAGAGAGGCTGGCTGAGGGGGCTGAAAGTGTGGAGCTGTGTGGCTAGGCAGCAAGCAAGAGTCTGGCCCCTGGATGGCTGGGCTGACTGGGAACAATTTATGCCCATGGGCAGTATCTACATGTGCGCTTATATCTTACTGCAGCATTTAAATTACTTTATTGTGGTCTAATACCATTGCACATGTAGACAGTGATGCTTTATTCTGCAGCCAATTAGTCGATTCTGCAGTAAAGCGCATGTGTAGACACAGCCAATGAGATTACCTGCAATCCAAATCCTTAAATCACACTTTCAGAGCTACCCTAGAAAGCAGTGCTGCAAGAGAGTGTAGAAACAGTAGTCTAAAACATGGGTTCCAAGTGCTACAGAGTTATATACAGATTCTACCACAGAGAAAGTCATCCCCGAAATGAGTGAAACACTGTAACTTGGCTTTTATCTCCAGTGACATCAACACCAAGAAACTGCACTAAACAATTTACACTGGAATGACTAAACCCAATTAACCATAATGCTTCATCATCCCCACACCAGCCCACTAACAGGGTGGCCTGTCCCCTTAGAAGGAACAGCCAGCCCTGCTGAGTAGCTATGGCTCCCCAATGAGCCATTCCTTTAAACACCCCAGAAAGAAGAACAGCAGGGCAGTGAACTGTAATTTAACAGCTGTAAGCCAGAGGCAAGTGGTGGGCTGCACCACTTGCTTCATGGAGGAGCCAGACTACTGTGCTAGGGCCAGAGCCACCGGGGCCCCCTCCTGGTATCAAGGACAGGACAACAGGACTTTGTCTGTTTAAAGAGTGAACTGGCTGAAGAGCCCCTTAGGTAAGCAAAGCCAAAGGCAAGACAGCCTGTTTACACCTACCTTTGCAAACAAATATGGAGCTTAGACGGACATAATTATACTGGCAGGAGGGGATGAAGAAATATCATGGTTCAAACTAATCTACTGGTACTGTTTTGTTAAACCTGTTAAGTGGAATTAAACAAAAAAGATAGCCCCTGAATGAAAGAGGGTGAAGTCATCACCTACTGTAGGACAGAAGCAGACAAATAAAAGATTGGCTGAAGTGTGCATCAGAAGAACAGCACTGACTCAATTCTAAGATGGGGGGGGAGGGTGGCAGATCTTAGAACTGGGAGTGGGGAAAGGCAGGCAGCTGCTGTGGCTTGGGCTCCAGCCCCTACCCAGGGCCAGGGTGCTAGCCACAGCTGCTGCCAGCCCTTCCCCCAACCTCTGCACCCCACCATCTCCCCTCAGCAGCCTCTTCCCTCCCAACTCCCTCACACTCAGCTGGTGTGCGCGTGTGTGAGCGTGTGTTCCTTGCTCTCTGCCAGCAAGCTCTGTTCACGCTCTGTTCAGCTTGGGTCACTGAGCCCTGCCCTATAGCAGTTGTGCGGGCCAAGCACCACTGCTGTTGAGTTAGCTAGGGCCGTGCTCTGTGTCCTAAGCTAGGATGGAGATGGAGCCTTCCAGTGGGGAGCAGGCGGGGGGAGGCAAGGAGGCAAAAGAGGGGAGCAGAGGTGGCAGGGGGGCAGGCACAAGCAGGAGGCAAGCTGCTTGACCAGACCACACCACTTACCTTCCCACTGCCTGTCCCCCTGCAGCAGTGGAAAGGACAAGTTAAAAGCTGTCTAAAATTTAGATTCTATACATGGAAAATTATTACAAGATTATAATGTTTTTCATATATAGAATCTAATTATTGGGGAGGGGGGAAGGTTGCCTTAAATTCAGGGTCTTTTAGAGTTGTGGAAACGTGATAAATCAGTGCAACTGGCTTTTTTCCCCCTGCACTCCAGTGCATACCATGTGCACTTGCACATTTGTTAGGAGAGGCTCTGACATATGCAAAGGGTTATTTTTTACTATGCCTACACTAAACTATTTTGTCAAATTCTCCCAGTCATTTCAGATTTGCCAGTGGTAACCACTGATTGAGGTACCCATTTCCTCTATATCAATCCAAGACTCCTCAGGCCAAGACAGGCAAATGGTTTTTCCTACGTTTTCAATGACATACCTCAGCTTCATTCAAAAAAAACTACATCTTATGTACCATCCTATTATGGCTAACCAATAACTTTGTACAACAGCTACAAAACACTAGCAGTGCTCTGGGAATAACATGCAATAATTAACTGATGCTGCTCTTGGCGTTTACTCTGCAAATACCATT